>NC_134585.1:27930149-28249315 GCF_037038515.1 Microtus pennsylvanicus | reverse complement strand
TCTGTGTATCTATATGCACATGTGTGTACATGTATGTGTGTATGTATATGCATATGTGTATGCATGTGTATGTAGCATTATGCATGTGTGTGTGCTCGTGCGTATGGGTATGTGTCTTGTTTGTGTACCTGTGTGAATGTGTGTGCCCACACATGTTCCTCACCATAGGATTCCCAGTTACATATCTGTGCAGCTACAAAGTCTACCTCCTAAAACAGAAGGAATCAAAACCAAAAGCGACCTCCCCATGCTATCATTTGATTATTCACAAGACAGACAACATCAAATACTGACCTGGTGCTCCAGTAACTGGTAGAGGCTGCTCCTCTCAAAAAGCTATTTTATATAAACAGAAGCTAAAGGTCAAACTGGAATCCTCCTGCACATGCTCAAGTTTCCTTTTCTGGCCAAGAACCTGTAGGCCTTTGACTTTTCCAGCAATGCATGCTTTCTGTGCAAAAATCAATGTTCAAACAAATGATTGCTCCCTCCATCAAAGGGCCTGTGTTGAGCAAGTTCTGTGCACCAAAGCCATAGCTGTTATCAAAGAGTAGCCTAGACCTCAGAGAGCATAAAATGTTGGATAATTGATTTGACAAAAGCATCCCTACCCCAAATGTCCCCACAAACACCAGAGTGCTACCAGTGCAACCCAATTTCTTGCTGTGTAGCGTGAATAGTGGGTGATAAAAATGGCACCAGCCGCACCAAACACAGAACACTTGCATCTCCTCTCCCTGTAAAGCCGGGGCTGTTGGCGAGCAGGATAATGAAAGTCACAGTGTTGCTAATGAAGTAGAGACAGCCAAGTCTGCCATGGACCCATTCCAGGAATGAAGCGTGCAGGTGACAGGTTGGAGCCCTTCCTTTCATAAAGACTTACACAGGTCACAGGTGTGCTGGAGAAGCCCATCCCCCCAAGGGGTTGCCCCTGAGACCTCTCACTTGCCCACACACACCTGCACACGTCTGGAAAGTGCCCACTCAAGGCTTTCCAGGCTCTTCTTGGAAACTAGCCAGTCATTCAGAGGTCAAAGTTGCTCAACTCTGAGCACCTCACAGCCATCTGACTCCCTGCAAGGTTGCCCAGCTTGCCTGTCCTCGTTACTGTTCCCGTTCCTGCTTCATTTTCCTTTTCATTCTCAACAGCCATCTCGAAAACCTAACTACCATTATTTCCATCTCGAATGGGCTCATGAGAATCAGAGAAGGAAAGCCTGTGTCCCCTTCTGAGTTTACAAAGCCAATACCAAGAGCAACATCAATAAGAGAGAAACTCATATTGATAAAGAAAATATAATTTGGTCTTTTGCTGTGATGAAATTTGCTTTCATTAAAACGGGGTATTCCACTGAGTGCCTTGATTATTTTGGTGTGTCTCACTCACTAGTATAAATAAACCTACTGCTTTAGAGCTGGGATGACTGCTATTTTTAAGATGAAAAGATTCAGCTTCTGGATGGCCGCTTTCAGTTAACACAGCTTCAAATGAGTTTAGGAGCTCAGCTAGAATGTTTTCTGCATACACCAAATGGCAGACTTCAGGCAGAAACCCAATATATGTTCAGTTAGTATATAATAAACATAATATTTACATGGGCTGTGCACTGTGTTAAGAATCAAAAGCAGTTGGTCTATAAACTGTTATTGAATTCCCTAACATAGAGTCCTAAACCAAGTGATCCATCAAGAGTCTAGAAACATTCATGAGGAGAAACTCTGACCCCCTCAGAGCGCCCGGGCATCCGCACACATAGGCTGTGCATGTGTGTGTGCCTGCTGGCACATACGTACAAGTGTGCGAACCTGCATCTAGTTCACTTAAAAACAAATCTCTTTCGTCAAAATCTTCACATCAACCTCACTTTATTTCCACTTCTATGATGCTAATGTAGTTGGACATACTGTTTTTGACTTTAAAGGTGCCTCTACAGTTTTAAAGAACAACCATTCCGGGAACCGGGGGAAAAAGAAAGGGAAAAAATTAAATTCCAGTAGAGAGGGCCCTTCATTTCTTAAGCAATAAACAGAAGACGGGGAGTGTGCTGAACAGGCACCCTATGCAGACATTTTCTCTCTGAAAGGCCCACTAGTTAGGCAGCGTAACAGTTCTGTTGATATTTTTACAGTGCAAACACGAGAGCGAAAATTAAGTTGCCCCAGCAAATTAAGTTCAGAGGAAATTTGTTATGAATAAAATACTGCTGGTGGCCCTAGAACATTGAATTTATCCCCCAAATAATATATCAGAAATACCACTTCAAAAGAAATCAGCTCTAAATAATTGATAAATTTGGTTTGTTTAGGAACCTTTTGACCTCTGTAATGGAAAGTAAAAACACATTTCAGTTATTGAAGGCACATATATTCCCTCTGGTAGGGGAGCTTTTCATTTTAAGCTTGGATCTGGTAGGAGCCATTTGATAAAGCTTAGAGAAAAATTTTCCACTTCTGTGGTTGGATTTGGGTCAGCCTCCTTTAGGGGAAAATGGCAAAAGATAAATCTGTAGCTTGGTAGTTTTTCATAATACACAAGACAACTGTGGAGATTTTAAACATTAAGAGCAATGAGGTCTTTGTCCTGTGGATCTCCCCCTCATTCCACTGCCCTTTTCCCTCCCTCCCTTTGAGAAGCTTAGATGCTCATAATGTTATAACAAAGGAACAGATAGTCAGAATGCCCTATTACTGTAAAACATTATTATTTTGTTTTTTTTTTTTTTAGCTAAGAGCTGGAGTGTATCTCCTGCACTTCGTGTGGTGTTTCTGGAGTTTCACACAGACTGCATAGATATACCATTTAAAGTCTATGATACTATTTGAAGTTCTTTTTTTTTCTCAAATGCTTTTTTAATGAAGTCAAATGATTCGTTTTATTGCCTCTTTCCCTCCTGTAATCAAAACACACTACAGGGATTGCTGTCCTCTGTGTCCCTTAAGATTGAAAAGAACTAGGCAAGAAAAGACAAAATATTCACATTCTATAATATCATTATCAAAATCATTGAAAACATTAAGAAGCACATCATTCTAAAGCATGCTTAAGATGATGGAAAAATTCATCTCTCCTGTTATGGTTCCCTAAGATATGCCCTCCAATTACACAGCTTGAGTAGGAAGGGTTTTACAGATGTGATAGATGCTGTCTTCAAAAGCACACCGTGCCACGATAGCACAGCTTGCAAGCCTCCTTTGCCTTTGGGCATCAATGTATGACCCGTGAACTTGGGAAAGTAAATGATTAAATATGATCTTCTGTCATGCTTACGAGGAGCCTAGTTCATCCTTGCTCTAGAACAGATGGCTAAAATTTCCTTGTTGAAAACCTAGTTCTGACTCAAACACCCAAAGCAAATGGAGCTACTTAAAGCCTCACCTAATAACCCAAGGCCTACTGAGAAAAATGAAAACTTCCCGGAATTCAGGGCTGTGAAAATGGGTCAATCAAGTGCCTCACAAGCACAGGGATTTGAACTCTTCCCCTCCGTCCCCCTTCATCATGTCATGGAACGGGACAACATGCCCTCTTCCGAGTGGTTTTTCTTCACCCCTCATACAGCAGCCACAATGCACCAGCACAGTGTCTAGATCCTCCGATGAAGAGATGTGTGCAAAGGTGGGAATGATGTTCTCATTTGATGTGGATAAAATATGATAGCTGACAGAGGCCTGAGTGATTTGCTTGATTGTGAAGCCACGTGACTTAATGGGAATTAGAGATCGGTATAAAAGGTTGCACAAGATCCACAGAAGTGAAGTGACTTTTCTCTATTAGATTTGTTTTTATTTGTGGGTGTGTGTGGGTGTGTGTGGGTGTGTGTGGGTGTATGCACGCACCCACACACACACACACACACACATACACGCATGCACATGCTCACGCATGTCACCTATGCGAAGGTGCCTGCAGAGGCCAGAAGAGGGCATCAAACACCCCAGAACTTGCTTTATAGACTGTTGCAAGAAGCGCAATGTGAGTGTTAAGAACTGAACTGGGATCCTCTGGGAGAACAACGCGCGCTCTTAATCACTGAGCTATCTCTCCGACTACAAGAAGCAACCTTTTTGTCTGCTTACCACCTGCGAAGATGGCAAGGGATTTGAAAAGCAGGAAGAAAATTGGCAAAGGAGGCAAACACGTGCATCCTCAGCATCTGAGAACAGAAGAGTTCACGAAGCAATGGCAACGCAACTATCATAGTAAGCAGTGTTTCCCTGCAGTGAAAAAAAAAAAATCCACCTGGAGAAGTCTGAAGCTCAGCAAGGCCTCAAGAAGCTGGTGCATTAGAGCCTTCAGCGCAGTCCGGAGTCCTGTCTCCAGGCCTCTTGGTCCACTCAGAACAAATGATGTTTAAAAGGATGACGGCATGGTTACGTTCCTCTCTCTGCAGAAGAAAGGAATCGTGGCATCTCAGGTTCCTGTGCTAGCGCAACATATATTTACATTTTATCTTTCTGCGCTGACTGACTGAGAATTATGTGTACCTCTCAAAACACAGTAAAGAGGATCCTCGTGGACTAGTGCCATGGTCTGGGGATGTAGGTCAGTTGTGGGGCACTTGGAGAGCGTGTGTGAGATCTTAGATTCCATCTCACACGGCAAAATAATTACACAAAGACAGGACCGGTACCCTCACCCACTAGTACCACTTCCAGAGAAACAGAACATAAATGAATCTATGAGGTTATGGGAAAATTAGAGCCCAATGTACTGCTGATAATCATGTAAAAATCACACAAACTCAGGACAGCAGTATGGAATTTCCCCCAAAACCTAATTTCGAGCAGTCTTACTTCTAGGTGTATGTCCACAGTGATCAAACGCAGAATCTTTAAGTGTATTCGGATAACCATGCTCATGGTAACATTATAACAGTCAAAGATGAAAGATGTTTAAAACGCACATATATGTATATACACGTATATATGTAATATATGTGGAATATTTTGCATCTTAGAAAAGGGAAATTCTGTCACATTTTCATCATCAGTGATTCTTTAAGACAATATATTGAGTTAAATAAGCCAGTTACAAAAAGTGCAAATATTGCACACAATATTCCATTTATATAGTTAGTCAAATTCATAGAAGCAGAAAGTGGAATGGTAAAATCCAAAACCAGAGAAAGAGGATTGGGAAGATAACGTTTAATAAACACCAAGTTCCAATTTGGAAATGTGAAATAGTCTTAGAGATAGATACTAGAAATCTTGTGTACCAGCATGAACGTACAATGTAAACAACACTAAGCTGTGTTAGATGGCTAGTTATACATACTTCACTACAATAATAATTTAAAATTGTACCAAAGTCACTAGAATCAATGATGCTGCAAATCAGTGAACCCAATAATGAACATATTATCTTGAGCCAATACTAGTCTGTCCAAAATGATAAGTCTTATAGTATTGTTGTGCTGGTTTTTCTTCTGTTTGCTATATGTATGTATTTATTCATCCATGTATGGGGAGGGGGTACCTGTCTATGTGTCTGTGTGTCTGTCTGTGTATGATAACGTTCATGGCATGGCATACATGTGCAAGTCAGAGAACAATTTACAGTAGCCAGGACTTTCCTTCTACAATGTTGGTCCAAGACATCAAACTCAGGCCATAAAGCTTGGCAACAAACATCTATTCTGGTACCAGTTGAGCCCTCTGGCCCTTATCTTTAGCTCTCTGTTACAATTGTGTTATTGTCTCATTTAGGTTCAACAGCGTCAATGGGATTTGCCATTATTATTAACTCCAAAAGCAAATGTTCTTAGATGATCACAAGAACTGGTTTCAAACAACTGACTCTTACATTGGCACAATGTCTTCTACTCTGTTTACTAATAAATTTTATTGGGTACGAATAGTTTATTTTATAGAACCCAGGTATCCGTGTTCTTTCTCTTTGAAGACATTGATCTTCTTTGTTTCGTAATTTGTGTTATCTTTGGATATATCTGAGTGATCTAGTTTTCTCAAACTTCACATAATAAGGCCAAGGCTTAGTAATATGGGAGAAGATTCCAGAAATCTCAAAAGATGGAATATACTAATTTATTGTGTCATGGAAAGTTTGATGAGTCCTAATATTATACCTAATATGCTATCACAAATATGCTTTTCTCTCCTTGTATTTTTTATTCCTATGCCTGTGTTTACACAGCTGGGCATATATGGTACAGTTTCAACCTTAATTCATAAACAAGTAGGCATTCTGTCAGCCAAGACCATACATACCAAAACAGGAGAGAATGAAATAGTACTATCAAATCTGGGCATTTGGTTCTTAATAATTTAATCCTTGTATTTTTGTCCCTCAATTTAGTCAACCATTATTAATTTTTCTATCTTAAGGGACAACTGTCTCATTCTTTGCATGAGAAAGTCTTTTTACAATCTAGCAATCTTGTCAATAATCAAGTACAACGTTGAATAGATAATTTCTATATTTTCTGGTGCCAGTTTGATTGGACAAAGATCAAATCTAAAGTATGTTTTGAGAAACCATCGCAGCTTTCCCAGACAAGCCAGCCCTTGACCAGCACCACGGTGCCTGGCTACATGCCTGCAACTGGCAGCCCAGTTACTGACCGGCTTACTTTATAGCTATCACTCACTCAACGGCTCCTTTTTCCTGAGACTCCCCCCGCCATTGCCCTGTCCAGGTTATGAAACATGAGTCAGTGTGGAGCGCTTTCAATACCCAGCGCTGTGTTTAGTTTAAAAAAAAAAAGCTGCGGCAATTTTCATTTTGCTCAATCCATACATCTTTAAGTTTCATCAAAAAAATTGCTAGAATGAGATGAGTTCCTTACTCTAAAAAACATGAGACAGCTCAATTTAGTCCAAAAACTCCTCTCACTCGTTTTAAATTGCATACATTATATTGTGTGCTATTTCTATGCTACTTTGATCTGCATATTCTACTTTTATAACTAAAAAGAATAAGGAATGTGACTAAATGTGTCACATTCTTTTGCAAACCCCGATTAAATGCTTGGGAAGACGGCTTCCATGTAGGTCTACCTGGGTTGATCAATTAACATAACATCGCCATGGCCCTGTACGGTTCTTTTGAGACCAAAGTCTAGTGTTTCACCACCTAACTCTTTAGGTATTTCACTTGGCTACCCTGAGGATTGGACCTAAGGCCTTGTGTGTGCTAGGAAAGTGTTCTGCCCCTGATCTACACCCTTAACCTGCTCTTTTGTCCGTGTTTTATTTTGAGACTGACTCTGGCTAAGTCCTCCAGACTGGTTTCAAACTCCTTCCATAGTGCAGACAGACCTTGACCTTGGGAATCCCCTGCCTTGACCTCTGGAGTAGCTGGGCTTACAGGCTTGAGACATAAGGCCCCTGCAATGTTGAATTTCTTGTTGGTTATTTTCACTTGAAATGTCTACACTGCCCTCCCTAGATGCCCCTTCCAAGTGTGCACATGTCCTGTAACCAATTCAGGAAATCTACTTCTGTGGTAATAGCACTGGGATTCGAGTCTCCTGGCTGGGACTGCCTTTGACTCATCGCTCATCCCCGGAAGTCACAGCCCTCTAACGTCAACCCTGTACACACTGCCTGCTGGCTGCCAGGATCTATCTGTTTCTGAAATCTCTCAAAGCGTTCACTTTCTCATTTTCATTGGCATTCTAATCCAGGCTCCCTTTCTCTGTCATCGGGAGTCATAAACCATTGCCTTCTGCACCTCCTTGTCCCTGCCCTGCCACACACCCCGGCAGGTGACAAGCCTGCTTTTTTAAGTAATGCCACAACACGAATTTGTGCACTATGTCAAGCTGCTGCCCAGAGTGCTCGCAGGTTTCCATTCCATGGCCTCAAATTCAAGCGTATTTACTCAACCCCAGAACCTTTATTAAGCATCTTGTATACCAACCATACAGGCCACACACCAACACTCTATTTAATCAGCTTTCCGTCACCATCCAGTCTATAATACGAATTCCGTCTCACGACTCTGCTAGTCTTTTCTACAGCTCCTCCTGTACCCCTCTCTTCATCTTTGTCACCAATGTTCTCTATTCTTCTCTCCAACCAAATAACTCGTCTGATTTTCCCCCATAGTCACAGTGTTTGAGGATGGCATACCTCCCTGCAAAACACCTTGTCAATTCAGTCCAGTTTTCTATCTACTCTTCAGTGATCAGTGCAGTTTCTCACCAACCAAATCCCAAGCTCCTTCAGAGGAAAGTGTGTCTTATGTTTCCCCCTTACTTCTTTCAGGGTGAGGAGGCCATCCCTGGAACAGAAGAAACATGTTGGCTAATTTCTTTCGCTCCCTCCATCTACCCTGTTATTATACAAAGTTGCCGGAGACTTTATTCAGGAGTACCTACTTCAACTACACTGAGAAAAGCAGAGGCAAAGCAATGGTGTTAATGATTATCACATAAGAGCCTAAAGTGTTCCGGGAGGGGTTGCGTCAGCATAGCTCCCACAGAAATCAGTTGGCAAGAGAAAGGCTATGCCTCTAGATAATTGGACACCCCAGAGATAAGGCACGCTCTAGTAGAAGGTCATGTCCCTTATGAAAATAAATTTTTAAACGTTTGAACTAGGGCATTTCTGATTACTGACCATTTGTTCAAGACCAACAACGTCTATAAATGCTCGAATTAACAGACTAGGTGGAATTGTCCAAAATGGCCCCATGCTAGGGGTCTTGGCTTCAATTGGAGGCTGATTTGCATGTGCAAATCACTGTCCCTAAGATTCCAGAGAGTCTGAAGAAAAATACAGGAATGAAAATCAGAAGGTGCATTTCCTGCTTAGCTGGAAGGAAGGGAGACTTGCAGGGTGGGAGTTATCCATGCCCTTGGCCATGAGACAATTGCATCAGAGTGTCTGTTTTGTTCTGGCTGGATAGAGTCTACTTATCAAAAGCAGGAAATTGCATTTAACCGGGATCTGTAGGATGCTAGGGAGGGGCTGATCTGGTTAGGAGGGTGGAGGTGGGAGGACGAGGGTGGGAGCACCAGGGCAGAGGACAGGCAGCACTAGAGCAGTCTGGGGGCCTGCAGCCATCAGGAGGTGGCCAGAGCTAGACGCTGCATTTGAAAGACAGAAAGACAGGGGCGGAAGACATGATGTGAGTCGGCGTGTCTTATCCAGATGTGAGGAAACAGAGATGATTTTTCTCGTCTGCAGGGAACATGCCCTAAGAGTGGTGAAGAACGCTCCGCAGCTCTGCACTGGGAGTGCTGACATGAAGGTATTGCAGGAAGAACTGAGCTGTCTCCTGCCAGATCTGAGGCGTCTCTGATACAGGAGGAGCTATGTGCCTGGAGAGAGCTTGGGCGGAAGTGAAAGTTAAACACATTTCGAGGTCAGTTGGTTTATTTACAACCAGTTTATAATGGATAGAGTGAGAGGTTTGAGGAGCAGTTGTAGGTAACATAAAGGCTGTGAGGCTTATTAAGGAATTTTAATATACCAAAATAAAGGACCCATGACATTTAATCACCCTTCTGTAAGCAAAAGCAAATAAACATTGGAGACATACAATTAAGATTTTCATCTAACTGCAATGCACAGAAATAATTGATTCTCATCTGGCCAAAAAGGTGTTCAGAATGCCTAAGGGTCACCCATTTTCCAAGTGAAATGGTGTGTGTGTGTGTGTGTACATGCCTATGTATGTATGTCTGTGTGTGTATGTAAAATGTAAACTCCAGATATAAAACAGCATATGGACACATACACACAAGAAAACACGGGATTTTCTGGAAAGCAAAACAGCACAAGAGACTATTTCTAAAATTACGTGTATGAGTGCAAACTGGAAGTTCCTCATCTTGCACAGCTTCACTGGTCCTGTATCCCAGGCCACGTTACAGCTTTATTCTAAAGCTTTGTGGTAGCACAGGTAATAATTTAAATATAAAGGCCGTGTGTGCTTGTCTGAACTGCGGTTGTGTTTTCTTATTTTGCCCTGGTGTGGTAATCTTTTGATAAGGAAGCTCTCAGGGTCCTGGGGGTCGGCTGTTGTTGTAATTTCACTGTAGATGCCATTCTGTCTTCCGCAATCACATTAAAGAATTATGAATCAGAAAGTAACCCAATTCAACTAAAGGTCTGTCTTCATTTAGAAAACTGCTTGAGCATGGTGTGCCCAGATGATTCCACATACTTCCCACAGTTCCAGATGCAGAGGAGAACATGTTAACGGGAGAACCCAAACATGGGACAGGCACATGAGAAAGGGCTACCTGCCTCAGACGTAAGATTGCTTCAAGATGGTTTTAAAAATCTTGGCGTTTATCAATACGTTCAACTACAATGCTGCAGTGTAAAAACTCCGCTTCGTGTTGTGACATTTCTGGTAGGATCTGGACTTCTGTACGCATTTCCCGGGAATTACCTAAGCCTTATTTATTGCTTTATTCCCTGAAATCCCAAACAGCACTGGTTAAACCTAGTTAATGTACCAACTGCAATTAGGCAACTGTCAAAGGCTCAACTCCCAACTGTCGATAAGCTTCATTTAACTAATTTGAGGTGAAAGTTTGGCTCTTTTTTTTTCCAGGAAGGCTCCTTTCCTCATTTCCTGTGGAGAAAGCCAAGTTGCACGACCTATGGTTAAAGGTGTTCTTTGTAATTAAGGCAAGGAATCTCCAACTGAACAGTTCTCACCGTGGGGGAAGGGAGTGTAAAAAAAAATGGAGGACGCTTGACACTAACCACTTAAGGAAGTAAGCCAATGCGGGTCCCAGCCTGCCAGCCACCTCTGTGGTCATTGGCTGTGTCCACTTTATGAAGCACGGCGTCTATTAAGACCTTGACTGGCTGGCCTATGGCTGCCTGGTGCTCCCTTCCCAGTGCTCACAGATGACCAGAACCCGATCAACCATGTTATATCAATAACATTCTCACACCAGGTTGTGTAAATTGATCTTTTACAATTTCTCTCGGTGACAGTCTCTGTAACCAACAAGATAAATCATTCCTCCCGTGGCTTTTTTATTGATTGCTGAGACCTGTATAAAAATTACACTGCTCCAGCCGCACAGTGAACGTCGTCATGAAAGAGGACTTTTTATTTACAATCAAAATATGTTTGGGCCTAGATCAAGTACAGATTTACTATCTCGGGAATTTAGCAGACTCCAATAAAACCAAAAATTAGAACTCTTCCCCACATCACCAAAACCCAGTCATCACTAACTTCAAAATAGCATACATAACGAACCTTGAATTGAGACAGCCATATTTTTGAAAGAAGAGAGCATCTTCCTTTTGATTTTAAGATAAGCACCCATCTAATTAAAAATCAGAAGTGTACAAAAGGCCCATAACTGAACTAAATCCTTCCCTGCATTCGATTCACTGACAACCTTAGCTTTTGTTTCTAATAAGGCAGATTAATGACAGCCCCTGTTAGGTGCCTAGACAAGATCAGAACCAGGACAGGGTGCCACCCCGGGTACTTGGTGTATTTTGACAGAAAAAGCAATAAATAAATAAATAAATAAACACAATTTGCATTATTTTGTGAGCCAAAAATTATTCATCATTCTTCCGTAATAGCAATTCTAAGTTTTGAGAAATTTTTAACGCAATCAAAATAAAATATCTTTTAGTATTTTATACAAACAACATCTTGAACTAGAGGACCCCCCCCCATTCGTTCTTTATAGTCTATTAAAGAAGCAAATAAGCATTGTTTGGGGGAAGTTTTTAAGGTGAAATGTGTGTCTACATCACCCCCTTGAAATAGTTTTCACGAAGAAGCCTAATTTTAAAGCATCGACTGCTAAATGCCATTGCTTTACCAAACAGAAACCTAATTTTAAAAAAAAAAATTTTAATGCAAAAGAAAACTGTTACACATTTTCACATTCTCACATAAGAGGAGTTGCTGATGTTTATAAAATACAGAGAACTATCCCCACTTCACCCCGAGCAGCGGAATTCACTTTCCATGCAAGCCTTGTGGGCGGGTATTGCCTTACAACTCAAATAGGGTTTCACAGACTAAGAATTCGGCAGCAGCCTTTTGTATACATCTAAGAGCCGGGACAGATAGTTGCTTTTGTCTTTTCCCCTTGAGCCTTAGCTCCGTCTCTCTGAAACTGCGCTCTTTATGTGAGTTTTAGAGAAGGCGCTTTCAATGGAACCGGCCTGGGTAGGTGGGGGTGGTACAGAAAGGCGGTCTGACCCAGTGTCCTCGTGGCCCTGACCCAAAGGAGGAAAATGCAACACTGTGACTTCGGGACTCCTTCGCCTAGATAAGACAGTTCCACTGGAAGAATTGGCGGGAGCACACTAGGGCCACACCAGGGCCCTAGTAGGACTAGCCAGGAGGCAGATAGCTGGCTGGGAACGGACAGCTGCGCTCCCAGGAACGCCTTCTTTTAAAGGATCATTTACAAGCGTCTCTCCTGGGACCGGCTCCCAGCTGCCCGCACTTTCCAGCCAGTGGCCCCGCGGCCACGTCCCAGCTCTCACAGGGCAGAGTTCAGCCTCTTTGCACCGGACAGTTGGGGCATGGGCACAGCCGCACCTGCTTGCTCACTGTCCCTGGTTGTCTGGAACTCCTCGGGAAGCTGTCTCTTTGTGGGTTCTTGCCCTGATCTACTTCCAAAGAGTCTCCAGTCAACTTGTGGCGGTGAGGACTTTGAGTCCCCTCTCCAGCGTGGGAACGAAACGTCCCGGGAGCCCCATCCCGGGCACATCCTCTCCATTTCTCCTCACCCGCCTCTGCGACACGTCTGCTGCCGCACATTGTCAATGATTGTGGGAAAGGGCCGCCAGCCTTTCCGCAGCTCCAGGCCGCCCTAATGAGGGAACAATTGTCCCTGCGGGGAGCAGGCGACCGGGTCAGCGCGTCCAGCACAATGCGGACGCCTGCGTCCCGAGGTCCCCGTAGAAAAGGCAAATCGCGGTCTGGGAGCCAGCAGCGTTTCTTCCAGATCACCTTGCTGGAACTTAGCATAGCAGAAGTCAGGCGAGGGGGACAATAGCAAGGTCCAAGGGTGATCCCTGGAGGGAAGCCGAGCTTGGCTCCCGAGGTCCGCAGAATGAATAGGGCGGCGGGCGGGAGTTATGCCCCGGGCGGAGGGTCGCGTTTGCCTGGGGGGGGGGGGGGTGTCGCAGTCCCGCCCAGCCCTGCCCGGGAAACAAGAGAAGCCCAGCCTAGAGAAGCGCGCTCTCCAAGACATCTTTCTTCCTTCTTGATTTTTTTTTTTTTAAACTGTGTTTTAGTCCGGATCCTGTCAATCTGGGACAAGAGGAGAAAATGACAGAAGTGATGTCTCTCCTAAAAGTAGACACATGTTATCAATCAAAGCACTCTTTGAAACCGTTGTAAGCCAGAACAGTATCCTAAGAGAAGCAATGGGTTTTCTTTTTTCAGTTTAAAAAATAATTAAATGACATAGAATTGCTCTTTCTGATTTTATTTTATATTGATAGTCTCCCCTCTCCCCTCGAACATAGACTACAGGGAGGATGATTAGGGATGAGAGGAAAAGGGAGAATTTATATGAAAACTTAGTGAGTATAACCTGAAACTTTTGTTATTTATTTATTTTTGGTTTTTCGAGACAGGGCTTCTCTGTGTAGCCTTGGCTGTTCTGGAACTCGCCTGTAGACCAGGCTGGCCCTGAACTCAGAGATCCATGTGCCTCTGCCTACAGAGTGCTGGGATTAAAGGCATGTGTCACCACCACCCTAGTCTAACCTGAAATTTCTTATGCTCAAATAACGCCAATGCTGCAGCCAGATACCTGGTTTAAATAGCACAGTTCCAGCTCAGGAGGTTAAGCAAGCATGGGGCTGCCAAAGTCTTTGGACAGTCACATGCTCCCTAAACTCAAGAGCTGAAATTCAAGGAACCTGAAAATTTGGTTCCTCCTCTTGAGTTGTTTACTCTTTGGGCAATCAAAGTGAGCATTGGGAGAGCCAGCCCTCGGCTCAGGACACAACAGGTGGAAAGAAGGAAGAAGACACACCACCATTAGGGAGCACTTGACACCACCCGCCTGGATATTCCCTGTTTCCAAATCAAACCTCCAAGTATGCATGAAGCTCAACCCATATGGCTGAAAATGAGAAGAAACCTAGGGTCAGCAAAGACTTCCTGCCCTGTCGTTCCCTAGGGCTCCTCAGAAGCCCAAGGAGGAAGGTAGATAGAACTCAGCTTAGTGGGAACACCCCACCCCAGATGCTAGAAGCACAGAAACAAGAAAAAAACTGGGCAAGGGCAACAGGCCAGGATGGTCCACTGATCTTCCGGCTCCTTGTCAACCCTACTTTAACTGATGGGGAAAACTTCACTAGCAAGACTCTCAGCTTCTTTCTTTGGAGTACCTTAGGCACAAGATCACAAAATAACCAGGGAAGGGAGACAACAAATACTACAAACGATTTATTAAAAAAAAATAAAAAGTCAGAAAGAGCCCCAATGCTATCGTAGAAAGGGAGTGACTCTACCCTGCCATAGAAAAGAGGATTCAGCAGGATAAACTGAGGACTTGATGCTCATTTGATTCTGTACTGTTGTCTGAGCTATGGTAAATCTTCCCTCTGATGTTTCCTACTAAGGGGAGGGGGCACCTTGAAATAAAAAGAAAAGTAAACAGAGGTATCAGTGAGCCCAAGTGAGAATGCAGCTCAGGACTCTGCGCGGACCCACAAAATTAGATCAATGCTTGGGCTGTTATTCTTGAACGTCTGAGAAGAAAGCTTATTCCTAAGGTAAGTTGGATTGGGTTCCCTGTTAATCTGATTATCTCCCAGCACGTGACTTGTTTCCTGAGGGTGGGTAATAATTGATAACTTCTTGGGCCCAAGAGTTACTGAAAAACCATTTGGAGGCTAAAAGAACCTGGTATATGTTCTAAATTAGGGCTTTAAATTAAGCTGAATGCCAACCTTGTTCATATCCTTCATGCTCTTTCCAAAGGGCCCTATGGAAATCTTAATGTCCCCATTATTTGAATAGGAAGAGAAGCCAAAAGTCTCTTTGAAACAGAGGGGTGGAACAATTCATGAACAGCAAGTATTCCAAGGAAGACACCCACTGCAAAATACAAAATATCTTTGCCATGGAAACAAGGGGAGAGCTGGAACTCAAGAGAGCAATGTCCAAGTCCTAGTTCATTATTTTATATGAAGACAGCATTAATTTTGAGAAACATGCCCAAAGGCCAAATTCCCTTACTATTCCCAAAAGTTTATGCTTAAAACAGTACTGTCTGCGCCATAAAAGAACATCGCATGGATTATCCCATTCTGTTTGCTCATCATGTGTAGCTGAAAAGTCCCTTTCTCTGACAATTCTTGTAATATGGTTTTGTCAGAGTGTTATGACTGGGAATGGCTTAAGAAAAAGTTGGAGTGTGGAATGAGCTTGGAGGATAAATTGGAATCAATGTCCCCACACACTCTCTAAACCCCAGATTCTGAAGATGTAGGTAGGTCACAACCCCATAGACTGTAGGCGAGTTGGGGGGAGGGGAGTCATGGACAATCTGACAATAGTAAAGAGTTCCTGAACATACAGAACCTAAACGTAATTCAAATCCAAATGCAGAATAAGTCCGAGGTGTTTCTGGCAGTGCTCAGCTGCACCGAAACCTTGGTGCAGAACACACAGTGTGCATGCTTTGTACCATGCATGCCAGCGTTCCACTCAGCACCCGCAATGGCTGCCGCAAACACCTGGGCCCAGCAGCCAGACTGCTGTGTGCTATGAATTGTAGTGTTTACTGTATGTACAAGAGTTTTCTGCTCTTCTATACAGGTAACGGTCTAATTATGGGAGACAGAGACTTTCAATATTTTTCTACTAGCATTCCTCTGCATGTGCACACATGAGTGTGTCTGTAGAATGTTTGACTTTAAATTGCTGCTTGAGCTACTGACTTGTGTTGTCTTAAAAAAAAATTCAATGAATTTGGCTTTGGATTAGGACAGAGTTTCCAACATGACCCAAAACATGCCTCTGCCATACTTGACTACGTGTCTATGAGAAGCACCATTATCCTCAGAACTGACAATCATAAAAACAAGAGCAGTCGTATCAGAGAGCTCTGGGTTTGGTGGAGAGATCCTGCCTCAATAAATAAAGTGAAAGAGTCATTCGGGAGGATTAGTGATATCAGCCTTAGGCCTTCCCAGGCATGCGCACACACGTTTACATGCCCCCTACACACACACATGAAAACGTGGATATACATACATGTAACCACTCACAAAAATAGAAAAATAAATAGAATAAAAACCCCTTTTAAGTTACTTCCTTCTAATTATGAGCATTTCTTCTTCATCTCCCCCCATTTAAAGGTTCATGCGTTGAGAAAGTGCATGGGTTTCCTTCACCACTGCCCAGTCCCTAAGGGAAGAGACAGGACCCACATTGGAATTCTTCAATGATTCCATTCAGTTGTTCCATGGAAAAGCCTGAATGACTTCTCTGTTTTCCTATTTCCAAGTGTTCAGAACAGTACAGTTTAAAAAAGAGGGGAAAACACAATCAAAATAAATTATTATTCTAACCTTGCATTATAAGCATGTCACAAGTTCTTAAAGAATTGCTTGTAGAGTTGAGGGTTAATAACATGGGATGTGTGGGAGGAAGGGATACAGCTGGGAGGTCCTGATGCTGGCTGTGCCAAACAATGGGTTCCCTCTAAGGATTCTTGCTTGCAATCCTGCTCTGCCTTCCCATCCCTACATGCCTTTGGGTAAGCCACTTAACCTTTCTGGGTCTTGGTTTCCTCGTGGGCAAAATGGTGGTTATTCTAATAACCCTCTTACAGGTATTTTGTGAATAACAATGATTACAAAGGAATGCAAATCGTCCTGTGTGTATTAAGAATGACATGCAAGCGCTAAGAAATAGCATAAGCCCGTTGTTCGCAATACTTTTCCAGAAATGACAGAAACGAGCCGCAAGTGTGAATGATAGCCAGAATTAAGGACCACCAGGCAAATTGGAATGAAGAGAATACTTTAGGAAGGATTGATGTAGGCATCAGGCAAAAATGGTGATATGAGAAAGAAGAACCTAGCCTTTGTTTTCCACGCAAATTACTGCCAGAAATGATGTGTAACAAAGAATATGATATAGTTAATATTCTACAAAAAATCACATAGAAATACTGGGTAGGTTTTGCACATGTTTCATTTGAACAGTAAGCATAAAGTATAGAAATAACATTTTATATAAAAAAGTAGAGTGTCTTATTCGGCATTTATGACACACCTTATTCTGTGACCAAGGACAGTTTCACAAAGAATCTGCTAATGGCCAACTAAATGCAATCTATAATGTTTTACTTTAGTTCTGGCCTACAATGATCAAAGTCTTTATTTTTTACTATATAAGGGGAATTTAGGAAATATTTGATGTGTAACAACTATCTAACTTTATGTTTGTATCTAACTTTACCTTTGAAGAATCAAAATGTTCAGATTTAAAAGTAAATTACACGAGCTATATAAAGTAATATATTTTAAAAATCGTTATTGTACCAAAAGATATAACTATAACAATAATTACCATAGACTTGCTTGTTGTGTTGTCCAGATGGAAACAGCTCTCAATGTGCCTCAGAGCAGCAGTTAGTTAAACAAAGTAGGGCTCATAAAGACAATGCAATGAGATATGACTAACAGAAAAAAAATGTCGTGGTGCTGAGAAATGGTTGCTGAAGGCATAATTAAAACACACTACATGCAGAAGGAGGCAATGAGCTGGGTAGGTTTCTATTTGGAAGAGTATCAGGCAAGCTAGGCTGATTTTCACTAAAACAAGTATTCATGGCTTCTATCAATAGAGGGCTCAGGCTCACTCATAATTCCACTTTGGGGACAGCAGGCAGTTCATCCTCCAGATCCTCATCCAGTGACCAAAAGTGATCGCAAACACTGCTGGTCACCTTGACAGAAGCTGAGAGCTGCTCTCTTTGAGTAGTTAGTTGTTGCTGCTGTCTCATTGAATCTTTGAGACTAATTTCAGAGAAAATGTCCAAATAATAATACAAGTGAAGGAAAGAGAACATCTCCGATTTTATATTGATTTCACACTAACGTGATGGCTCTTTAATATCATACATTAAAGAAAGCACATCTCACCTAATTGTTTTTCTTTTCAAATGTGCTACTCAAAACGTTTTAAGTTACACACTTGGCTCACAATTGTGCAATGTGAACCAACGTGTTCCATGGAATACTATACTGGCAATTATGCGCTGTACCTCTTCAATTTGACTATTTGCATAGTATTCTCCAAACACATACATGCACACACGGGGGGGGGGGCAGAGAACAGAGAAATGCAGCCCTGCAGTTCTGCAATCCAGCAATTAGCCCCCAAAAGCAGCCAACTGGAAATGGCTGTGAGAGGTCCTAATGCCACAGAAAAAGAAAGTAGGGAGGAGATAGGATGAAAGGGAAACAGCGGGGTTTGAAAGGGACACATAATCTATTCTAAAAGTCCAAAATCTAAGCGATTAAGTTAAACATACATCCAAGCAATGCTATACATACTGATTTGGTTGTATTTACATATATGTGGACATGTGTGTGTGTGTGACAATTACCTTTTTTAAAAAAAGAGGGCATGAGTATGAAAGAGTACCAAGAGGGCTATATGGGGGGAGGGGCTTAAATTGAGGGAATGGAAGGGAGAAATTGTTGAGAGCAGTGAGATCCCAGATTCTGAATTTCTTGTAATCCCCTAATCTGAGTGCCTACAGCTGCTCTGAGCACGAGACCTTCAGGAGTTCCTCATGGCAGGAGAGTGGTTTCTGGTGGGTTTGGCTGGGGCGTGGCTATCTCTATATAATCTGCCCCTGAACACAATAAAGGGGGCATTCTTGGGGAATTCAAGGATGACCCGTGTCGCTGTCTCTCTGTCTGTGTGTGTTTGTGTATTTTAACCCCTTGTCTCTTGTCCGAAGCTCGTGAACTGGGTGCCAGCACACAGAGCGCAGACACGGGGGCACGGTGCATGGCAAGAAATGATGCAATTATATTATAATCTCAAAAAATATAAAAGAAATAATTTCTAAAATGAAAGGTAGATGCTTGAGTTTGCATTGTAGTGGCTGATGGAGAAATATGTCACGTGCACTAAAAGAAACAAAAGGAGCCAATGTCAGGGACGGGAGCGTGGGAGAGGTCCTTATGTATATGTGTTGCTTTTATTAGTTAATGAATAAAGAAGCTGCTTTGGCCTGTGATAGGGCAGAGTAGAGCTAGGTGGGGAAAACTAAACTGAATTCTGAGAAAGAAGGCGGAGTCAGAGAGAAGCCATGTAGCCCGGCTGGAGACAGATGCGGGATGTAACATTACCCGGTAAACCACACCTATATGGTGATACACAGATTAATAGAAATGGGTTAGTTTAAGATATAAGAGTAAGCCAAAAATACACTTAAGCTATTGGCCAAACCGTATTGCAAATAATATAGTTTCTGGGTGATTCTTTCGAGGTCTGGGCAGCCAGGAACAAACAAGGGACCCCCTACTACAGGGGAGGACTAGTTACACCTACACAATACATAGCTGAACATTTGAGAAAGCAAGCTTCAGTTTGTATTGAACTGCTTCTGATCTAGGCAGCTCCAAGCCTCAGTGTGAGAAGTAGCAGGGTCTTATCGTTGATTGATTGCTTGATGGATATTTTCCTCCTAGGGGAATCTGAGATGTTGGCGGATGTTTGTGAGAGAGCATACATGTCCATACATTTTGGCAAATTCAGAACTGTATACTCCGAAAGTTTTGCCACCCTTATTGCTACATGATGGGATCCTGTGTGGCTTTAAAATCCTTTCTCTTTACTTATCGTTGCTTTGGATCATTTAGAAGACACGGATAATGCCATCCCCGTTACCCAGGGTCAAAAACGGCTAGCGATCATACTGATTTCAAGTGCAGAAGGCAAGTTAGCAGGATGTCCTCTAGACATTCTAGCTGAATGACCACTATGAGCGACTTACTCTCACTCACCTTTCCAAATCCACCTGTAAAGGGCGTGGGCTGGTGTCCCCCGACAGGTCTTATGTAGAAATCTCGTGAGCTCAGGTAAGTAAAGAAGCAAGAACTTCAAGAGCTCTTCCTTCTCAAGCTCCAGCTCTCTGGCTGCTTTCACGTTTTAAATGAAGACCCAGCTCACCGGAGGTCCACCCCTGGCCTCCAGCTTGCGTGAAGACACACACATAGTATTTTCTTTATCTCTCCTCCCTCTCATCCGTTTCTTTTAAAGAGAACAGATTTCCCTCTCCTCCGCCTAAATCAATGATTTGTTGGGAGGGAAAACACAAAAAAGGCTTCCACATTCTTGCAGCTCTGTCTCTTAAATTAACACTCCGCTTTTGAGAGCAAGAAAGCAAACTACCGCTCAGTGTTTTAAAATGGGAATCAAACATTTTAAGATGAGAATCGCTTTGACAAGTTCCCGTAAATGAGACAGGAGACACGAAATTCTCCATGTGACTGCGTGCCTTTTAAACGGTTTTGCCAACTTTAGAATGAATAGACAGTTTTTGCCTCAGATTTACAAATTAATATTTTTTAATAGATGGAGTTTATAGGCAGGTGAGTTAGAACATAGTAAAAACCCATAAAGGTTCCCCCCGGCGAAGCTCCATATTTTGCCATATAAAACTTAAGAGTCGTAATAAAAACAGCAGTATCATGCAAGCCTATATTTGTATTTCTCAGTCCCACTGCTTTTTATTTTCCAATTGTAGACAAGAAAGACATGCCTGAGTGAAGTTTCCTAAGAGCCAAATAATCCAACATCTACCCAAAAATGCTGAGTGAACTGTATTTCTGCAAATAAATAAATCCCGCACCTCTGATGCAGATATTGAGGCAGTCTCAACCTTGGGCTTGGAAAGATGTGTCTGAGCTGGTCTCATTAATCACGGACACCTGGTGATTTAATACACCGGAGGTTCAGCTGCCCTAATTCTATGAATATTTTAAGAAAATAGCTGTAAACTCAGACAGCCAAAAAAACGTACCACTGCTATGCAAGAGAGCTGCCCCAACCGCCACAGGGGCAAGGGAAGGGTAGGTCTCCAAAGAGCTGGGCCTTCTGGATCCCTATAGTGAGACGGCGAAGTGACAGAGATCGTGGGTTTAAAGTGTATTTAAAATAAGATAGAGAGTCTCGGGAGCCGTTGTTTTGTTAGTTTGCATTTTAAATATAAAATTTCTGATCAGTATTTTTTGGTTCTTTGCCTCTTTGCATTCTATCCTGTGTGTGGTCTTTCAGAAGTTCCGCTTTGCCATGAGGCAAAGATGCATATGCTGGCAGCAAACACAGTAGTAAGGAATCTTAGCCCTAAGATTGCAGATTTGTCTTTTGTGGAAAATAAAGATCATTTTGAAGCGGAAAAGTTCTATGATTTGAAGTAAGATCCTCCTTCAGACATGATTGCTTCTTCGTGTTAGTTCTGGCCAGGGTGATTTCTGTTCATTCTGTGTTTTTCTTCAGCTTTAATAAAATGGGGTATGCAGATGGGAAATTGTTGCTAGTTGAGAATCTTCTCAACCAGGTAACGTTGTGATGTTAAACTCCCATTCAAGATCAAACCTGGACATGTCCACAGCCTGCAGACATCTGAAATTCACACTTCCGCATCTGCGTGGCAGCCATCTTTGACTTCCACCTTTATCTTGCTTTCTCGGGACTCAAGAGAGGGGAACAGGCTGGTCTTGGAATGAGTGCAATTCTCTCATGACACTAAATATTTATCAAGTGTTTGCCATACATTTGTTCTATTAATCCTCTGTGATTAAGAGTTCTTGTTGCTCTTCTGAGGAGTTTGGTCCCAGCAACCATGTTCTCCAGCTCATGACCTCCTGTATCTCCAGTTCCATGGAATCTGGCACCTTCTTTTTATCTGTGAGCATCTGTATACATGGTATATGTGCAATACTTATACACACATGCACACACACAAATGAATCTGAAATAAAATCTTTATTTCCTATAATCTATCTCATTTAGAAAACCCAAAACACTTTTCACCTGTAATATATAAATGCCTCCCAAGTAAATAGTTGTGCATGTATTCACACAGTTACCTTAGATTTTTTAGAACTGCTTAATACTTTATGTTCTTGCACCACTGTGTTAGGTAGGTTATAAACCACTAGAAGTTCAGATTCATGTATCTACAGACAGCCCAATTTCTTCTCTGATCAACTCTGTAATTCCTTCAGTTACGCTCTCAGGCCTCTAAACTTGGAGGTAAATAAAGTCAGTGAGCAGTATCAAGGGAACAGTGGGTAAGACTGCAGGCTCCTGTGACAGGAGACATTTGCTGGCTGAATAAGGGAAAGGAATTCTGAATTATACTAGAAAGTGGCACTCCTTACCCATCTTCTGGTCATTCTTAAGTGTCTCCCTCTCTTCTGATGCTTGTCCCGGGCCAGCCTCAGTCACTGCAGTCTCTCCTGGATTCTTCTCCATTTAGTGCAGAGTTCAGATCAAGACCCAGCCAGGGCTCCCTGGTGGAACCATCACTGCATGTTCAAAGACCACAGTAATTTCCACTGGATGCCAAGCATGGCTCTCTCATGCAGTTTCTCTGAGCCAGAGGAGCTCACAGCAAAAGAGAACAAATGAGAAGCTGCATGTTTAAGGCGTCTGGGAAAGGTTAACTCTAAATTCCAAAGCTCTTCACGCACTTGGATGAGTAGCCTTTCTTCAAATGACTAAATACATGTGACATATTGAGATAAGTAAGCCGAATTGCTGTATTTTGTTTCATTTTGTGGGTAACAATGACCACCACTGGATCTTGGGAACCAGACAGATAAAGAATAATAGAAATAAATAGGAACCTATAGTTGAACTATGGGCGTCTTTTGCAGAATTAAAGCATCCATATAGTTGACAGGTAGTGTTAAGCAGTCGCTGTGTCCACACCAGGATCTGGTGATACAAAGGTGTTTTTTTTTTCCTGTTTTTGTTATTCAATGTCACCAAACTTAATAACTTCGGAGGCTCACGAAGGAGAGAGGTGTGGCGATTTAAACAGAGTATTTGCATTTTTAACACAAAAACACTGATGTATGAACGCTATCCCATGAGCACACGGTAAAAGGAGGAATCCACTTCATGGGACAAGGAGCACTGGTCTGGGAACCACAGGATTCTGAGAGGAAAAGACTCTTTCAGATATTTCACAATCAGTAGGTTGCCAAAATCACTTACTTATCGACCTTCTTACCAAGATAATTATGAAGACAAAAACATAACTCGCTCTTCCACCAGAGTAATAAGTTACCGTTAATAAGCGACACAGTCGAGCCGTCAAGCCAGGGGCACCCTTCTCTTAACCACTAAGCTATGTTGCCTCTCGGGCTCATAAATAATAGCATTCTGTTCCGGTTAAGCTTATTACACAATTGAGACACTAGGAGAACTATTAAATTTAAAAAAGCATTTTTCTTCCACAAAGTCTCTAAATAGAATAATAGAGTGAGCATTTTTATTGCCAAAATCTTGAATAATGATTTCCTGAATCTTCAAGGGATTACCTAAGTAAGCCATGTGGGATTTTTTTTCCCTCCTTTTAATTGGTAAATATTGCTAGGACACTGAGGAGTAACAGCTATTTTCTGTTGTCTTCCTTAGAATATGGGGGTTCCTGTGGTAGGTTATCCCCCAAAGGAGTGTCTAAAATGTCCTCCATAAACTTGAGAAAAACGATCCTAAGGAATTCCATCTCCGGTACTCATATGAAGATGGGAAGAGAGAACCAACTCCACAAATTGTCCTCTGACATATAATCGTAGTGATTTTTGCAAAGAATGGATGTGAATATCCAATCGTAGGCAAACAAAGAGAAACTAGGGCCCAGAGGAATGAACCAGGCCAAGGAAGAGAGGTCTGAGTGGTGCTGGCATGGTGAGGACCAGAGCTCTCCTTGTGACTAGAGCCCTAGGCTCTAATCCATAGCTCAAGGAAGAGGAAGCAGGACCTGGGATTCCACATGCGAGTGTCTGCGCCAGGAAGGAATGGGGATGTCTCTCCAGAAGACAGAAAGTATGGCTGCTTGGCAGCTGAAGAAATGTGTGCCCAACCTTGCTGTCAGATCACGGGAGAGGAGTTTTGAACAACACAGCTGTTAAAAATAAGAGTAGAGCCAGACAGTGGTGGCGCACGCCTTTAATCCCAGCACTTGGGAGACAGAGGCAGGCGGATCTCTGTGAGTTTGAGGCTAGTCTGGTCTACAAGAGCTAGTTCCGGGCCAGGCTCCAAAGCTACAGAGGAACCCACTCTTGGGGAGTTGGGGAGGGGAGTGGACCACGGCAGAGGACAAAGCGAACAGCTCAACCTGGGCTGTAATGGGCTTGAGCTGGCCTCACCTGGGGCCTGTCTGCTTAGTCAACTGAAGCAGAATGGGAACTACAGCTGCACCCCGGTCCTCAGCAAGGGCCACTAGTCAACTGTGCAAACACGATCAAGACCCAGTTCTTACCACCCTTCCGCATCCGCCAGGCGAAGGCTGGCTGGCTAATGGTCCATGCTCCCTTTCTGTCCCTAGCCGGGGATCCGTGTAGGTGCTCACTGAACTGTTGCATACGAATGAATCCAGACTCCCTGTCCCACTCTGCAGAATTTCAACTACAGCCTCCGTCCCAAGGCCACGTGATTCCAACATGAAATCTCAGAACTCCTTCCACAGGCGAGTAGCAATTCTGAGCTCATGAACTCTCTGAATCATGACTGACCTTCCCCGTGCCTCCGTAAGGAGGAGGCTGGTGATTCCAGATGGCTCATCTCATCTCTCTTTTCTGACAATTTTGGGACTCCATCCACAATTCACACACACACACACACACTTCAAAGAAATCATCTCCATTTGTTTAAGTTTTAAAAAATTGCTTATTCTAACTTTACCTGCATTTTCAAAAGCGTCTATAGCTGAAAAAACTCCAGCAGTGACTGGTAGGAACTGGGCTTCCTAGCGTGGTGCCAAGAGAGATGGGGCCAGCCGGGAATCCCACAGTGCCTTTCACACTAGGCTTCAGTATTTCCATTTCAACTCTGGTAACTACGGGGCTGCGCATGGAAAATTAATGGGAATATTTGCAACCCTTCGGAAAACTCAGGATTTTGTATTTGGCAGGAGGGCTAAGAGGGCGGTTCAAATAATAATAAAAAAAAAATGTTCCAACTGTTCTTTGAGCCTGAGCTTGAGTCCAATTTCCTCCGTGCTTTCTTCCCATTTGGAGCTAGCAACGTTGCATTTTCACGGCTAACAAGTCTTCCCTTATTCTATGGAATGTTTAATTTGCCCTTTCAAAGAAAGTATGATTTGTTCCATTTTTCCATGTGCAATCTCTATGCTATTTACAGACAAAGATAAGAATCAAGGAGGATTCATGTGCCAGCCGCACGAATTCAAGACCGCGGGAGAAATCAGAGTCCTAAACCCCGGCTCGGAAGCGCCCGGGCGCTGATTGAGTGTGTAGCCTCTCGCGCCTCTCTCATCAGATGCACCAAGAGGACTGTGTGCTAACTGGGGCGATTATCCCAAGCAGTCACCGAATCAAAGCGCAGCCAAAATCAAATCAAAGAGACTGTTTGGCACAGTCTCGCAACTTCTAGAGGATTTGCTGAACAAAGCAACCAAAAAAAACTTAAAAAAAAAAAAAGTCGGGGATGGGGGAAGCAATGTCAATGTTACACCTGATGGTGACAGTGCACTTTGCAAGAAGAGCCTGCCACTCAGCAAAGGACAGGAGAAGAAATTAATCCCCGTTGACGAAACTAACGACACCCTACCAAGACCAAGACAAGGAAAGTACCTGTAACTAGGGGTAGTTGCTAGCCTGGCCTGCACGAGACTGGGTATATTCCCGGCACTGTATAAACAAATGTTCCAAAGCTTAAGCTCAGACCAGAACCAAGTGACAAGCAAGCAAACTATGAAAAAAAGCAGCGAACGCGATTAAAGCATCCCTCTTCCTCTAACCCTGTGTGCGTCAGCTCTCCTTTCTTCTCTCTCTCCACCTCTCAGCTGCGGGTTGTTTCAGAGCTTTTCACCCTCGTGTATGATCCGTTTTCTATTCCAGTCTGTTCTCAGCTGTCTGGCCCAGCTCAGGAGCCTGCAGAACTCTTTTCCTCTAGACCAGCCCACTCCCCAGCCTCTTTCCACTCTGAGCATGCATTGCCCTAATCAGCTCTGCATAACACGGAGGGGAAAAAAAAACTGCCTCTCAGTTTCCCAGACAAGCATGTTAATTGCCGTCACACTCGCAGGCAGCAGGAAGGGACTCTGTTTTTTATTCTGCCCAGGACACCTGCCTCAATGCCACAAACACCACAGCCCCAGCTCACAGGAGAAATGTAAGGTAGGCCCCTCCTCTCCAAAGAGCATACATCCTTCCAGGGCTTAAACACGCACGTACAAAACATGGAGTCACTTAAAGTACGCCATCACACCAGTACGCGCCTGTTATTATATTAACCTTACAAGGGAAGAACAAATGGAAGAGGCAGTGAGAAAAATATGAGTTAGGGCGTCTGAACAGGAGAAGCCCCACTAAGGGAGGTCAGCATCCTTGAAGTCAGTCACCTCAACTCATCCTTGGTTCGCTCCTTCCCTTGTGCCATGAGCAAGAACAAATCTCTTTTGCTCATTCTTCAGATACCAAGAACAAAGTCTTAACTGTATCAAGCACCCAGAGGTGGTGCCCTGTCGTGAAATGGAATTATAAGAGATCACCAAGCAAAAAAACCAAAAATATGGCAACAAGTATGTGGCATTGGCTATTTCTAAAAATAAATTAGAAGATGCCGTCTCAGACACAGGTGCTATTGGGATGTCTGGTGGGAAAGGAAGTTCAGATTACTAAGAAGGGAGCAGTCTTTAAATGGGCCCCTGTACATCACCCAGCAATTGGCCAAGGTACAAGGAGCTGGGAACTCTCCCACACTGTGGAAGAGAATGAGAAGCAGGTCACTCACTCTATAGCCTACTGCCGGCGTGGAAGAGGATTCTGAGACATGTTCTCATCCTTTGCCCTAATTATCATACTTCTTGGAATGGATCCCAAGGAAATTATCAAGGAAGCAAACAAAGAATTATGGATGTTCGCGGCAGTGCTATTTCTAACAGCAGAAAAATTGCCACTGCCTAATTAACCGGCAATAGTAAGTAAATGGTGGTGAAGCCCTTAGAGCGGAGTGCTTTTCAGCCTCTCAAAACCGTGTGTTCAAAGTATGCCAAGTGGCTTGGGGAGACAGTGACCAGATAATGTTAAGTTGCATGCAGGCCATAGCACATTAAATACAACGTGGCCGGGTGTGTAAACACATGTGCACATGACAGTGTACATGTAAAAAAAAATCACAAGAAAAATTATTATGATTGGGTTTCCTGAAGGCACAAAAGGAGAGAAATACAGACTTACTTTATCCAGTCAACAAAATAATTAACATGGCAGATATTGTTTTGATCTGTATTTTAGCAATGGGTTACCCAGAGTAAATCACTCAGCTGATAATTTAGGTGGGCCATGTTTGATCCCAGGCAACTTAGTTCCTATGTAAAACTACCCACTGGGGTTCTCTGTGGGTTATTTTTCCCTCATATTATTTTTGTATTTTTCCAATAAACATTTTACTTTTATGACCGCATTTTAAAAGGTTTTTAATGGTGTGCAGAATGAGAGTAATTGACATAATTATTGAAATTAAACTATTATATTCTTACTGAACTGAATGGGATATTTTTGATTTGTTAAAAGGGGAACATGGTTTTATGTATATGTTCTAACAATTCACTTTTTTTTTCAGAGTCTGAAAATGTACTGGTTGCTTTTGCCTTTTAAAATTTTTGGCTGTGTGTGTGTGTGTGTGTGTGTGTGTGTGTGTGTGTGTGTGTGTTTAATATGGCATTTTCTCAGAACAGAGAAGTAATGATACAGAGATACAGTTTGAAAATATGTTAAAATACAGAAAGATCTTGTACCCTTTTAGGTTTCTTCAGTCACCCTCATAGGGAGTAGAGTAAGCGCAGCTGCACAGCAGAGTTAGGCAGGGGTAGAAACAGAAGGTTAAGACCTAAAATTGCCAGTGGCGAGAGCCAACTACAAGGAAATGAAGGCTGAATATTATCACTCACAGTGGAGCCAAAACTGAAGAGGAGATGGGCAGTCTGGATGGGCAGTGGAGCATCTGGCTCAAGATGAGCGTGCTCCTTCACTCGGGACTGACCCAGGTATAGCATGATTAAGTTGCCAGTCAACTGTCCATGAGGCCACCTTGCTTTGCCCAGATAGATGCCTGGGAAGACAAGAAGAAACCCCTCAAGTGCCGATCGTCCACAGCTCTTGTTCCGTAGGGAGGAGGAACGGGAAGCAGTAAGAGGTGCAAGCAGCGGCTGCTGGTGCCCTATCTCCTTATGTTTCCTCTGCAGGACTCTAGCTGTTGGGCCCTTAGCCTCTCAAGCATCATGGTTCTTGGATAAATCTAGGAAGTTGAGATTCTTCATCCCTTGATAGAGACTGACATTAAAGCTGCCAGACCTGTCTAGGTTTTCAGATTCGTCAATACTTGACAATGGCCGGTATTGCAGCTCCTGGGTGTGAACTTAGACCCTTGGCCCTAAAGGTCTGCCAGCTCTCTGGGAATCCTCTAGAAATCAGGTCTGACTGTTCTCTTCTATGGCTCTTTCCATCTGTTTTGTCTTTCAGCTTCAGCTCTAGCTCTTTCTATTTCAACAATCTTTCTTGTTCCTGCCCTGGCCACTCCGTTGGGCTGTTCTGTTTCCCTTTGTTGCTATGGTCACCAGCACAGATGCCGCTGTTCTGGAGAAGCTCTGCTTGCTCTCTTAACTCTTACTGATGCTGCCATGGCTGCCCGTCTTCAGGCTCCACCCCTTCTTCATCTGTCAGGACAACACTAGCAGTCACTCTGTGGCTTTTGCGGCGCAGCCTGTCATTGCTCAGCTCTGCCTCCTCTGCCACAGCGGAGCAGCTGGCCAGCTCCCCACTTCCGTGGGTCCATGCCAGCTGTTCAATCATCATTCTGATGGGATGGTTACTGCTTCTGACACTGCTGCCATGTCTCTACCGTCTCTGAAGTTTGCTCCTTTAGGTCACCAACGCACCCCATAGTACTGAAAAACAGGTAAAGACGAGAAGAAGTCACTGAAAAGGCGCTTTTTCCTGGAGCTGATGACTCCTGGTGGGTATCTCTCAAGTGACTCAGCAAGCGAGCCTGAGAGCCTGCTTCAACACTCAGAGCAGGGGCATCTGCGCATGTCACGGTCATCCCATGCAGGTCAATGTTTTCCCGTTTGCACCAATCACAGCATTGTCTGGGAGCAGTCATAGCAGTCCCTGGTGAGGCCCTCAGATGACGTGCTCACTGTGTGGCCTAGGTGAAATGGCTGCAGGGTCGTCTAGAGTTCACCAAGGCTGGCTGGTAAGAGCAAGAAGCCTGGGAGAAACTCTCTGGAGACATCCTGAGGTTACTCTTTCAGGAGTTGGAGCAGTAGGCTGCAGTTGTGGTTTCTCAGATGGAACCTGTGGGGTGTTGGGAGCAGCCAGTGTTAGACATGAGGGTAGCCAGGTAGTCTAGCTATCTGGTTCACAGTCTTTTTCCTATGAGCTCAAGTCCAACCATTCCTCATCAGAGAGTCCCCTGGCCCCCGATGTCCTTGCTAACCTACAGAGAAATGAGCAACAGGAGTACTTCCAATTAAAACTTAGAAGAATCCATCGCTAACACTGATAATGTTTTACAGATTCTACCATTGCTTCAGTGACGCTCGATGCCCGCATGGCAACCCAAGAGACGTGGGTTCCCCTCATTTGTCTGTGAGGACTGCAAAGACTGTGGCAGGCAAATGAAATGAGCGTGTCCAGATCCTCCAGATTCTGGAGCAGGGGCTCTCCACCTTCTTAATGCTGCCACCCTTTAATACAGTTCCTCATGCTGTGGTGACCCCCAACCATAATATTAGCTCATTGCCATTTCAAAACTGCAGTTTCACTGTTGTGACGAATCACAATGTAAATATCTGCTCTGCAGGATGTCTGATGTGAGACCCCTGGGAAAGGGTCGTTCCGACCCCTAAAGGGTCAAGACCCACCAGTTGAGAACCACTGTTCTGGCATCTTGAAGGTGCATACTGGGCATTTGGTCCTGGCAGTCAAAGGTCAATGTCCCTTTTACAAGAGTCATAACTCTACCCTTGAGGACTTCCTCTTGTTAAATGACCTAAGTGTCTTCCTGCTTCCTAATACCATAATTTTAGGGATAAAAATTTCAACATAGGCATTCTAGGGAGTCTTAAACACGTGGGTTAAAAGGTAGTTATAGGAGATTTCATTCCATGGGGGGGCACCCGTGTATATATTTGTATGCTTGGGTGAACATGCAGAGGTCAGACATGATGAGGGGGGTCTCTGCTTTATCCTCTGGAGACAAGGTCTCTCCATGTATCCATCAATCACCATTTTTCGGCTAAGCTGGCTGGCCTGCACAGGCACACAAAGCCATACCTCACTTTTAGTTTCATAGGTGCTGGGAACCCAAACTCAGGTTTCTGCTTTTGCAAGAAGTATTCGTATCCAATGAAGCATTCCCCCAACTAATGCTTTTTTTTCTTTATGCCCATAATATTTTCTAATTTTTCTTAGAAAATAAAATATTTGTAAACCCTTTAATGGCTCACTTTCAACATCATAGCTCTCATCTATGTCCACCAGAGTTGCCAGCCCCGGTATACTCATCCCGTTTCCCATTGTCCTTATTTACCCCTATCCAAGTGTTCCACGTGAGTTCACTGCGGAATTGGTGCCTTCATCTCTGGTCTAACAGCAGCAGTGCAGCATCCTCATTGTTTGGTCTCTGATCTTTGTACCCTCAGTGACCTTCCTCAACACCCACATAGTGACCTCTGTCTCATTAATGAATCCTATCCATACCTCAAGGCCATCAGTCATGCAAATTCTCCGATGGAGTTTTCTCTCTGCTTCCTTAGGAATGCTTTGGAATTTCTGTCTTTTCTAGTCCCGCGCCCCACTATCCACAGAGATCTGTGTGAATGGTTTTCCTGGACCCAAACCTCAAGGTTTGCAACTCTCTGCTTTGTACTTCTTCATCTGCCAGTCCACATCACCTAGTATCTGCAATACAGGCAGCATCAACAAATATTTGCTGAAACAGATTTAAATATATACCCCCAGGGCACAATGAGAATGTTGTATTTTTTTTAATCTTTTTCTCCAGCTTTGCCAAGGGGCTTGTGTGGGGGGAGATGCGACCTCCATATGAAAATGAATGGGAAATGAAGTACCCTTAGAGGAAGGCAGAGGCCAGGCATGCTATGAATTTGAAGGAGGAGATTTACATTCTCTATTTCTAATCTGTTGCATGTGCCCACTGTGGGACAGAGGAGTCTCCCCCATGACCTAGCAAAGAGCAAGCGAGGTAAGGGATGTGTGTCTGGGCTGCTCCACTACAGGGCAATGTGACAGGTAAAAGAAGCTGAGGGAGGTAGAAGCAATGAGGTTTAGTGTTAAAGCTTCTCCCGAGCATGTGTGAGACCCTAGAAACACCCAGCACTGAAACAAACAAACAAACAAGATGCCAAGAGTCAGAAGGCAGGTGTAGCATTTTAAGAAACAACCAAGCCACCTAGAAAACAAAGATGTGACCTCTATAGATCTAAGCTCCAAGTCAAGATATGGGACAAGAGCACGAGACACACAGAGATGAGAGTACCGTCAGCAACTCAGAAGGGAATGATGCATCACTGAGCCCAGAATCAAACTCTCCTGACCAGTCCATCTTAACCCGAATCTATGGCAAAGCATTGAAATCCAAATTCTTTGATTCAATTTCCCAACAATTACTTCCTGGCCTGGTTTCTCCATAGTCTGGTATTAAGCCACCTGTGGTCCCTGACCTCACTGAAAGTTCAGGTGGAGAAGTTGCAAAGACCAAGCCTAATTTTTTTGTCTACCACTTGAGAGGTATGCAAAAATGAAAGGCTGGTGGTGAAAACCGGACATTGCACTGGGCTGGTACAGGGCGGTCCACACAAGCACACCAGCGCTTTCCTAGAAAGCCAATTCCAACGCGGAACAATTTAACATATCCATCGTTGCATATTCACGCTCACGTAATGCGATGCTCCGGAGTAACCAAAGTTGAAAATGTTAATATAAACATTATGCCTCTTTTAATTGCAACAGACACATTCCTAAGTAATTTAATTCCAACAAGACCCTTTACCAATAAACAGAAAACACATTTTTGGCGGCTTCCCTATACAGGGCAAAGTAAATATTTTCCACAGAAAGGACCAGAAAGGCGCCTTGAGCCCTCTGTGTTTTGAGGCCAACTTTGTAGATGTGAACTCTGGTTCAAGCCCAGGCAATCACATATCCATTGTAAAAACACGTAGAAAGTGGGGAAAGCTTTGGGCCTTTGGTACTTCTAGGACTGAACGTCAGACATGGAAGGCACAAGAAAGCTCAAGCCACCAAAGTTTGTCTACACAGTGACCTCAGATCCTTTTTGCCGTGTTGAAGGAAGAAAGAGTCAGTTCATGGCCATGAATGCAAATGCTGTGTTTTGATGTGTCCCCAAATGACATGAGCTAAGAACTTAATCCCCAATCACTAGTGTTAGAAGTTGGCGACTTATAACTGGATCAGAAAGGTCCTGCCTTCCTAAATGGATTGATGCAATCTTTGGGATGGGTTAGACAGAAGAATAAGTTTGACCTTATTTATGTTATATTTCTTTTCCTTTCTTGCCTCTCTGCCTCCAGTCATCAGAGGACACAACACTTAGGGCCTCACTCAGAACTGGCAATATACTCTCGGACTTCCCAGCCACTTCCAGAACCACAAGGCAAAAGAATATTTGTTCATTACAAGTTACCTAGTCTGTTGCACTTGATCATAGCAGCAGAAAATGGTCTAAGACAACACATTGCTGAAGCAACCAGCTCTACTCTGATCATGCTGAACCCAGACAAGCCTGCCCCAGAGTAAGTTAGTTGGCAAGCTCCATCATCACTGGGAATTCCCAAGCCCAGGGTGAAGCAACTGGAGTTCATTTGGATGGTTCAAATACCGTGCAAGTTTACAGGAATGTGCTTTTATGCAACAGTTGGATAATTTGCTGTAACATAAGGATATGTTCCTATTTAGAAATCGGAAGAATGTCTTATTGTCAACTCAAGAGTTTTTGACAACATTACACTGGATTTCCTCTCAAAAACTGAGGATCATTTCAATCATTTCTATGCAGCCATGCTCCAACTTAAGCTTTTGTTCAATAATTAATCACCAGACTGTGACCATAAAATGAGCTTCTTCTTTTCCAGTCTTGAGAATGTTATGGAGTTCATCTATCTCAGACACCTGTACAAACTGATAAGTTTATATAAGACAGACACATTGAAAAACATCCATTTTTTATCAGCATTTCTAACATAGTATTTACACCCAACACTTGACTTTATTCCCATAATACCCATGTAATTTAACTGCTTGGTTTTGCTTATCTGTTTTGATTTTACTACCAAAACAACTATAGTATTTCATTTCTCAGAAAGAACAAAGGAAAATACCAAACTACACTACTCGACTCAGGGTGACTCAACACTAGGTCAAATCTGAAGATCAACTTCCTGAGTTTTGTTGTTGGTGGTGGTTGGTTGGTTGGTTGGTTAGTTGGTTGGTTGATTTTTCAAGACACAGTTTCTCTGTAGCTTTGGAGCCTGTCCTGGAACTAGCTCTTGTAGACCAGATTGGCCTCAAATGTCACAGAGATCTGCTGCCTCTGCCTCCCTGGTGCTGGGATTAAAGGTGTGTGCCACCATTGCCCGTTTGAAGATCAACTTCTAATCACCCTTATCACTAAATATTAGCTTTGGGAGGTCGATGTGGCTAGGTTCTCTTTTAAAATGCATATTAGGATGGCTCTCTCCATGGTAGGAAGCATTGTCAATGCTGTGTTTATATCAATGCATTGAGTGGCTCTGTGATATATCAGGTTTTCAACATGTTTCTCTAAACTTTGGTGAAAGAATGGTAAGAGCTAAAAGCATTGTTAAGAGATGTAAAACCTCCATCATTTATGAAGCTAATCAAAGAATGACTAAAATAATATTGATTCACTTACCAAGGTAAAAATGCTATACAGGTGAATGGAGACATAGATAACACCAAGACTGGGTCTAAGAGGTCCCATAAAGACAAACTAAGCATCATATAAGACTTGTGGTGAATCTCCCATGACCCTTTCATTTTCCTTTGGTTACCACGAAAGACTTGGTGTTTACTTGGAAGGGATTTTGTGATCAGGTAAAATAGAATTTAACCCTTCCAAAACAAAGCATTGAACTTCATTTGGGACAAATATATTAACTGGAAGTCTCAGATTCTGTACCATGTGGTCAACCCAACTCAGAAGAATTTGTGCTTCATGATAGGTTATACTCACAAATAAACCTCAGCAGAGCTCCTCAGATATTGGACTCCCAGATCTGAGCAACAGAGGCAGCTTTGCCATGGTGCAGAGTGTCCCACACACTGTGTGCATGTTTAGAAGGTTTGCAAGGAGACCAGACTTAAGGTCATAATCCAAAGAACAGGGAGCCATAAATAGAAGACAAGCCTAAACTTTAGAAGAGATACAAAATTGATAGAAATTCAGTATAAAGAAATTAAATAATAAGGATGCCTTAGAATTTAAACAGCCCCCAAAATCAATGTCGTAAAGGCTTGGTGGTCAGCCTTTGCCATCCTTGAGAGATGTTGGGACAACTAAGATGTGAGACCCAGGAGATAGAAGTTAGATAATTGGAATGTGCCTTAGCAGGAGGTGATGGATGCCAGGCTTCTGTTCTCTTGCCTTATTTCCATCCTGAGCTTCCCAAAATAAGGTTTTGCCTTACCACAGACTATAAGAAAACAGAACCATGCTACCATGGACCCTAGACAGAACCATCCAAAGTATAAACCAGGTTCAACTTTCCTTCCTTTTAAGTAATTTTCTCAACTATTTTGTCCCAAAGTAAAATAGCTAACTAGCACTAAAGGACTTCCTCAAGGTACGGAACCTCACAGAGTCATGAGGTACCTTCACAATGAGAAAAGTCACCACAGGAAGAGAAGAGGTCAGGACAAAACTGTCACCCTCGTTAGATATCATTTGCCGCTCATGATGATTAACTTGATCAAGGTTATTTTCCCCATAAACAATACCTTTTCTTTCATTAAAACAAAAGCATCTCTCTGAAGTGCATCCAACTAATTTGGCCAGGGTTCTGGCTCTTGCTGTGTCTGCTCTAACCTCCACAGTGTGATCTGGGAACACGGGCTGAACATGTGCCATCAATGTTTCCATTTGATGGGAAGGTTCATAGGTTTCATTAAGTTGGACTAAAAGACCTTGAATGAGTTATTCAAGACTATCTACCCGCTGAAATTGACCATGCTAGTCTTTGTACATACAAAAATTAAAAAATTAAAACCTTCAAAAAAAGAACTGATAGAATGGTGATATATAACAATGGCTATCTCCAATAATCCAGTGGTTTATCCTTCCATCCATGAGGTTGATGTCTTCGCTGGCCTTCAGTCTACCTTGGGATCCCAAAGAAGTAGGCTCTAATATCAGCGAAGGAATATCTCAGCAGCAGATGAACTTGCTGGTAAGAGAGCAGACAAAGAAAAAGAAAAAGCTTCCTTCTTCCGTGTCCTTTTTTTATAGGCTACCAGCAGAAGATATAGCCCAGATTTAGGTTGGGTTTTCCCATCTCAAATGATCCTATTAAGAAAATCCCTCACAGGCATGCCCAGCTGATTGGGTTTTTGTTGACTCTGGATGTAGTTGAGCTTACAACCAAGATCAGCCATCAGCCAGGTGAGTTAAATAGATCTGGTAGATCCCAAATCCCATGCAAATAGCAGCATGTCCTACAGGAATCATAGTCATGGATGGGAGGGAAATATTTTGAACATCTTTTTCTTAGATTAATTTATTCCCTATTTTTCAAAATTTATATTAATTACAGATCACTGCTAATACCGTGATAGCTGTGACAAATTATTGTGAATTTTAAATGTTACACCAGCAAGACAAGTGTTTATGTTTGTGCCATAAAAGAACTTCTAAGGCTACTGTGTGATTTTAGAAAGATCAATTTAGAGACTACCCAAAGTCCAGAGTCATTTCAGAAGGAAGAGGTAGAATGCCAGTTCTCCTAAGGCAGTGTTTCTCAGCCTTCCTAATGCTGAGACCCTATAACACAGTCCTCATGTGTGGTGACCCCCAACCATAAAGTTATTTTTGTTACCACTTCAAGACTATGATTTTGCTACTGTTATGAATTATAATATAAATATTTGAGTTTTTGATGGTCTTAGTCCACCCCTATAGAAGGGTTGTTCAATCCCTAAAGGGCTTGCAACCCACAGACTGAGAATCACTATTGTAAGAAAAATAAGAATTTTACAAATGAGAAGACATACCATAATAGCAGCATGAAAAGAGGGAAAGAGGAGAGAATGGGAGGTAAGACAAAGAGGAAAAGAAGGAGAGGGATTTCTTCCCTGGCAGTGACTATGAGAAGAGAAAACACCCCGGGATGGTGGATTGTGTAAATGGATGCTAAACTTCTATGCTTAAACTTCTCTTGTTCAGCGTAATGATGTCATAAATCCACCAAAAGACTCACAGAGTCTGTTAATAACGAACCACTTTTAACTGATATGATTCAATCACCACAATAAACTCAACAAAGTTCCTTTGTAAGAGAAATTCCCATTGTTGGTAGAGTAATACTTATTAAATAATATTCAAAAGCAAAAATTATACCTTAGAAATCCACACTGGGGCAGGTGTGGCAGCAGGGGTTTATAATCCTAGAACTCAAGCATCTGAGTCAGGACGACCCAGAAACCAGTCTTGGCTGTCAAATGAGACTTCCATAAAATAAAAAAAATAAATAAACAGAAAGTCACATCAGACTTAGGGGTGGCAGACAAAAACACACTAAGACTCCACCATAAATCTCTGAACCAAAGAATAAATATATTCTATTTATTCAATGATTGATTTCCATCAATATTTCTTCTGAGCCATCCTTGTTTTCTAATAAAATATATAACTTAATAGTTCTAATTATCAAAGGCAGAGTCTAGTTTCTATGCTGCTATATTGGTCAGGGGTCTCTACAGGAACAGCACCTATGGAGTGAGTGTATGTGTCTTTGTGTGTGTGTGTGCGTTAAAGAACTTACTATCAACTTAAAAATCATACTAACAGGAGACTCACACCTGAGACTAAAAACCAAGTAGTTACTTTGTCCTAAATGCATCAGCAATCAGAGTAGTCCCACGGTGTCTGCCTCTCATTTGAGGTGGGGGTGACAACTGCCAGTTGCTCACTCCACAAGGCTGGAGCCACAGTAGTCCCAATCTGGTACTGGAATCCAGGATGTTTTGTGAAGAACCGCTGGTTCCTATTCCAGGACGAAAGCTAGGAAACACCGATTCAGCTATGAGCGAAGGAGTCAGCCCCAGCGCATCTTTGAGAAATCAGCTCAAAGGCCAGAGGGGAAGGTCAAGATGCAGAAGGTAAGATGCTCATCCTTTGACCACATCCTTCTCATCTGGGCTGTTCCCTGAAGGTGCTGGCCATAGTAGGGCTGTGTCTCCCCTGGCAATCAAAGCAATCAGAACAAGTAGGTCTTCAAGTGTGACTCCCTCTGGGTGATCCTGCCCCGTGGTCCGAATTCTATCACTTCTAGACACCTTCCTCCTTTGCAGAAATTGATGATTTTTCTGAAACAGGAAAGTCTGCTGACAATTCAGAAGTCTGAAATGTGGGGTGTTGAGCGAGGGTTACACTGATCTAAGCAGATCCCAGATGAAGTGCAGAAGAAAGAGCCGGCTCAGCCTTGGAGACTCTGGGGAGAATATGCCTGCACTTACGTCTCTGTGCGCGGTCTCCATAGTTAAAGTACCACATTTTCCATGGTTTGATGAAGACTCCAGAGCCCTTAAGATATGAATTGCTATAATTCCTAAATCAAACAGCATTCAATTCAGTTCCAGACCATTGCTGGGTAATAAGACCGGTATTTCTTATTTTAATTAGTCATTTTCTACTTCTAACAACTTCTTTGACAATCTCGGATTGCTTGTTTGTTTATATATGATAAAAGCCATGTTTCGCTAAAAATACGAATGCTCCATTTGAATGTCCATTTACATTTTAGTAGTTATAGAAATAAACTTTCTAGGCCTTTAGATTATAGCTTTTTATAGGCACTGAATACAATCACCTAATCTATTTTAATATTATCCCTTTCAGCTGTCTCGTGAGCAACTCCTAACACAGCAGAGATATCAAGTGGATAATATGAATTCAAGACTAACTGCCTGAATACTCATCAGAAACTGTCTTTTAGTTTGCCTGGAAATTTGCTCCTGACATTTGAAATGTTTGAGATGAACGGATAGTGATATGGTCACATGAAAGTATTTTGTGCTGTTACTGGATTTTAAATGCCTCAAGTATGAAAACTAATTCTTATCCTTGAACCCTGAGTAAAGTGCAGCGTACTTGCTCCTTGAACATTTAGGGTATTGATAAGAATATCAAGGGCTGAAGTAGTTAAGAACAAACACTGATTTTGCAAGAGTTGACAGAGGTTTCTGTCCCACCACTTCCCACATTCACTTAGTTCCAAATAAACACACAGAGGCTTACATTAATTATAAACTGCTTGGCCTGTTAGCTTAGGCTTCTTATTAACTCTTATAATTTATATTAGCCCATAATTCTTGTCTGTGTTAGTCACATAGCTTAGTACCTCTTTTGGTGAGGCAGTCACATCTTGCTTCTGGATGATGGCTGCAGATTGACTCTTTCCTCTTCCCCGAATTCCCCTGTTCTCATTGCCCTGCCTCTACTTCCTGCCTAGTCACCCCACCTATACTTCCTGCCTGGCTACTGGCCAAGCAGCGTTGTATTAAAGTACAATTGACAGGATATAGAGCATTGTCCCACAGCATGCAAGGAACCTGAGTTTGGTTCCCAGAGATCCTGAAAGACAGCTAACAACTGCTTGTAACTCCAGCTGCAGGCAATCTATCTCAGCTCTTTTCTGGCCACTGCAGGTATCTCCACTCGCACGCACGGTCTCATACATACACCTACATCTAATTAAAAAGTAATAAAAATAAATACATCATTAAGTGGGGTTTGTACCATGATTTCAAAACTGCTTCCCAAAGTGTACCTTCCGATTGCCAAGAGCATTCCTCAAGCATACAAACTAAAATCGTATGAAAATTCACAGAGGTATGCGGGAATATATTTCTATCAAAAGGGATAGGTACAATTACGTGCTCGTGCCTTAATGGTTATACTTACGTCTTTGCTCTCTGTGTTTTATATTCCACATCAGATATTTTGACACATCATTTCTTAGCATGGGCATCCTCACAGATTACATTCTCTTTACTGCAAAGATGTGAGGGAACACGGACAAAAGCTTCCGTTGGGCTTTTTATCAGAGTCTCACTTCAAAGTCTTCCCATTAAACCGCACTGACTCGTCTTTATTTGCTGCAGGAACTATAAAAGCCGTTTTTCTTCATCGAGTAGCAGGCTCGGAAAATTCATTTCTTAGAAATATTATCCTAGCAGCAAACAAATGAGAATACCTCCAGAGATCAGGGGAAAATAAGACAACTGACTGTGTCCTTAAAGGGTAGATTGGCCCCAATCATCTTCAGGCAGGACACTCTTTCCTCTCTTGTTTTCACTATTTTTAAGTAATTCTGGGATGTTTTCCCTTGTTCGCACACTTAGGGAACACTACATGTCATCCCAGCTTATGGGAACTCCCCGCACACACACACACAGAGAGAAGCTACTCAGTGTATCTAAGACTTCCAGTATGTGTGCCGAGGCCATAACTAAACCCTAAAATTCCAACAACTACAAAATATCCAAAAATGTGTATTCCCTAAAATTAAACAGAAATGGAGGCAAAATTTCCAAAACTCAGAATCAGTTTTGATGTGACAGTTATAGATGCATAGAGACCACGCCGAAAGCCCCCTCAAATGCAACTCGGAGCTAGAATCCAGGCTCTCATCTCCATGCCTGCAACCACCAGCGTGTGACTTCAGTCAGTCACAAGGTTCCCTGGATTGCAATGTTCTTTCTTCCAGCTCAGCCAGACATACAAATAAATATAGAAAATGGTACAAATGGAACCTCTGTCTTCCTTCTAAGCCATAGCTCCCTGTTTCTTTCTATGAGACTCTGAGATACTGAGGGACATGTCTAGCCCTTAAAATCACAAGGCATCCCAAACCTGCTCTAGTAACCAGTTTACAAGAAGAGCGAGCCCCTGAGTCATTAGCACACCCATATAGGTCACCAAGGAGCAAAGCTTCTACAATACGTTTTTGATTTATGTAGTGCCAAGCTATTGAGGTCATAAAACCGGGCAACTCAGGCCCAACTCAAAATCCAGCTATGAAAAGTTGAGTATGGAAGAGAGACTGCCCACCCAGAGATTCAAATTTAAAGTTCACAGGCAGGAAATGGTCTGGGAGCAAAAGCCAGAAGCAACAGCTATGCTCTGAACAGAACCCAAGTTCTAGGCTCAGTCAGGAGCAGCTAGGGAGTAAGAAGGTGACAGAAGAGGGTGCCATGCCAAGGCCATGAATTCTAGACAGAGGGATTCTGAGTGCTTCTGGTGCTGGTAAAGAGATATAGAGTGAGCAGAGTCCATGGTAGGTAGGGCTGAGCAACCTCAGCAGCAGAGCCCAGACAATAACTGCCTGAACCTCATTGGTCTGACATACAGGAAAGACAGTGAATGTGCAGTTTGACCCAGAGAGTGACCACAGCAGTCTGTGGTGCTGTGCTGTGCCACCATGGCTGCAGTTTAGAACCCACTAATCTGTGCCTACCATCTTGAAAGTCTTAGTAAGCTCTGTGTTTCAGTTTGCTGTGGATGTGTAGTCTGGTGAGCTGGCCAGCAGTAGCAGCAAAATGTTACTAGCAGCAGAAATGAACCTGGTGTCCTTAGCAGAAAGGAAAGAGTTCGCACAACCTTTGTGACTTTTATGAATGTCCCCATTTTACTGCCTTCCTACTAGAGTGTTGTGGGACAATGGTCTTTACCCTGTAAACATTCGTTTCTTGAACTTGTTTAATAAAATGCTGATTGGATGGTAGCCAGGCAAGAAGTAGAGGTGGGGCAATGTGAACAGGAAGAATTCTGGGAAGAGGATTTTGCAGTCTTCAGTCCAGACACAGAGCAAGCAAGATGTGACTGCCTCCCCGAAAAAGGTACATGGCTAACATAGACAATAATAATAATGGGCTAATATAAGTTATAATAGTTAATAAGAAGTCCGAGCTAATAGGCCAATCAATTTATAACTAATGTAGACTTCTGTATGATTTCTTTGGGACTTAATGGCTGCAGGACCTGGCGAGACAGAAAATTCCTTCCCCCATGGAGAGAAGGCGTTATAACCTTTTGAGCATGCCCACTCTCAACAGCCAGTCATAACTCATTAGCTGGAGATGGTTATGATTTAGGTTTCCTTTGTGTGCTGAGTGCTAATCGACTTAGCCACCTTCCCTGCCCCCAGGCAAGAGTGCCAGCTAGTGCTGGCTCTAGGACCCAGGTCACCAGGTCCAGCCTTGGTAAGTTGAAACTCTGCCTCTCCTATACCCCAGGCACCTGGTAACTTCATTTCTGAGAAGGCCTCGCTATTGTTCATGTCCTGTATAAAGACACGAGAGCCATGGTCAGCCTGACAACAATGTGAAAACACCATATGCAGTTACTGTCTTCAGAGAGCTTGCTTGTTGCTAGCAATCTGTCCATTATGACTCTCCTCTGAGGTAAGCTGAAAGTCAGTGTCATTTTGTGTCCCCATTTTTCCTACAAAGAAATTTGGGGCATAGTGTGTAAGATGACTCACAGGTCCTTCTATCTATTTGAAAGCTTTTCAGATTTGCTAAGTCCATTCACACGTGTAATTTTGTTCAAGTCAGTAACAGTTGCAAAGGGTGGCCCTGAGCAGCTGGGGTTGTTTCCATTTTTAAAAGTTGGAGGAGCTAATGCACAGTACATAAGGAGCGAGATTTGGGATTCTGCTTAGTAATGTATGTGGGATGGGGGTTGTTGCTGTTGGTTTATGTAACAGGTCCCTGACTTTAACACAACTGATGCCATATTGGAGGCACCATTCTGACCTAGAAACCCAGCACATAGACCCCAACACCTGCCAAAACGAAAACAAAGACCTAATCTATCATAGTCCACAGTTCTAGGAAAGTCATCAAATGTACTAACCTTGCATTTTGGCTTCTGTAGCTCAGCTCATTGCTAACTATTCTCACTAATTGACAGATGTCAGCAAGTATATGGGTTTTATGCATTAAAGGCCAAGAATGGTAAGGCTGGTAGCTACACAATTTGGGCAAGTTCCCTTTATCGCCCACCAGCGGCTGAATAAACATTTTCCGTTTTGGTTTAAGAGTCTGTGTGACATCTCTAAATGAGATGTCTTCATCAAATACCTTCCCTCAGGGATCAGGAAAACCCACAGAATGGTAAGCAAAAGGAAATGGAAACCAGAGGGGATAGAGGACACCAGGAGAACAAGGCCCTCTAAATGAACTGGCAAAGCTCATCTGAACTCACAGAGATTGATGCAGCATGCCCAAAGCCTCCACAGGTCTGCACCAGGCCATCTGCATACATAGCACAACTTTCAGTTTAGTATTTTTATGGGACTCCTCGGTGTGCATGCAGACATGTGGGGCTCTAATTTAGTGCCTTTTCTTGGGGACTCTTTTCCTTTTTGTCTTGTCCCAGTTCGATGTGATGCTTTTTGTTTTATCTCATCATGCTTTATTTTATTACATTTGACTGTTATCTCCCAGAAACCTGGACTTTTCTGATGAGAGACAGAAAAGGTGAGAAGAGATCTAATGAGATCCAGGTGGGAAGAGAGAAGGGGAAGGACTGGGAGAAGTAGAGGGAGGAGAAACTCTAATTAGAATATATCATGTGAGAAAAGAGTCTATTTTTAATAAAAGGGAGGGAAAAACAACGATCTCTTATCAAAGAAAAAGAAGACTTCATGTGTTCTCTAAACAAGTGTCCTAATAACATTTGTTCAGCTTTGTTGATTGGTTAATTTTTTTGAGACAAGGTCTCACTCTGTGCACAGGTTAGCCTCAAATTCATGGGTGATTGTCTTGTCTCAGTCTCCTGAACTCTGAGACTACAGGGATGGATAACCAAATGTGGATTTAGTGACCATTTGACTCCACTGCCTTCCTCCACACCAGCAGCCAGAGAGTCCCAGCTCTGCAAAGTGATGCCCCCAGTCCTCTTGAACTGCTGACTGCAAGTTCCTTGAAGCCTGGAGCTCCTTCACCCCTTTCTGGGGTCTAGGATCCACCTCTCTACAGCATGGGTCAAGGAACTGAGCAAGAAGGAAATACTAACCTCAAAGGGAGGAGACCTGTGAGTTCACAACAAGTGGCTGTCAGATAGCAGTGGCCACTCTTGTTCCTGCAGTGATGCAGTAAATGCAAAAAGATACACAACAAAAGGACCCAGCCTATCTCCCCAAGAACCAGGTATCAGTAACAATGAGGAGCCCATCACTCCAGTCAGAACCTCAGGTGGCTTTCACTGACTCTAGACTATATATACCTCAACAGACCCCTTCCTACATTTAAAAAAAAAAAACCAACAACAAAAAACTGAAAACAATATTTTTACTGATGTTGCCATAACACAGGTATATAGACTTTATGTGTGTAGAAATATTTTTTTCTGATCTATATGTTCATTTTTCTTTTTCAGAATTTAAAAGAATTGAAAACGATTTCGTGAGCTCCTAAAGGCACCACAGGCCCTAAGCCCTGGGCTGCAATAACCCCAGTGAGTTAGGCCACTCCAGCCTCAAAGGCCCTCACCAAATGACACTCTCTGCCCAGACTCTCCATTCTTTGCTGCTGTGTTTCAGTTTTCAGAGTCAATGTGTGTCACAGGGAAAACCAGAGAGGAAAGCCTTTGATTTGTTCCCGGTGATGTCAGAAAACTCGTCAATCTCTTTTGTGAAGCTTCCAAGAGTTGAGTTATCCCCAAATACGTTAGTGCTAGAAACTATCAGGGCAGCTGTGCTCAGCTTCCCAGCTGTTACAACAAAGACACACAACACAGGAAAACTGAAACCCCACGCGGCTTAGAGGCCGTGATTGATGATTGATTTCTGTTTCTCTTGCCCCTCCTCTGTTTTTGCCTGCCAGCTACTCAGGCTACCTCCCCAGGGTTTCTGGCCCCTGAGTAGGACTGTGCCCTTGCCAACCTGGAGAAGTTAAGCTGGGCTCTCTAGCCTTGGAATCACTATGTACTCAGTTGCAAGCTGTCTGAGCCTCAGCCATAATTAGCTGTAATGTGTTTATGGGGCCAAGAGAATTTAAAACATGCAAGACATGAGTCAGGACAGAATGATATCAAAATCCTTATTTATTTTGGGTTTTAGTCTAATCTCATTGGGTTTTACATACATCATTGTTTTTCTTGGATATTAGCAATGTAGAGAGAGATGAGGAAATCCCTGCAGGAGATTTATATTCATGCCTTGACTCAGTCAGTCCAGATTCCCTTGTGGAAGGCTTTATGTTTCTTCAACTCACACCCTAGACAGTGGGCTTAGCCCCGGAAGGTCACATTTGCTTTCCTTTCCTTGGGCCAATAACTCCATAAATGTTTGCTCTTTTGACCAGGACCATCTTGTTGTAGATGTGCGCCTGTTGAACAGCAAGAAAACAAGAGCACACAGTAAAAGACTAGAGGCAGAAGGGACCATGGCTTTGGGAAGCTCTTGGCATTTGAACTGAGCTAGAGACACTCCTAACATTCTGTTCCAAGCCCATGAGAGTGTAAGGACCCCATAAGCTCTTTGCATTTCTATGGCTCAGAAGCTCGGTGGACTTGTTTCCTAACGGCAGAACCTAAACACCTAAACTCAATGCAGACAGCAAGAAAATGGCCAACTAATGCCAGTGTCCTTTAACAGCCTCCAAGAAAGCACATTTCTCCCAGAGAAATCTCAAGCTGTTTCCATGTCTGTTCCCACCCTGTGTACCCACCACCAATATCAAGATCCAGCCCTTTCTGATGTAACTCAGCCTTCAGAACGAATTCTGGCCTGCATTGCACCATGGATGGACCCTGAAGACACTGCAGTGATGAAAAGGCGGGGGGGGGGGGGGGTATGGTGAATTCACTGGGTGCTGAATTACTTGGATGGAAACAAGAACCTCTGAAGGTGAGTGGTCCTGGGACTTGTACAAGAATGTACATTTAATTCCACAGAAAACAACGTATAACACTGGAAACCATTGAAACAACTACAAGAGAACACGCACTGAGGGATGAGGGTTCAGGAAATCAGGGCTTAGTTGGGAGTATTTTTTTTAATTTTATTGACTTTTATTGAGCTCTATATTTTTCTCTGTCCCCCTCCCTACCTCTCCCCGTCTCCTTCAGCCCTCCCCCAAAGTCCCCATGCTCCCAATTTACTCAGAAAACCTTGTCTTTTTCTACTTCCCATGTAGATCTATGTATGTCTCTCTTAGTGTCCTTATTGTTGTCTAGGTTCTCTGGGATTGTGATTTGTAGGCTGGTTTTCTTTGCTTTGTATTTAAAAACCACTTCTGAGTGAGTACATGTGATAATTGTCTCTCTGGGTCTGGGTACCTGGTAGGGGTATTTTGCAGCATCAGTTTGAATCAAACTTTGGAAGAAGTGGGTTATTTTGTTAGTAAGTATAAGTCACAATTTTAGACTAAAACAAGTTCTGATATGTGTTGACTGAGATTTCTGTCCTGCCCCATTCATTCTGTTGACCGAGATTTTCTGTCCCAACTGATCCTTGTCCTTCTGGGTTCCCACAGTCATTAAGTCCCAAAGAAATCACACAGAGTTCTACATTAGTTATAAACTGATTGGCCCATTAGCTCAGGCTTCTTAATAACTAATTCTTATAGCTTACATTAACCCATAATTCTTGTCTGAGTTAGCCACGTGGCTTGGTACCTTTTTTGGTGAGGCAGTCACATCTTTCTTCTTCTGAGGCTGGGTCACAACTACAGAATGTGCTTCCCTCTTCCCAGAATTCTCATTGCCTCACCTCTACTTTCTGCCTGGTCACCCCGCTTATACTTCCTGACTGGCTACTGACCAATCAGAATTTATTTAAAATATAAGTGTCAGGGTATAAACCATTGCAGATATGATTCGAACTAGAGTGTGAAAGCTATATGAATTTCATATATCTTAAATTATTATCATGTAAAACTTATTATGAAAATTCCTAAACATAATTGAGAGACTTTTAATAAAGATTCCCCGTAACTCAGCACCCGGCTTAACCATGATCAAGGTGCTCATGTCACCTATCTCTTTTTCTCTTTCTTCCTTCCGCCTTCTCCCTTCTTTGGTTTTCAGTTGCTAAAGAATTTTAAAATAAATTCCAACCATCTTGTCATTTCACATCTATGTATTTAGCATATATGTCTAAAAAATAGACGTGTCCTTACATAACTAACATACCATTCTCACACCCTAAAAATTAAAAATAATTCTTGGTCATGTAACACTCGTTCCATATTCAGATTACTCAAGTGTCTTGGGGTCTCCTGCCATGTGGCCTGCATGACTCAAGAATCAAAGAAGATTGGTGTTCAGTACGTACAAAGCTCTGTATGTGCCATTGGCTTTGTGAAGATGAGCAAGTCAGTTGTCATGAAAAAAAGGCCTCTTTCCTGGGACCTTTTTCTGTCCTGTCCTTTATCTTGTCATCTAACTGCTAGCTCTCTCTCTCTCCCTCTTTTTCTCCCTCTCTCTTTCTCTCTTTTTCCATGTCCATATATATCACAGATATTGAATATATATTCCACAAAATATAGGTTAGTTAAAAAATTGAGTGTTTAAACATTTATTTAACTCTAAATCTTTAAATGTCTCTCTATTGTCGAGGAAGCTTCATAGGTGAGAATTGTGCACACCGTCTTCCCTCATGTCAAGAGACCTAACTGGCTGACTGCTCTATCCTTAGGTTCAAATTACAACAGCTACTCCTTCCAAGGTGCAAGTCCCCACCCAGCTTAGAGCTGCTGATTTCATCATTGCTAATCTCTTCCCCTACCCTCTTGTCTTTTATTGTATACTGAAAAAGATTGACTTTCTAATGAAGCTGTTGATGCTACGCAACAAATGATTCTACCACCAAGTGACATAAAATGCTAACCATCTCCCTTGAACAGCTTCCTGGCTCCGTGTTTGAGCAGAGTTTGCTTGGAGTTTCTGACTCATTTGATGGGTATTGGAAGGAACAACCTTTCATTCTATTGCAGTCAGTTGGGTTCTGGAATGGCAAATCAAGTAGAGGTTTGATGGTCTGGCATTTGGCCGTCTTCCCTATGGAAGATCTTAACACAAGGCTAACGGGAGCTTCTTCATGCCACCATGATTTCAAGATAGTTTTCTGTGACCAGTGGCTCCAGAAAGGGGATAGTTTATGATCAAGGGCAGAAACTACAGTTCTCATAGGACCCACATTGAAGAACTACACACCATCACTTTTGCCTCATTCTTCAGTTAGAACAAGTCCTGTTCAGACTGTCTCTTGATGAGACAGTGAAAAAGAGGACTAGGGGTGATACTTATGCTTGGTTTTAAACTTGACTGTATCTAGAAGGGATTACAGTCCAGAAATGGAGGGCACCCTTGTGATCCAGATCTTGAACCAATGTGCCTTTCATCTGGGTCTTGAGGTGGGAAGACACATGCTTTAGATCTGGGTCTTGAGGTGGGAAGACACACCTTTAATCTGAGCCACCTCTTCTGCTGGAAGTTTATATAAGGACAATGGAAGAAGGCAGGGTCCTTTCATTTTTCTGCCTGCCCTCACCTTACCATCCCTTCACTGGCATTGGAGCCTGCTTCTTTAGGACTGCAGCATATACAGACCAGCTGAGAGACTCAGCCTTGTGGGACAGGGCAAGAACTAGATTCTTGGACTTTCTGTTCTCAGCTAGCCACTGTTGGATTAGCTGGAATGCAGCCTGTGAGTTCTTCCAATAAATTCTCATATATATGTGTGTATGTGTGTGTGTGCGCGTGCATGTGTACGATAGATAGATAGATAGATGATAGATAGATAGATAGATAGATAGATAGATAGATAGATGATAGATAGATAGATAGATAGATGACAGATACATAGATACATAGATAGATACATAGATGCATAGATAGATACATAGATGATAGATACATAGATAGATACATAGATAGGGGTAGATAGATAGAGATAGAGATACACAGAGAAAGAAGGAGATTCATTCTGGAAGTTCTGCGACTCTGCCTTAGTCATCATTAGAAGCCCAATCAAGCACAATTATGTGATGGTGGATGAGATGCTGAAGACCCTAACCCTCCCCAATGACTTCTAATTACTTCTGCTTAATGGTTTTCCCATGGACCAGCTTGACTTTGGACCTGTCAATCATTGTATATTCCTAGACAGTGATCTTCTATCTAGGTCAATTTTCTACCTTTTCTTAAAGAACTTTCCTTCGCTAGAAGTGCTATGTATGCGTGCAAAGATGGTAAGGGAACAGCTTGGTCACTTTCATTGCCAATGGTCAGACAAAGGGTTGAAGACCTTCCTGCCCTCAGTTCTTTGCGGTGTGTTCACATTCCTCCTTTTTGCTTCAGTTTCCAATCCCCCAGTTAGACTCACTGTGTTTCAATTTTTACAGTGACTTTCAGTTTCTCAGCTACCATCTTCTGATGCTCACTCACACTGCCTCATCTTTGACCCACAGTGTTACGTTTCTCTGCCCTTCCCACTTTTAAGTACTAGGGATTGTCACTATGGCTGTAACAATGGCTTTAAATCATGAGTTCATACGGATAGTATAAAAGTCATCTTCTAAGAACCTTTGATCTTCACCTTTGCAGTTGTTTTGTGTAGGAACCATCAGCTCCAATTTGCCTACTGCTTTATCCTACAAATTGTGTAAAATAAGCAGGATATAATATCATGCATCCTACTAGCAATATGACTATGGCATGGCTTGGACATCGTATTCTTGCTCTGTTTGCCCACGCAAAATGTTCCTCCTCTAGACGCACAGGTTAATTGGTGCCTTCTAAAAAGCCTTTGAAATCATTATTTGTTATGTGTTTATGCCTCATATTCATATACAGTATATTTATTCACTCCCGTGTGTTTTGAGGACACACTCTGTTGACTTTGGAAACCGTGCACATAGTTCAGAAAGAGGGATCACATTTCCATCCCCCCCATATAGAGATTTTTTTTCTTACATTTATCTCTCCAGGTTTTGTTTTAGAAATACAAGCGAATCACTAAATATTTGTCTGTACTTCCTCTCCTTCTTACAGAAAAGGTCTAGACTCTGTAATTTGCTAGTTTCATTCTGCTGTATTCCCAGGCTCTGTATCCATGATAGACCCCTCTCCTTTCCTTCTGCATAGAACTTATTTGCGTGAACATTCTGTTGTTTCTTTCCACAAACCCCTAATTAATGGAGACACCTGGGTTGTTTCCAGTCATGTGCTAAGAAAAATATACTAAAATGGCTAACTTTGTAGATGTGCCTTATTGTGTTCTTGGCAGCCTGGGAAGGATTTTCTACAAGGGAGTTTCTGATCAAAGAGTTTAGTCATGGGTAATTTTTCTAGATATGACCAATTTTCCTTCTATAGCAATCATATGATTTCACATCTTTTCCAGCAACACCCACGATGCCTTGTTTCCCCCACAGCCTCACCCGAAAATGTTCTGACGAACACAAGGGGTTTGCCAATCTGTTGTCTAAGGGTACGCTTGATTCTCCCTGCCCCCACGCCGTGTGTATGCATGGGGAGGACACATATGGAAGTCAGCGGTCAAAATCAATTGTCTTTCTCCATTGTTCTCTTATAATATCTTTTGGGATAGGTTTTCTTATTGAAGCTGAAACTTGCTGTCCCGTGGGCTTCAGTGATTCTCTTGTCTCGCCAGACAAGTAGTAGGCACGTACTACTATGTATGGCTTCTGCAGAAATGCTGGGGAATCCCATTTGGGTTCATATGCCCATACAGCAAGCACTTAACTGAGCCATCTCCCTTTAGGGACTGTTTGTTACAGGTTTGCTCAGTCTGTCCATTGATTCTGTTTATAAGTCAATTGGGCATTGAAATTCCCCCTGACATCCTGAAACTATTCCCTGGTATCAGAATTCAGTTCTGCACATGCATAAGGTTCTATGGAAACATATAAAGTCATGACTAAGGCTGAGCTGGTACTGGACTTAGCTTAGATTTAAGCAGCTACACTGGATGCTTCCTTAGGTCCTGATGCCCAAGACTATCTAATTGGAAGAATCTTCACCGGAAGAAAGGCTCAGCATAATCCTTCACTTTAGAAGGAACAGAGGCATCCATCCTCTGCCATTCTTAGGGAGAGTGCATGCTTCAGAGCCCTGCCAAGATGACTTATCTGATATCTGGAGTTGCCCGTCTCAGCAACAAGTCTGTAGCTTCTAAAAGTTTTCCTGATTGGATCTGATGGGGAACAGTGTCCTGGTTCAATGAGAGCTCAAAGGATGCCTTATACCATCGTGTCATGTGCCCTTGATTCAACACAGTAAACTCTTGCAGAAAAGCCACCCTTGTGCCCAGTGATTAGCGACAGCAAGTATGTAAGATAATGGGAATGAAATAGTGACTATCCAGAAAGAGGCACCAGGCACTTCACTGTCAGGCTCGAGAAGGAACACGAGCACAGCATTTCATAGCATCAATATCTTATCTGTCCCCCAATTCTAATCACAACCCAAATAGTTTTCAGATAGTTCACAAGTCCAGGGTACAAGAGGACAGCAGGAATAATTTCTAATGCCCTAACTTTCAATGCGCAGTAGGGTGATATTGGTTAACAGTTATATTCAAAATGGCTATTAGAAAGTATTTTGAGCATTGCCCACAAAAAGAAACAACTATTTGAAGTGACAGATAATGTGTAATTTTTCTATCATGCTTTAAATTTTACATAAAAGGTCCTCTTGTGCTACTCAAGACCACCCAACTAGTGTGACAGGAAGCATTTAACGAGTACTCTCTCTGGATGCCCAAACAAAAGCTGGGTGCTGTTAGGTCATTCTAGACCACATGAGTGTCACAGAAGAGAGAGGAGACAAAGGTTAGGTGCTGTGGCAGTGGGCAGGGTGGAGCTGATGACTGTAGTCACAAAGGCCCAGGACAAGAGCGTCACTTGGTTCAGTGCTCAGCAGTTGCCATTCAAGTATCTTAGTAAATTTCATTCAGAGGATGCCATTATTTAATTTTCCACAGAGCCATTCCTGGTCAATTTTTTGTTTTTAATTATTTTTCCTCCTAAGAATTAAAGTGGTGAATGTATGCTCTGGAAAACATGTTTTCTGAACACACTTGGTTTCAGTAAGAATCAAGTCAGATTGCCTGCAATTGGGGACATAGCTAAAGACCTTGGTCCACCCCACAGGAAGGGCTGCTTGCCTCACAAGCATCAACCACTCAGCCAAGGCCAAGACATAGAACCCACAGCTGCTTACTTCTTCCGGCAGTTCTAAGGTTAACCCAGGGCCCTTCGCATGCCAGGCAAGCCCTCTATTATTGAGTTATATCCCTAGCCCTCTTTTAAACTTTTTATTTTGAGACGAAGTCTCACTAGGATGTTCAAGGTGACCTTGAATTTGCTCTGTTGCCCCGGCGCGTGTTGAACTTATGATCTTCTTGCCTTGGCCTTCTGAACAGCTCGTGGGTATAATCCTGGGCCTCCTGACCCTGTGCCAAGATGTTTTATTGTAAAATCAGGTTAAATTCCCCTGGAAGACAAATGTACTAGAAAGATTTGTACAAAAGGGGAGAGAGAAAAGTGTGTGTGTGTGTGTGTGTGTGTGTGTGTGTGTGTGTGTGTGTGTGTGTTGGTGCTCACGGGATTGAATCAGCAGTCTTCTACTGTGCTGGGAAACAGACTCCAGTTTGAAAGGTAACCTGCAAAGTTGATCTGTAAGACTTGCGACTGTGGGAGCAGGTGGTCACAATGACACCACAAAGGGAAACTTTAGAATGCACGCACCTTCCAAATTGTATTCAAGTTGCTCTCCTAACATTTGCAAACCCACCGGTTAATTTAAAGGATACTGAGAAGGAAAGAGAAGAAAATGAGCAACAAGAGCTGAACATAAAGCACAAGCAATACATATTTGCTTATCCAGAGGGCAATTAATTACAGGTAAGCCCTGTGCCGCAGGCCCCTTCCTACGCACTGTGGTCCCGAGAGAATAATCACACAAAACATTTTGAGAAAGCACGAGTCTCTGCAGAACCAGTATAAATCACCTCTTTCCTTTACCACTGGGTCTACTGCTAAGAAGTTGTATAAATTTAGAGGCACACTTCCTACCACACACTTGCTGGAGCTGCCTGGTGACCAGTTTAGAGCCTTGAACAAGTGGAGTAGAGACGATCTTTCAGGTATCCGGCTTGATTTAGTATTCTCTTGGGAATTAACAGAGGATAGATCCAGACAGAAATTCTTCTGTAGGATGCACGGTATTGGCATTCAGGGGATGGATAATAGAACCTGGGGTGTGTTGTTATCAGAGATGGTATTGATTCTATCAGCAGCATTAAGCTACAGTTTTCCCTCGTCACTATTTATGCTACTCTCTGTGATTTGTGTTCAGCAGTAATCATTTTTCTGTGGTTGCTGCAATTTTCTTGCTGTGGGGTTACGACGGATGTCCCAAAGATTTGGGATTGAGTTTGCCGAATAATGAAGAGGAGATCAAAGATGCTTTGGAATTAGAATTAATTGTTGAGGGTGAAAAGGAAGCATATGTCTCTTATTTTATTAGTTGCATGAGGTGTTTAAGAGATAAGCAGCGGCAAGTGCAAGAATGCAGATAAAATCAGAGGCAATTTCAAGAGGGAGAGAGAGGAAATTAGCAAGAACCTGATGCCTTTTTTTTCTATGGGGGGAGGGGTGCGAGAGGAGGGAGGGTGGGGATGCATGGAACTTTAGTCTCTGGGCATGAGAGGAAAGGGTCTACCTTTGAGTCACACCCCCAGACCTGAAACTATTGCTTTAATGTAGACCCCTGACTGTTGTCTGCTGACTCCTTCACAGGCAAGAGCAGGGGAGATTGGATTTTTACCAAACGGAAGCACTACAACACAATAGATCATTTTTTAAGGTTAAGTTTTTAAATTATATATGTGTGCTGGGGATGGAGAACAGACCCATGAAGTGCCTGGAGAGACCAAAGGATCCTGGGAAGCTTGTGTTCCAGGTGCTCCTGAGCCTCCTAGCATGGGTACTGAGACCCAAACTCAAATTCTCAAGCACTGAATGATCTCTCTGGCCCTCATGAATAAATATTACTAGGGGAGAAAAAAATACTTATTTAGATTGTCCATCCATAGGATGGAAGATTAAATGGAATGGAAGAGTCATCATAGCCCCACCCATCCACCGCCCAGTTCCTCACTATACAGAAGGTATTGAAGCCCATGTCTTTCAGGAAAGCCTAGAGATCTGGGAAAGAATAACTGGACTGGGTTCACACAGGGGTAATCAAAAGCCCAGAACTTTACCATGGGAATTTGCTTAAACTTGGACCCTAAAATCACAGCATCCTAAAGACAGCTGTGATTTTCGTGTCTCTCGCGCAATAACCAACAACTGATCCTGTCGCTCTGTGGTGGCTGCCACGCCAGCAGCAGTGGCCTTGCTGTTGCAGATTGAAATGAAGCATCAGGCAGCTGGCTTCCCCCCTGCTCCTGTTGACATGCTAGAGTCTACCTTGTCCTGGGTTTGTCTAGACCTGGGGTTTGTACTCAGCATCCACTCTTTGTCCCATGACTTCCTGGAGAGGCTTTCTGGAAAAATGTCATTGGCCGATGTTGATTTCCTGTCTCCGCATCACGGCTGGATCTGGGAGGTAGATTCCCTTTGCACTGGCTTTTTTTTTTTTAATCTGGAGAATGCACAGGAGCCTCTTGCCTTGTAATACACAGTCTGTCTCATTCATAAAATCTTGTCCTGGAAAAAGCCTCATTCATTCCCACAGAAGAGCCGCAGTTGGGAGGGCAAAGGCATTGAAAACCTTGGGAGATAGGAGACAATAGCGGAGTGCTTGGCAGCAGCCCCTGGGCTGCGTTAGCAACATGTACCGACGCCAGGGAGAGGATAAAACGCTGCAGTTATTTACTTGTCTCTTAGGAGCAAAAGAGTCTCTTTGCCTCTAATACAGATGCCAAATCCTCAGGACCCGAGTGAGGAAGTGATGAGCTGTGTGGAGGATTGGCACGAAGTCCTGTGCTCCGAGATAGTGAGGCATTTTGCTTGAAAGCGTCCGTTGTTTAAAGAGAAAACGAGAATTGTGGGATTTTGTTGTCAATCAAGGGTCAGCAGCTTCCTCTCCCACTGGACGTTCACACACAAGGTCCCCGGTACCCTCCTCCCTCATCCTGCCAGAGAGCCAGGCTGTCCTGTTTTTTTTTTGGGGGGGGGGGTTGGTTTTGGTTTTTTTTTTTTTTTGGCCACCAAAGGCAAATGCTTCCCTCACAGGCAACTTCAGTCTTCCCAATGCTTCCCACGTTAGTCATCGCCAAATATTAAACATGACAAGATTCAGATAAATAGGGCATCCATCCGGCATAACTCCCTTTTGCGGAGGGCCCTCTAGAATCTGGAACACAATAGGTCGGTGTTTATTTTTCCACCAGTAGCATAATGTGGCTGATTTACAAGAGTTCACCGGCGGCGTGGTAACCTGACAGTGATGGAGGAGCCCCTCGCTAGCGCCAGCGCCGTCACTCACACGATCCTGCGAGTCGCCTCCTCTACTAAGGCAGTGTGGTCGATAATTGGAACGCTTTTATGTCTAGTGGTTCTGACAAACCCTCTTCTTCAGGTCACCTATGGGCGGTCTAGCTCTCTGCTCAGCCCAACGGTGGCAAAGAATTTAAGCTGAGAAAAGTATTGTTCCCCTCGCATTGTGGAGCAAGGGCAGTTCAAGGGAAGTGAGACTTGGCGTGCAGGCTACCTGCTGGTGTGTAGTAAAATAAGACGGACATGATACCGAGTTGGGAGTACAATTAAATCTATTTTGCACCGATGTGTTGCTGGACAGATGAGTTTCCACATGACAGAACTTTATGATCTTTAAGGTAGACTGAACTAATAGATTGGTGTGGCGCGCACTGAAGTTACCAGGGATGAGAAAGCAGGCAGTGGTACATTTGAACTACAGGTTTCTCATATGCCCCACGTCATGCTGAGTTTTTATAGCTCCTGGCTTTCAAAAAGCCTGTTTCAAAGAGGTTTGCGCTAGACTGGGCATGCAGTTTTGCTCTGCAGATATTGTCGCTGCCGATTTAGTGGAATGCAATTAGGAAGCCTAAATTAAGTGGTAATGGAGAACCAGCTCTTGAAACTGGGGTTTCCACGGCAACCACTGCTTACAATACAGCCTTCAGTTCGTTTTCCCACTTTATCTGCAAAATGCACAATTGAGCTTTAAAACAGCTCGGTGCTGGAAAACGCACTGTAAACAACTGTTTGCAATGAGAGTTTTACACTGTCTTTAAATACAACAAACCATCACATAAAATTTTACTTGTCCACACTAATAATGTGAAATCTGGGTTGCCGATCGGGTGAGGGATTTTTAAAGTGTGGTGTTTCTCTCCCATCATCAGATTTATTTTTAAGGAGAGATGTCACAAGTCATTAGGTCGCTCAACTTTGGTCATCCCTGCTCCATTTCAGTCCCCCTGACAATCTGTGTATTCCCCATAGTCCTACCTTAAAACACTTTTCCCTTTCAACACACTGAACATTGTCTTAAATAATCGCACAGGGCTCTTTGTCAACGTTCTCTTTTTAAAACATTTGTAGATTCTTTTTAAAACATTTTCCCCTTCATAACACACAGTAGACTTGCAAGATTTTCACATTTGCTAATTCGGGCATGTGCTTTCTTCAGAGGAGACCAACATCCCATCTCTCTGTCCATTTAAAGGTTAACTAACTAGGAACTTCTTGTGTTATTCTACCAGAGAAGACAGTTGAAATACAGCAAGGAAGTAGGTGTATTTTCCAACACAGAGTTCTTTAGAGCGACTATGGGGATTTGCACCTTTGTAAAATTCATTTTCTTCTATGGTAGGGAATCCATATTTTAGTACAGAGTGCTGGTACTTCTGTTTCCGTGGGTCAGGATTATATTCATACACTCATCTACGACGTGTGCATATTTTTTTTCCACACAGGGGGAAAAAAATCAAATTGAGTACTGCAAAGAGAAAAGAAGGATAGAATTTGGGGTCTCCTAGCTATAACACTCTGTTTAATTGCCAGTCTTAACAGGGTGATCACTGGAACATGTCCGGACAGAGCCAAGCAGCTGGCGAAAGTCATGAATCCTCCACAGCACAGAAGGTAATGTTTCCCAGCAGTTCGTGCTCTCTCAAGGTTGGCGGATTATACGTGCGTTGTTTTTTATTATGAGAAAGACACGGTGTGTGTGTGTGTGTGTGTGTGTGTGTGTGTGTGTGTGTGTGTGTGTAAGAGCTGTCATTTGTATGGTTTGGGCAGGAAGGCCCCATTCTGGTGACAGGGGTCATATCTGCATGATGGTGTGATATGTTCCCTACAGCTTTGGAATATGCCAGGAAGGCAGTACACTCTCCACAGTAAGGATGTCTCTCAGTGGCAGGGCCTGGCTGTTGGAACCCTGGCTTGCTTCAGGGTCTTCCATTTTGATATCATCTGATTTAATGGCACAGACACTTTATTTAAAAAAAATTATTTTCTCATTGTGTGGTGATACTCTTAAAGTAGCCCCTATAATTTTCACATTTTGGGAAATATAAACATTGAAGAAAACCCTATAGAACCACATAAAAAATTGGCTGCTATTTTTTAAGATTCCTGATGTTTTTGAAATTATCTTTTTCTGCATTCTTTGTCACAGTTGTAGGCTCAACCAAAGCTTCATCGTAGCTCTTGATTACAAAAGTATAACCACTCATTTAACATCTTTAGGACTTTAAACTTCGAGAAATCCTATGTATCATTTTGTTTATTTAAACATTTTTAGCCAGTCCTTTCCCAGTTATTGATGAGGGATGCTTCTTGTGTTTCCAATGCCTGAAGATAAAGGGTCAGTTGACGAAAGAAAGATCATAAAGCATTGGCAACATCTGTACAAATGTCCTCTTTCAACATCAATGGCTGCTCCCCGGAAGAATACAAGATCACACCCAGATGCTTCTTTGTCTTGCCCCAATGTGTAAATGGATGTATATGCATTTAATTCTTTTTGACAAAACTTTGGGGCAAAGAGAAAGTTTCCAGTGTCAGGAAATCCGTTGCTTATTCCAATAGCACATTCTTTGCAAGCTACATTTTCAGACTAAGCATATGTTTCGTGATTTACCCTCTCCAGGGAGCCAGTTTGAATTCAGGCACTAGAGGGTCTGGGGGCTGCTCTCAGGAGAAGGCGGCAGGTTCTGTGTCGTGTGCTGGGACTGTCTTCTGAGCTGAACACTTTTTAAGAGAAAAAGAAATGCCCACAGTGCCAGAAACAATGATCAGTGCCCCAAGAAGCATGAACAGGCTACTTCAGTGTCCACCTATGGGTGTGCCCTCTTTCCCATACACAGCAAAAGAGATAGAGAATCCTGCTATGTCCGTCCCTAACCAGTGGCCTGTCTCCACAAGCCCCGCCCTAAGAGACGCAGAACAGAGCCTTATAAAGTACAGTCATTTGCACCATTTTTCTTCTAATTCGACATTTATCCCAGCTCTCTTCTCCGAACTCCGAATTTGGGTTCCGGATAGACTCCACAGGAAACTAGCTGGAGAGCAGGGGAGATGTGCTCTGTTTTGGGTTGATTGTAGCAACTCAGAGTTCGCTGTGAGTAGTGGGGATGTTGCTCCTCGGTTTCCAATTCGGTACTGTAAAATCTCTGTTCAGACTTGGCCCCTAGCTGGTGTTCCTTGAGCAACAGTAATGAACGCTTCATGTAATAACAGCACTTAGGCAAGTGTTCTGGACAGACAGGCTGGATCTTGGTGGCTGGATTCAGTTTTTTTTCTTTGTTGTTGTTTGCTTGTTTGCTTGTTTTGCTTTGTTTTGGTTTCTCAAGACAGGGTTTCTCTGTGTAACAGCCCTAGCTGTTCTGGAACTAGCTCTGTAGACAAGGCTGGCCTCGAACTCACAGAGCTCTACCTGCCTCTGCCTCCCGACTGCTGGGATTAAAGGCGTGCGCCACCACCGCCCTGCGTGTTTCATCTTTTAATAAGGACATTGAGCCCATAGGTACCCTTCCTCAAAGAAGCAGTGGTTGACTTATCATTCTACCTCCAGGGCATGTGAGCCGAGGACAGGTGAGTAAGAACATGAGTTTAGTATGTTTTCTCTTCATCGGAGCTGGGTTGCACAGGTAAGGTTACCGGAGGTTAATGCCGATGCAATGCTGTCTGCCATGAACTACAGTGATTGAAGCAAACATGATTCCTGGGGAAGACGGTCTCTGCTTTGATTACATGGAAATGCTCCTGTAGCCCTTTCCTTCAGGTGACGTAAACATCTTAAGAATAAGCACAATAAATATGTCTCTAAGCACGGTGTATTGTGATTGTAATTAGCTCTTCCTCCTTTATGGGTTGCACGCATCAGATTATGGCTAATTACTCCCCGGCAGTTTGCTGGGTTCCTATTTTTGTGAGAAGTCTCACAATACATCTTTACAGCCATAAAGACACTCATTTGCTTATACTGAGGCCTTTATGCGCAACTTGCCTCCTTTCTATTTGAAGAGAAAAATTAAAGATGAACATCATTAGGGATTTCTCTTTAAAACCAGCAATCTAAGCATGCTGCAAAAAAATCAATGCCTCATAGGCTGGCTAAAATTCCACAATCAAGTCTTGCATTTTGAGACTTTGCCATGGCCAGGTAGCTGGACATGCCGTGGAAACTGGGTATTTGTGATGCTCTTATCTCTACTTAGAATATTTAATTGCTTTTCCTGCACAGGATTGGATTGGACTTGCTGGATGCTGGGTGACTGATGAAGAAAGCCCCTAGACCGGACAGACCAGGGGTCCCAGGGTACAGGGTGCTATTGTTAGGAAACCTGACCTGAATTGTGTCAAATTCAATTTTGGTAGAATTTAAGGTTATGTTTTAGTAAAGACATCTGCAACTGGGTTTTCTGTACCTCAAACGTTTGTTTTAATAAAGTTTTAAAACCCTCTAGAAAGTATTCATGCTTTATAACTTTGTTTAGATTTTTAAACGCGTTGTTTTGTAAATTCACCAGCTCCTAGAATTTTTATTTTGGATCGCATGGAGGAGCAGCCCTCTTGGCATTGCATGGGTGACCTTATGCCTAACTTCCAAGTTTATGGAATTCTTTGAGATTTTTATTGCCATTCCAATATTTTTCCCTTTCTTTTCCTCTCTCCAAACCTTCCGACATGTCCCTCCTGCTCTCCTTCAAATCCATGGCCCTTGTTTTATTGTTATTGAATGGATAGATTTATACGTTCATACATTTACATTCCAAAATATAACCTACTCAGTCCATAAATTGTTACTTTTACATTTGCACCATCTTTCAAAGTTACATTTGCTTTTTTTCCCGTTCTTTTCTTTTCTGTGCTCTATTATTATAGAGTCTAGAAATCAATGCCCAGCATCAGATACATTCAGAATGGCATGAATGTAGACAGGGGCAGCTTAAATCTCAGTGTCTGAGACTGACCTGTACATTTAGATTCTTTTTATGGCCTAAATAAAACCTAAAGATTTGGCTTTTTTAAAATATGCATATTCACATATCTTGGAAGAAGAAATTTTTTTACTTTTTCCTCATTTTTTTGAACTATTTAACCCCTTTTCAGAATTCTTTGTGTTGCAAGCCCTAACATCTAGTAAATTGCCTGTTTAAAAACTAGGGTGTAAAGCTTATTATTTCTAAGATACAATAAGGAGAAAGGAATGTTGGTCTGCCCATCACTTGGTATAGACCTGATGCACAGGAGGCACTCTATAAACACCCGTTGGTATAGAATTGAGCGAACGGAAAGACATCTGACGTCAGATCAAATGAAAGGCAGAGCCAATGGCATGGCTCAGCAGGTAAGAGCACTTGCTGCCAAGCCTGATAATCTGAGTTCAAGTCCAAGAACTCACATGGTAGAAGGAAAGGACCAATTCCTATAAGTTGCTCTCTGACCTCAATACCCATGTTGTGTTGTGTGTCTCACACACTCACACTCACACACACACACACACACACACACACAATTAGTCAATGTAAAACAGTTAAATGCATAAAACCATGTTTTATTTAATTATGAAAGCTGCATTTTTACATGTAAGCACTAGCAAAATTTAGACCTCACGATGCTAAACTTCACAGGTCACCGATAAACCTGGGTCAGCATTTCCAGATGTACAATCATTACCATAAACTGGATAGTAGACAAATTAATGTTGAATCTGACATATCATCTGTGTAGATCCACATTCCACCACGATGACTACAATGACGATGACGATGATGACAATGAAGACGGTAGCCACAATTATTTGAGCGCGATGCTTTACGAACATAAATTTATTTACTCCTTAGTGTAGTTCTGACCCTATGGTCCCAGAAGGAAATGACAGGAAAGAAAGATTCAGTCCTAATTGGCTAATGATAGAGGTGGGGCCAATGTTCGAGGTGTGGTAGCCCTACCTTCTATTACCGTTTTTATAATATATATGTATGTGCTTATTTTGCTGTCTTCCTTGTGGAATATTATCTATGTTTAAATCATATCTGGCTCTTAGGGGACTTATCAGCTCAATCTTTAGAGAAGCTGCGGTACTAACCCACATTGCCTTAACTCTTCTGCCAAGCTAAGACCCCTGAAAACTTCTCTTCTACCATCAAGCACTGCTCCCCAAAACATCCCTTCCAACCTTCCCCCAATGCTCATAGCTCCCAACAGGAGGATCCTGCACCATTCTTCCTCTATATCTGTGCAACAATCTCGCTAATAATTGCATCCTTTTTTATATTGATCCCCTTAAATTATATCTTCATCTCAATTTGAAAAAAAATGAAATACTTTAAAATTAATAAAAGTATATACTAGATTGTCTCACACTGAAAACTTGGTCCAGAGAAATGGAGTCATCTTTAATGAGCTGACTGTCCTGCACTGGGACATGTCAGGGATTGAGATGCCTGTCTTCTCAGCTTGATTTAAGAGGAGACTCTGCAGGATGCCTGAGGATGCTGATGCTGATTCCACCAATGCAACACAAAGGCAAGCAGGGCAACTTCTGGGGCTCCATGGGGGTTTCTGTGTTGCCACTCTTTTGAGGGTTTCATTTTTTTAGAATCAGCCCACATTCTTCCAACGTACAAATTAATTTCATCCAAATCCACGCCTCAGAAATATCTCTTTTGCAGGAGCAGGGTGGCGGCTCAGCAAGTAAAGGAGCTTCCTGCATAAGCATGATGGCTTGAGTTCTAACTCTAGAGCCCGTGGGAATCTGGAAGGAGAGAACCAAGCCCCTAATGTCCTATGATCTCCATAAATACACTGTGGCAGGTGCTCCTAAGGGTGCACATCATACACACATACACACACACACACACACACACACACACACACACACACATATATGCAATAATAAAATAGGGTTAAAATTAAGATTCCTCTTTCAGTTTGGTTTTTCCAATAAGACACTGGGATCACTAGAACCAATAAGCCTTTCTTCTCATTGTGGACTGGTGCTAGGAAGAACAAGGGAGGGGCTTTGACACTGCAGAAAGAATTCCATTCCTGTTGTTAAAATCCTAGTAAGGAACATAAGTGAATGGAACAGATCAGCAGGCAAGTGTGTCACTGTGGTCCTTAAGCAAACGGCAGAGTGAGCTTTATTCTTCATTTGTGCCCCTAGACCATACTGGGCAAAGTCTACATGGAAAACGTACATGAGACTACATGTATGACATTCAACTAATAGGAGTTATGGTAAGGACAGGTACACACTTATCTTTCAAGAAGCCTAGATGAGCGTGAGGCTCGCTCACAACTAGTGAGCTTCCTGGGAAGGGTCCTTGTGAGAAGTTCTTTCATTACTGATTTTTTAGCTGGAAGAAAACTAGAAAAACTTGATACCTAAAAATAATACTAGGTGATATCATAGAGAAAATGAGTGTCCTGAGTAGTTGGGAATGAACAAGCACATAGCTGGGGGTTCTTAAAGTGTGACTCCAGTGCTTTCAAAGAGCTGGTAGGTAAAGCCATTTGTTCCTTCATGTGACACATATGTATTAAGCAGAGGCTAATAGCTGGCTTTGTGAACCTAGGGCGGGGAACAGGCTTGGCAGTTGCCCTTAGGGACCATACAACCCAGTGCAGATGCCATGCCCCAAAGACAAACATAAGCATTGACCTGACTGTTAACATCCATATAGTATCACCACGCCTGCTTCCTTTGGGGCTTGAATGCCATAAACCAAAAGGTTTTTTAAAAGACAAAACCAAGTTTGTCAACATTTAACATTATACACCCATATTTTAAACTTAATTGTATGATATTATGCATGCTATTCTTTAAGAAGCAAGAATGCTCAGGTGTGTGCTCTACAAAAAGAGAAAGAGACAGGAGTGTAAGTACAGTGTTTTCTCTGCCACTAGATGGAAAAGAGCAACAATAAAAACAAAATGAAAACTGTCATCAGAACTTGTTTGTTTCCCCCAATGAAGCCTCTATGAAGATTCATCGTGTCTAAGTCAGGGTCATTATTGCTGCGATGAAACACCATGACCAAAGCAAGTTGGGAAGGAAAGGGTTTATTTGACTTACACATCCCCATCACTGCTTATCATCAAAGAGAGTCAGGACAGGAGCTCCAACAGGGCAGGACCCTGGAGTCAGGAGCTGATGCAGAGGCCATGGAAGAGAGCTGCTAACTGGTGGTTCACAACCATTTGTAACTCCAGTTCCAGAGGACTGAAAGTCCTCTTCTGGCCTTTGTGGACATGAGGCATGCATGTGGTACACAAACATACATGCAAGTAAAATACTCAGATGATTTAAAATGGGGTACAGCCTGATTTCAACAGAGAGAGAGAGTTTTAACAATCTTACACAATTTATATAAACATTAGAGAACTGACTATAAAAGTGAGGAAGGCCAAGAATTAATATATGGAGCTAAAAAGATCTGAGTGAACCCCAACTATCTCGATCCCCAAACCTTGCTGATTTCTGCTTTCCACGAGAGGCAGCCTGCCTGCCTTCCACTGGGAAATGAAACTTTCTTTGCTTTGATTGTGACCCCTAAAATATCTCTTTGGGGATTGTTTCGTCGCAGACAGATGCTCATGCTCACTATCCCTCCATATCCTTGTCTACTGCGGGCATGCACTGCCTACTGGCAGGGATGTAGTCTCAGAAATCAATCACCAGGAAATTTTGTTATTGTGTAAACATGCTACAAGAACTTACACAAACTTAGATGCCATAGGCCAACCAGTGTGGGTTCTTGATGTTAACAGAGATGTAAGTTAGATATGGTACATCGTGCTTATCATTACATTGCTCCATAGGTGGAGGCTGGGGGATCCCAAATTCAAAGCCAGATTGAGCTTTGAGACCTTGTCTCAAAATACCAAAGGCAAAGGATGTAGCTCAGTAGAAGAATATCTGCCTACCATATGAGAGTCCTGAATTCCATTCCTAGCACCGCAAAACAAAAAGATAAGGAAGGGGCACCTATAACATTGCTACCCCAGTAAAAGGACAAACTGAGCCATAGTAAACTTTTGCCTGCATGAAGCAGAGAAGCATACTGTAAAATAACACAGACGGATTCATACGTACACAACAGCAGCACAGTTGTTCGTTGTCCATCATTATTATGTGATAGGAATAATTGAATACCTATACTTTCACATGAATGGCAGGGCAGTGGGTTTACACCAGTATCACCACAGACGTGCAAGCAATGTGGTTTGCTAGGATGTCACAGTGGTTACAGAGTTATTAGGCAGCAGGACTTTTTCAGCCCCACTATAATCTTATATAATAACCATTATAATATGTAGTCAATTATTGGCCCAAGTGTCATTATACAATACATGACTACATTTTTATCCCTTCCAGGATTATAACTGGGTACTGTAGAGGAGGGGACCTGGGAGCAGCAGGGAGGACTTACATGTCAACGAGTTGAGGGAAGACTATTTCTGGAAAGAACAAAGTGTGGGTGAGGAGTAAGTCATGTGTTCTGCACATTCTACCGCTTGAGTTGGGAAAGAGGAAGTGAGGGAAGGAAAGGGGAGAGGAAAAGAAAGGGGAAGGGACAGAAGGAAACAGAAGGGAAGGGGAGAGAAGGGAAGGGGAGACGAAAAAAGTATTAGAGTAGCAAGTGTTCCCACTGAGATGGTCTGCATGAAGCAGAGAAGCATACTGTAAAATAACACAGACGGATTCATACGTACACAACAGCAGCACAGTTGTTCGTTGAGATGGTCTTGACTGTTAGACCGTGAAGACAGCATCAGAACTTGAATTGGCTCAACTTTACAGGTAAGATATATTTTCCATGTGTTTAAGTGATGTCCTGATGATCTTTATTGTTATCTGTTCTTATTTATCAGTAGATATTGGTAAAATCAATCATGCTCATTAAGATTATAATATGCAAGAAATTTATAGATATCAGAAATTATATGGCAAAATACAGTCATAAACAGTACACAAACATATCTTAGTTTTCCTTTTTCAGTAAAGATTATCTTTATACACAGCTACACGAACACATTTTAGAAAAAATGAAAACTATATAAAATTATAAGTTTAGCCTGATAAGACTTTTGTAGTTTCTAAAACTTCTAACATGAATATATCACTTTGTTTTAGAAAAAAAGTACTCAATTATAACTTTTAAATAAATGGTTGGGGATATAGGTCAATGATAGAGCACTTGCCTAGTCTACACAAGACTCATCTCTGCTAAATAAATAATTTGCCAGAGGTTCATTGTTTTGTCTCAGCAGCTGGGCAGGTTGACCGAACAGTAGCCTATGAGAAAGATACAAAGCAGTATGATTGGTATGAAGTGAAGAAAAGAAGGGAACCCGAGTACAGTGGAGGAAAATTCCCGTTAGAATGTACAACATATGTTATACATGCTCTCCTTACACTGTCTCAAAGAGCCCGTGGCTGTGGACACACAGATCTCTGCAATGAAGACGGAAAAATACCCCCACCTTTCAGAGATTATTAGATACTAACTCTAAATGAACATCGATCCCTGTGGATCTCGAAGGCCATTGTGGTTTGCCATTCAAGGGATGCGTTATAAAGATAAGATGCAAGTAGATCTCTGACCCCATCCTGTGGTGGGCATTTCTAGTCCTTTATGGATTCCCTGGAACAAAGATGCAAGGAAAGGAACCGGTTTGTGAGTTGAACTCCCGTCCCAGGCTTCATCAGACCAACAGCAATCTCACACATTACAGATGAAGTCACGGAGATGGAGCTCGCCATCACAGGTCCACAGAAACGAGCAAGTTGATGCAGATGACAGCCTCACTCAAATCACCCATTTAGTCTATGAAAAAGGAAGGTGGACCTTGAAAAATGATCCTGAATTAACATAATCAGATGGCGCTATCAAATACCCCTGTTGCTCCTAGGCTAATCTCATTACTGAAGGAAATCAACAGATCCTGGTGCCTAATATGAATCTATCAACCTGACAATTGTGTTTCTTTTCTAGTAACTATAATTCACTTGGAGCAATTTGCCTTCACTCAGAAGTACATCATCACCGTCTGCTATCAGGAGGGTGTCAGTTCTCTGACTCTTTCCCAATGGATTCCACACACCCTCCCCTCATAAGGTAGGTGCATAAGACAGGATGGTAATGGCAGATATCATATCTTTGGAGCAACGGTATAGAGAAGTTAAAAATTCAAAGATCTTCTCTCTACTACCATTGAAAGTTTGACTGTTCCAGTATTTGGGGCCCATAGGAACATCCTCCCTAAAGTCGTCCTGTGCTACGTCATGAACCCACCACGATGCCTCATGAAGCCTCTTTCAATTCCAAGGGGAAAAGTCTCTCCATTCATTGGAGCAGCTTGGTCCAGTTACCAAATATCACACAAGGAGACCTAGGGCAATGGAAGACCCTCCAGATGGCCCAGTCCCCTATACACATTTCGGCTCTGAGACACAGCAGCTCTAGAAAGAAATACACAGTGAAATGCTTATTCAGAGTGCAGGGCGATTCCAATAGGAAAACAGGAGTGTGTTCAGAGGACCTTGAAGCAAGGTTACATTCTCGTGAGCATGGTTTTCATCCTTTCGAGACATGGTGCTTTGTGTACTTACAGATGCCAACAGATTAAGTGCCGGACTGTGAGGTAACAAGTAACCAGGTGTCCTGAGCTGGCCCCTCAGGAACTGGCTGTGACCTGAGCCATGAAGCCATTCAGCTGGATGTACCCAGCACTCAGGCATGTCAGGCTTAGCCTCATGGGGACTTCATTATAGATAGTTGGAAAATTGGAGATGGGGATTAAAGAAACCTGTTTTACAGACAGTTCTGCATGCTACTGTTGGTTGCACTCTTGGGATGGTCACTCTTGGGATGGTGGTGGTTCAGCCGTCACACCAATCTCTAGGAGAGACAATGAAGAAGGAACTTCACACAACAAGTGTTTAGTAAAAAGTGATCTTTTCTTTTCCCTCTCCCTTTTGTTTTTCTTTTTCACTTTCTCTAGAAAGAGAGATACACAGAAGCATAAACAGGGTAGTGGTTTCACCGGGTGATCAAAAGTGTAAAAATGAATGAGGCTGAAAGGCTTTGCCGATAGGCGCATGCTCACGGTGGCCTTGGGTATGTGGGGAACAAATTTCCATAGAAGCATCTTGTCAAAGCAGCATCCTGTCCATGTCTGCCAGGATCTCTCCCCAAGAACCCTAATATTTCCTCGAAGTGAAGTAGTCATACTAGCACATGTGGAGTGGACACACGGACTGCCTCTCCCAGGGCTGGTGTCTCTGGACTCATGGCTCAACAGATCCCATCAGGTCAGAGAAGAGAAGAGCTAGAACGGGACTTCCTTCCATCTGACAGAAGGGGCAGCGTCTTCCTTGGCACGGAGCCGCCATGAGGGTATGCTGTTGTCATCCCTACCATCTTCCTTAGCTGTAATACCAACTGAAAGATGGCAACCTAGAAACATGACAAGAGTATTCCAGAGTAGCAATATAACCTCTGAACCAGTAATCTGTATCAGACACTGTTTCCCTCTTGCTGAAAAGCATACATCAGGCATCCAGGGAAGTGAGCTTGGCCGTTAGTAACACTCCCACTACACCTGGGTGCTTCCTACAGCTGCAGCATGGGCACTGGTTTCCCAGAGATAATGGCTGCTTCAGAAGGGATTGTAGCAGTGATAGAGAGTACTTCACTTGAAACTGCCACCTCTCCACAACTCCAGGATGCCTGTCAACCATCCTTGGTGGCCCTGACAAGGCCTCCATTTGATGGAAGAGTGATAACAGAGGTACTTTGGGTTCCCATTAAAAGCTTCCTGCCTGAGTAGCTTCCTGTGGGAGTACCGGATGCTTACGAATGATGGGCCGTGCATACAATGCAACTGCAGGACTGTTTCCCCCCATGCTCCACCTAGAACAGGTTCTCCAACCCCACCCCCCATGGCTGTCATGACTGGTTGCAAGTTTCTTCCTTCTGTAGTAATTTTGGTTTCAATTGTTTGCAACTGACTGACAACTGACGAAACAGGAGAAGCACATTTGGAAACATGTAGCCCGAACCGTTAAATTTTGTGTGTTCTTTAACTCAGCATCCTCTACCAGGATCTTACCCAAAGGAAAGAAATATATGCATGAGTCCAGAAAATGAATTTGCCCATATGCATCTTTATTTTAATTCATAAAAATGCAAGTTCTCATCAAGCATTAACAAATAGTGACTAAGCAAGAAGCTTCAGAATATTTTGCTTTTGATAATGAGGAAACATCTTATAGAATATAATGGGAATGTGTCTTCTCAAGAAAATCAATGAAGACATACACATGCATGCAGCTTAGTGTCTACCTTCCCCTCGGAGGTCATTCATTTGTCCCATAATTGGAGAGGATGACAAGGAGTAACTACTAAAATAGTTTGAATAGCTTAACATGGCGTCTCCAACAAATAGGGTAGGGAAGCTAGAAACGCATGCGTGAATGAATGAACAAAGGAATGCAAATGAAACTAGATCCCTACCTCTCACCCTGTACCAAACTAAACTCCAGATGGATGGAAGACCTTAATGTAAGGCCCAAGGCCTGAAAGCATTAGGAGACAAGCATTTTAAGATACAGGCATTAACATTAAACAAGGACCTTCTGAAAAAGACTGTAGTCACTCAATATATAATGTCATTAGTTGACAGATGAGTTTCGAGGGATTAAAAAGCTTCCATACAGCAAAGGCAAGTAAATAAATAAATAAATAAGCCACGGCAAGTTAATGAGTAAAAACAAAACCAAACAAAAAACAGCCTATAAGATGGGAGAAATTCTTCGCTAGTTGCACATCATATAAAAGATTAATATTTGGCATATACAAAGAACTCAATAAACTATGTTAGTCCAATTAATGACAAGGCTAGTGGCCAAGCAGTAGTGGTGTATGCCTTTAATCCCAGTACTGTGGGGACAGAGGCAGGTAGATCTCTGTAAATTCCAGCCCAGCCTGGTCTACAGAGTGAGTTCCAGGATGGGCTCCAAAGCTACACAGAGAAACCCTGTCTCGAAAAAAAAAAACAAAAAAAAAACAAAAAAAAACAGTAAGTAAGTAAATAAACAAATAAGCTAGTGAAATGCAGACAAGTCTCCGAAAATGGAGTATAAATGGCCAACAACCATGTAAAAGGAAATGCATATAAAATTACATTGAGATTCTGTCTCATCCAAGTAAGAATAGTAGTCATAAAAAAAAAAACAAGGAACATTACTTTTTAAAATTCATTAAGCCCAATTTGTGCTGTTTATATACTCTTGGGTGTCGCCATCCACACAAGCACTGTCAATGTATCAAGGTTCACGCCATTAACGAAAACTAGCTCTTCCTTCGCAGCAGTTACACAGAGCTCCTCAGCTAGGGCTCAGATTCCATGCCCACCTTCTCCCGTGCTTGGTCTCATGCAGTTCTGGTACATACTACCACAATCACTGTTAGCTTGTATATCCAATAGCCTGTTTCGTCTGGAAAACTTATAATCCTTCCATTCTCTCTTACTCAATAAACCCTGAGCCCTGGGAGGAGGTGGGTGGGTATAGAAAGGGTAGGGATGGATCTGGAAGGAATCGGAGGAGGTGAATATGATGATAAGACAATGCATAAAATCCGCCAAAGAATTAACAAAATATTTTTAAAAGAACAGAAGGAATCAAATATTTAATAATAAAATATCTAGATGAAATCTTAAAAGAAAACAATAAATGTTATCAAGGATGCAGAGAAAAGGAACTGCTGGCTCAGATGTAAACCTGTCAGGTCCCTTTAGAAATCAGTGTGGAAGTGATTTGAAATCCTGAAAAATAATCTGCCCTGTGACCCAGCAACACTATTCCTGTGTGTTTACCCAAAGGATTCTATCCAAGTTAACCTAACAAGGGGATATCTTCATATCAACAACTACTGTAGCACTAGTTATAATATTTTGTAGACTTGCCTTGAGAGGCCTTACTCTTTCTGAAGAGTGGATGGGGGCTGAGTCCCTAGATTGTTTATAGACACATAGTCAGGATCTGTCTGACTCTGTAACTACATACCCTAGCGAGAAGAGCCACCACTGATGTAAAACAGGAAACATAGAAATATGTGTGGGTAAAAGATTAACAGAAGTCCAAGGCTCAGGATCGAAAAGCTGGGTCTCAGTCATGAATATGTTCTTTCCCTCCAAAAGCTAAAGAAGGCATCTGGTTGAACACAAACACAGGGATGAAATAATTGATCTCTAGTCTGGAGCTAGAGAGATAGAACAGGCAAAAAGTCAAGTAACCTTCAATGTGATTTCAAAAGACCAGCCTCCTCCAGAAGAGCATTCATGAGATTTAGACTCTCTTAGCGATTCTGGTCAATTACAGATGGAGACAGTGAAGGCCACCTTAAAGGAAAGGAAGGGTTCCCCTGACTACGTTTCCATGTTATATGGTTAAAATAGTTAAAACTAGCCGAGTTGACAGGAAGTGGGGGCACACACCTTTAATCTCAGAACTTTGAATGCACAGACAGGCAGAGCTCTGACTTAAAAGTCAGCCTTATCCACAGAGCGAATTCCAAAGAAACCAGGGCTATACAGAGAAACCATGTCTTGCAAAGCTAGAGGAGTCTTAGAGCTGGAGCCCAGGCAAGGTCACTGTACTCACCTCCTCCTTTTTCAGTGGTTTTTTTCCCCATCTGGCTCCATCCCTTCATCACTATAGCAACTGCAAGACAGAAAGGCTCAGCCCAGGGCAGCTCTGGGTTCCACAAAATACTCAGCTCTTTATGAACCCCATCTCTGGTGAAAAATCCATGAAACTCAAACCCCAGGCAGGCCTTTTGTGAGGCTCTGCCCTACCCTGGTCCAGACAGGGAAAGAACCTGTAAGCTTGCTATGAGTGCTAACTCATCCTTCCTCCTCAGAGGAAGACTAGTGAATACAAGCTGAGCCCTGCATCAGTTAAAAGGCTGCTGAGACGGAAAGGCCTCTGGTCTTTCCTCAGTCAGACAAACCTTGTCTTCTGCAACAGGTGTGTTTTTTAAAAGGAGGTAGGGGCAGAATCATTTTTAATGCACACCCCCGTAATTTTAATTCACGAGAGAGTTAGCTACTTAGAGAAACCCTGTTGTAAATCCTTTCACAAACTGAGGAACATTTAAGTAATTACCCTTTAATTTATGTTCTCTGTGAGGTCAACTATTTAAATGTCTTTCTTTCTTAATTTGAGGCATACCCGAATTTATAGTATGCCTTTAGAACTCATTATGGCTAGGAAATGTATTTCTTTCTTTCTTAACAGAAAAAAAAAGTGTTTTGGTAAAAGAGGCAGAAGGTACCTATTATTCTGGCAACTATTAAAATGCTTATTGCAAAAAAGGATTCCTTAAGAATGGATAGGGGCTGAGGACAGCCTGGACCTAACTGTCTTTTATTTAAAAATGTGCTGTGAACACACGTGTTTCTGTAGCCACCTTTTAACCCCTCTGATTTATGTTGTCCGGCCATATTTGCTAACCATGCGTATCTTCGTTTGAGTTTCTAGTGCTGGGGTGAAGCACCGTGATGGAAATGATGGAAAGCAAGTTGGGGAAGAAAGGGTTTGTTTGGGTTACTCTTTTGCAACATGGTCCATCATTGGAAGAAGTCAGGACAGGAACTTTAACAAGACAGGAACCTGGAGGCAGGAGCTGATGCCAAGGCCATGGAAGGGATGCTGCTTACTGGCTTACTCTTATGGCTTGCTCAGCCTGCTTTCTTACAGAATCAAGGACCACCAGTCTAGGGCCAGCACCACTCACAGTGAGCTGAGCCCTCTCCCATCAATTAGGAAAATGCCTTACAGGTGGATCTTATGGAGGCGTTTTCTCAACCGAAGTTTCCTTCTTTCGGATAACTCTAGTTTGTGTCAAGCTGACACAAGACTAACCAGCACATATATTTTTATTTCTCAGTAAACTTAACAGAAAAACTATCTGTTAGGTTAATTATGAAATTATTGGAAAATATTAAGAAATAGCCTTAAAAGAGTTTTTCGATGATTCTCTTTTACACATGACACAAATCCAGAATAAACAGTGGAAAGTAACACTCTGTATTTGGGACAACAGAGCTTTCGACTGTAGGCCACAGAGAGAAACTAAGGCATGAATTGATTTGGAACATGGAGAACTCATCTTGCCTGATCAGCGCTACAAGTGGGAAGACGCAAAATTTCAGGCAGGCTCAAGTGTGCTCCCGTGTCCTACAAGCAAGTTAAAGGCAGAGACCACAGCAGGAAGGGGCTGATGTTGGACATTTGTCGAGGATTTAGGCCAGGGCGTATAGGCAGCTCCTTGCTAATGTGAAGAGGGTACATGGAGCGGTTTTCAGAAAAGGAGGTGGAAACGACCCAAAGGGAGGGAGTCGGGATCCAGATGACCGTGATGGTCACCTACGGGGCTAAAATGTTTTGCTGCTGTAAAAACTACATCTTCCAGTATGTAACCCACAGGGTGTCACAAGTTGCACACTCATATTTGACCACAGTCTTGTTCTAGCATAATGTGTCGTGTCTTCCAAGCTTAATATTTTGTGTTACATCAAATATGCTTTGCTTGGTTTTAACTTATCCATGCACAACTTGGTTTTATCTAAGGGAGGTCAGCATGCTGCGGCAGGATCTAGCAGAATGTTTATACCTCTAAAGCACCAGCTCTCAGTCTGTGGGTCACAACCCCTCCCGGATCACCTAAGACCATCAGAAAGCACAGATATTTGCGTCGCGATTCGTAAGGGCAGCAAAATTACAGCGATGAAGTAGCAACGAAAACAATATTACGGTCGAGGATCACCATGAGGATCTCTATTACAGGGCTGCAGCATCTGGAAAGTTGAGAACCACTACAACGGGAGGAAATACTGTCTCTAATTGGCAGGTGAAAGATGATACTTGCCCATCAGTGAAAGTGCTTGAACGAACAATGCAGACAGGAGGCAAGCGTCCGAGATCTGTGAGCGATGCTGCTGGTGACCGGAGAACTCAAAGCTCTTGCATGACATGGGTGAAGGGCAGAGACCCTGGCCTCGGGACAAGTCACTCTTGGGATCCCGTGGCCACACCGCTTATCTGCATGCAACATGGATAGAATTCCGCAAATCTCAGGGCAATGACAGCTTCTCCCACATGTAGCCCATATCCCACGGCATGTCACAAACCTCCTATACTCTCCTCTGGGATTCTGTGCCACAGACTCTGGTCTAGGGCCCTTCTGTTTACCCTGGCCATATGTAGCTGGAATACAATGGGGGGAGGGCAGGAAACTTCACTAATTGTGCACTGTCAGCGTCTCCACCACAACATAAGCCAGCGGTGCCTCACAGATGCCACCCTTCAGGATGGACCCAGAAATCATCAGTATCCTTCCAGAGCATGTTGAGAGTTGTCACCAAATAGCACCGCACAGATCCTGGTTTGAACCAGTATGAAAGGGACACCCAATAGTCCTCCCCCTCTTTTTGCAGCTTGAGGACACAAAGAGGTGATTGTCCGTGCCCCTGCAGAACCTTATAGGACCTGACTTTGCCTTCAGCTGTTAGTCTCCAGATCTGTGTAACATAAAAGAGATTTCTATTACAGGAGGCACCACCCAGTTCGTGGTGTTGCGTTGTGGCATCTAGATTGGACTGAGGTGACTCTTGCCCTCAAAGCCTGAGATATCACTACACTCAAGTGTTCCTAGCGCTTCCTCTTGCACACCCATCTCAACCGCAGCCACCTGAGTTTCCCTGCAGGCTCCAGTCCTCGCCGACTGCAAGGCTTGGCTGCACGTCGGCTCCTGGATCACGGAACAGGTGCGACGTGACAGCTACACTTCCCACCCCTCTCCACACTTTGGCTTTCCTACTAAGTGCCCTTCTGCTGTACAGGGTACAGGAATATATATATGATGCTCACATAACATTTTTTGTACGCAACTTGGTGGACTATCTAGGGTCAGCTCTTTCTATCTCTAGGACCGTCTTCCCAGATCCCCGCTCCTGCCTCATTGAGAACTTGCTCCAGTCACCTAAGCACATGCTAGTGTTTATATGTTTTGCCTGCTGGATGGACCTAGGTAAGGTGGTTGGTGTTATACGCTGACTGTTTCACTCTCAAAGGTATCACGAAACCCTAGCTCATACAGACTGACTGTATTTGAAAAAGACATCTTGAAAGAGTAATTATGATTTAATGAGGCCATAGGGATGGGTTTCTGATCTAGTAGAATTGGTGAGCCTGGCCTGGTGGCACACACCTTTAATCCCAGCACTCTGGAGGCAGAGGCAGACAGATCTCTGTGAGTTCGAGGTCAGCCTGGTCTACAGAGTGAGTTTCAGGTCAGCCAGAACCAGACAGAAAAATAACTGTCTCAAAAAAATTAATTAAAAAAAAAAGAATCAGTGTTCTCAGAAAATGGGGCAGCAATGGCTCTCTCGTTCCCTCTCCCTCCTCCTCTCTCTTCTCCATCTCTCCTTATAAGATATCCACACAAACCAAAGGCCATGTGAGGGCACAGTAGGAAGCAGGAAGTCAGTCAACCTACAAGTCGTACAGGGTGTCCTCATCAGAAACCGGCATCCTGACTTTGACATTAGGACTCCGGAGCTGTGAGAAGTGAGGAAATGAAACCAGGAGTGGGGGAGTGCAGTACACTGGGTGCTTGCTGGTAACATCTGAACTATGTCAGTCTGCTTAATCACAAACAATGTCAAAAACGTCTCTTACATAGAGGAGACAGAGATGTTATGTAACTAGAGTTCTTTACGGCAATAATTCCAACATGGGTTTGCTTCGCTCCCATGGCTTTGGTTTCCTATCATACAAATGTGCTGAAGAAAAGTGTCAGACTGAAATTCATGACATAGGGACACTAACTTTGTTCTGGTACCATTGGACTTTCTGTCACCATGTAGAGTCCAATATAAACCAATTAACTATCAGTGTTTCCAAATCCGACCTGACGGTAGATTGAGACACAAGTCCAAAGGCTTCATGACCTTGAAATGCACCTGAAAAGTACAAAGATGTTGAGCACTCATTACATATTGTCAAAGGAAAAGCTGCTAAATGGGGGGGGGGGTGTTTATTCTTCTGTAAAGAAAATGAGGATTTTGTAGTTTTTAGATTATAATTATAACATTTCTTCTTTCCCTTTCCTACCTCCAAACTCTCCCAAACAAACCCACCCCACCCCACTGTCCTTCAAATTCATGGCCTCTTTTGTCACTCATTGTTGTTGTTGTTTTTGTTGTTGTTGTTGTTGTTGTTGTGTGTGTGTGTGTAATCACCTGCTCAGTCTGTATAACGTATAATGTTACTTGCATGCATGTTTTCAGGGCTGCTCATTTGCTCTTGCCTAGGGAGGGCCACTCTCCTGCCTCCACCTTCCTTTCGTTGCAAGTAGTTCCTGTGTAAGGTTGAGACCTTGTGGGCTTTCCCACATCCACTATGTCTTGCCCATTGGTTACATCTATGAAATGCTCCCACATCTAAGGTTCAAGGACCATCTCGGAAGAGCGAGCAGAAAGAGTCTAAGAACAGGAGGATCACAGTTTGCTGTGAGATTGTGTCTCCTAACTACATCAGACGCTACACCCAGAAAGCCTCGCCGATATGAGTGCCCAAACACGAGCTGAGCGAGGATGACACAAAATGAGTTTTACTACCGATCTGCTTGACAACTGATACATTTATACAAGGGAGTTTGGATTTTCTTGCATAAAATGGACTCATATTAATTGTAGGTCCATTCCTCACAATTAATACACTGAACTAGTATGTGCCATGAGAAATTATAAGGAGACAGGACCTCTGGGAAAATGATGAGACAGGAGGTGAGGGGCTTTGGGTGGATGAGCGTCCACATGGGAAGGGAAGCTCTTTTGGCCATCTCTTTTGTCCTTGAGAGTGCAGGAGGGAAAGGCAGCCACTGCGAAGGAAGAGTTGTGCCTTCTTCAGACACGGTGCCTGCTAACACCAGTCCTGGATCCCAAGATCCAGTGCCTCAGGACTATAAGAATTGAGTTTCTTGTTTAAGCCAACTGTTCTACGATGTATTTGTGTTAGCTCCAAACACCAGTGTGTGTTTACCTCTTGCACCGAGAATCTATTTTTAAAACATTTTTATATAAATTTTGAGAGAGAAAATTGATCTTCAAGCCATAGTGTTACCACTGCAGCTTTCTCTGAAGTGTGAGGATGTGGCTAAGTAGTTATTTTAAACTGCTGAAAACATATGTGTTAATGCTATATTGGGTTACTTGTTTATCTCACATGACAAATTGTTTTAAATATGCATATAATTTTGTGATAACTTATTATTGGCTGGGGTGTTACCATTGGGTATCTCTATGAATTATTTGCTTCAATTAATAGCAGACTTGCTTTGGTTAGCAAAATACATTTTCAGTTGTTCCTTCTGGAAGAAACCAAACTGAAAACTAACAAACCAGAACAAAGGCCAACCTGGTCTGCATAACAAGTTCTAGGCTAGCTCTGGCTATGTGACAAGACCTGTCCCAATGTGGAGGGGTATATATATATATATATACATATACATAATTTATTAATATGAAATCTAAATAATTAATATGAATTCTAAAGAAGAATTAGGACAGGATGAAGTTACAGAGTATGGCAGCAGGCTCAGATCAGCTCATTGCCACCCAAGTGCAAACTCGAAACGAATCCAGGTCTTAAGAATGGCAAGCAGGTGAGAAGAACTCAGTGCACCCCAGCCTACCTCCTCTGCTGAGGCCTGACACTCCCAAGGTAGAGCTGTCCTGGCGCCTGGGAAGCCAATGGGCATGACGGCAGCACTCACCCGGGGCCTTCCCAGGCAATGAGGCTTGTCTTCCAGACCCTCCATCCTGGATCACACGCACAGCCAAGTCTGCACAGAGCATTAAGCTCTCGACCTGATGGAACCAGCTAACACTGAACAGGACAGTGAGAACCCACTAACACACTCAGTCTTCCGTGTCACATGACCAACCAACTGTGGTTGGCAAATATTTTTAGTGCATCTGTAGTGAGGTTGCAAGGTTGTTTCTCATGAGGTTCCCTAGGTCTGCCGTCTAACTCTATCTGCACTGACTCACATATCTCTGTTCCATGCAACATACGGGTTGTGTGACATGTCCAGCAGAGGTGCATAGGTTCTAAGGCAATGCTGTCATTTTACACAAGGGACATACAACACAATACACACATTTGCACACAGGCTTTCACACACACACTTTATCCAAACCCAATTCCAGAACCATTTTTATTGTACCGCACACACTAAGTCCAAGATTTCGCACATTCACTTCTCCAGTGGGCCACATTACAAGGCAAAGTTACAAAGTCAACTGTCCCCAAAGACCTTTCCATCCATGATATGGCTTCATTTGTTAGGAATATTTCGGGTTGTATATTCTAGACCCTGTTTACAGGCTTGTTTGCTACCTGCATACTACTCGCCAAGCAGGAAGTCTGTAGTTCTATACCTATAGACCAATATCCAAGAGATTACTGGTTTACATGTTGCAGTAAGCTGGCTAACTGTCCCCAAAGATGCCCACATCTTAATCCCTGAACTCTGTGAACGGGTCCCTGCTGGTGGTGGCCAGCATGCATCCAGTACACTAAAGCTAAGAAATAGCCAGATAGACGGACAAACAGGGATTGCACAACTAGGTGAATAGAGTCACAGAAGACCTTACAAGAGGCGGCGAAATCAGAGAAGCAGGACCACGGAAGCAGAAGTCGGTGATGGAGCCCTGAGCCAAGGACTGAGGGCGGAATACGGCAAGCGACAGATTTTTTTTTCCTTGAGCTTTCAGGGGAAGCATCTGTGAGAACATCAGTCCTCTCTGATCTTTCTACACTGCACTTCAGACTAAACAGTATGATAAATAAATTGGTGTTCTTTGCAGCCAAACACCTCACCTGTGGCAATTTGTTGAAGAAATTAACAAGCTGGCCCTTCCCTTATGTGATTCTGAGTTCCTCAGAAGCGCAGTGGGTTGTGACCAAATTCTGAGCTCTATGTAGCGAGGATAAACTAAGGGGAACTCGGCGGGGCACTGGTGTGGCTGGTGTCATTGAGCACCCCACTGTCAAATGCTGGCCTCACCTTCACTGAGGTAAGAACCGGGCTGCGGCAGGCAGGACTTTGTAGCTAAAGGCGGTGAGATCTTAAGTGTCTTCTCTCTTAAGCCCCTCTTACAACGATTCTCCTCCCACCATTCCTACACACTGGTCAGCATTTAGATTTGGGTGTGTGACTCACTGATAGTTGCACAACCCTGGGATATTACACACCAGCCGTGCGTGCTACCTGTGTCCAACTTTAACTGCAAAGTCTCTGAAATTGGTTGAAAGCTTTTGTTTCCCCTAAACTCATAGTTTAAGCCATCCTTAGGTGCTAGTGTTTAGATTAAATGGCATAATGTGGCCAACGTCGCAAATGGATGGAAACACAGACTTGGTGATAGCAACCATGCAAGCATCAACAGCCATGCTCCCTGGGCCTGTTTTCTAGGAGAAATGCTGCCCTCTCTATCTTCCCCAATGTAGAGCATTTTACTTATCTATTATGTATTATTTTTATTATTATTTATAATAAATTATTATTTATTTATTTATTGTGGGTGGGGTACGATACCTGCATTTTAAGAAAATAATCAGAAAACATTAAAACTCAAGTCTTAGTGAATTCAAGAATTAGCGACCGAGAATCAGGCTGGCAATGCCCAGCACCACCCTGAAGTGGGTACAGAGTTTTTCAGAGTAAAGAAGCCTTGCTTCCTACACATTCCCTCATGCTCCTATGTGATTCCAGCCAGGTCCTCAAGTTCCTCTCACCATACCAAGGGCCCTCAGGAGTCTGGTTAGGAAAGCTCTTTGGCCCAGCAGAAATAGATTCAGTCGGTGTCTGCCCTAACCAGAGTCTAGTCGTTTAGGAAGTGGTATAGAAGTACATGGTCACAGTTGCCTCATGGGAGCATGTGGCAGACGGCTCTCATGAAAGAGAAACAAAAAGCAAGAGTGGCTCATCCACGTGGCCACTTTGCATAGTGAGGTGTCACTCTGAGGCAGAACTGAGCCGCTATCCACACACCGACCACAGCAGTGATGGGAGTGGCCAGTGCGGAGCATGGAAGTGGTGGGTAGAGGAAAGGAACCACTTCATGCCCAGGGTTTCCTTTGACCTCGGGCTGCTCAAACAATACTAGAGGTCAGCACTGGTGTCAATGAACCAAGTCAACTAAACTGGGTTGGTTTGTAACATCCATAGATGTGAGTGCCTTACGGCCTGGAAAGCTGGCTTGTCTCCTCATAGCCCACAGCGAGGACACACTCTCTGCAATCATGAATTGTCTTGGTTTCCTGAGCTAAGAGAATATGTCATTGATCACCAGAGTTTGGCAGTGTTGTTTCCACGACAAGTTTCTTAAAACTTGTTTGCTTAAAACAAGTAACGTTAAAACAGTTCAAGTTAGAGACTCTTTCCACGTGAAAGGTTTGTGGGTGAGACATTATGTATATCCTACTGTTTATAATAAAAAATCATCTATACCAAAGGGGAAAAAAATGTCACAATTTTCTGAGAGTCGCAACTGGGGGAAAACACAAATTTTACAGAGTATGTGTTCACATTTCCAAATATTAAGCAAGCTTCTGCTTCTCTCAAAATTAGTTAGAGCCCAAAGGACCTGGTAGTCCCTGGAAGTCCCAATGCTGGTTAAGCTGAGAGAGGGAAATGGAAGGGAGATAAGAGGTAGGGAGATGAGGGGGAGCTCTGATTTGCCAGAATTAGGATGAAGATTCAAGTAAGAACCAGAGTTAAGACCCACATTTCAGACACTTTTGGCCCTCTCCACAGAGTGTTTATTTCCATCAAAGCCAAAGGCGTTCTCACGTGTGACGTGTAGTACACGTCGTGGCAGTCAAATCGCCAGTCCCTGGGAGGGTAATGAGCGGTGATCCCCTCCCCCACCGCTGCATACCAATGCATTTTATCCTGTTGAGTGTGTATTACCTTTCTCCTCTCCCCTTACCACACTCCCTTTCTATTGACGCTACGGCCCCAGATGAACCAAGAAAACACAGTGATGTTGGGAAGATCCTTCTTGGGGATGACTGACCCACGGAGGCCACAGACAATGCAATCCCAACCTGCCCTCTGCAGTCATATGGGGCTGTGTATTAAAGGTTCCCCTTGGCACTGCTAGTAAGGCCTAGAGGAAGGTCACAGGTCGCTGCAACATACGCGTTCAAAATGGAGGCCTAGTCTCCCATTCTCTTCTTTTTGATAGGCAGCCTTGAGGTGACTAAGGTCCTGCACATACTTCCCCTCTAGTACATACTGTATTGTACTGCCACAGATTCTCAACCACACCCAATCATTCATGGGCCCACAATAGTGACCCCCAAAATCAACCTTTTTCTTTAAGAGCTTGATTATCTCATGTATATATCAAGGTCTGAGCCCACTAGCTGACTAGCTGAAGACAGGGCCCTTAGCCACATCAGCACCGTAAATGCTGTCCCTATACACTGAATGGCACGTATTGGTATATACTTCTTCACAGGCTTTGAGTTCTACCCCCATGAGGCTGCAAGAAAATCTCATAGCAGATCAGTGTCATAATTCAAAGAGCTATGACATATACATGGTACACCAGAGCCACAACCCAGAGTGATAAAGCCTCTGAAACATCACAAAAAGATGCCTGGAAGGTGATAGCCGAGTTGAGACCTGGCTGATGAAGAGGCAAGGGGGGAAGAGACCAGGAATGGGGAGAAGATGGAGTGACAGCAGCAAAATGGGAACAAACATGAGAGAAACGAGGCTGGAGAAATTGGTGGGAGTCAGAATGTGCCAAAGCTCTGTGGAGAGACCCAGATTTAGCATCGCTGCAGGGTGGTGAGGAACATGGCATGCCTAGATGTGTCTCAAAATGTTCACACTGTTTTGCAAGATGGTAAATGGAGGGGAGAAAAGTAAAGAGAGAGAGGGAGGGGGAAGGGAGAGAGAGACAGAGACACAGAGAGACAGAGAATGATTAGGCCATGAGAAGAATGCAGTTTGATTCAGTTATTCACGCCACACTTTTGAATAGAACTTCTACTACCTGGAGGAAGATGGGGACACGCAAACAAAAGTGTCCTGTTCAAGCTCTCACTTTTATAGAATGAAATTAGCATCTTTGCAGAAATGTACCACTACAAGGCAAGGTAAGCTCTAAGAAGAAAACAGATGCTAGGAAAATTGCTTGAATTCTCTGTAAGGAGGGATTTGAAAGCAGGGTCAATTCGGGAAAGAAGGAACCTTATAATAGTGATGCAATGGACCATGGACTTTTGACTGAATGAATTGGTTGGTTACAGGGAAGGTTGAGATGGAGTTTCTCTGGCAACTGGGTAATGAGGAGCACAGAAGTACAGATTTTTGAAGGAGAGATAAAGATGATGTCACACAATCAAATTTTGACATCTTGAATGTGAAGGGCATTAGTTAAAAGGGGGTGATATGAAGGGGAATGTGCACTCCTTGGGGTGGCAGAAACACAGTAGGGATGAAGCCAGCATCAGAGGAGAAGCAGGAAGTGTCTCCAACAGGGACATTCTATAGGCAGAGCAATGCAATGGCTCCTTAGGCTCAAACACAGACTCACCATTGGAGATGGAGGAGGAAAACTGAGCACAGCAGCCTCCCCATCGACTTGTGCCGCTTTTTGGATACATCACAATTGAAGACCTGCACTGCCTCAGCCGAGTTTGTAACAGCTGGGTACCATCCCATTCGCATAGTTGTTCTTCCTTAGAAACAAATGGTACTTAAGGTTCTTGGCCAGAGTTGACAAAATGGGGGGTCAAGAAGCCAACAGATTGAATTTACACACAGGGTAGTGCATCAAATCGACAAAGTCTGATTGGCACACGAATGAGCAAATCACCGACCATACAACCTGCTCGCGGAGCTCTCCAAATCCACATAACCGTATTTATGTTCACACAGGACTGGGAAACTTTCTATACATTAACTCACGTGATTAGTGAAGAGTTGAAATTTGGACTCGATGAACAGATGACTTTCCCTATTTGATATAAACACAATAACTTTACATGTGATCTTGAAAACAACAGGCCACAGAAGTAAAAATACCTAAATAAAAAAAAATCAAATTGAGTTCTGGGCAGGTCCCTTGTGCTTTTATTGGCTTTTGAAGGGGTACTGATCCCTCTAGTCAATCCATGAGCAGTTTCTAACTTGAGGACGTGCCTGTCAAACAACTGCTTTTTAAGTTGCTTCGGTGAATGTGAAAGCTTCCCAGTCAGTTGGCTTCCAGGGAAGACACAGAGCATCATTCTAAGCCAGAAGCAGACTCCTTACAGGCCACTTTGTTGTAGAGGGACTTTCTCCCTGAGAGTTTCATGTGTTAGAATCTCAGTCCTCAATGTAGAAAGACAGGAACTGAATGAATATTCAAAAGGTGCATCCTGGTAAGATAAAATGAAATCATTTGGAGCACGCCCCCTAAAACTAGTCAACCACTGGTATCCTCTGGCCTCCACATGTGTGCAATAGCATACACACACATCATATACACATACATACCCAAAGATTTTTTTTAATCATATAACTATCACTGGCATAGTCCTGCATATTCAAATATTCATTTGGACTCTACTCTTGTCAGCCTAATACTAAACATAGAGTAGAATACAAGTCCTAAAATAACACAAAAATGCAAATATATGTAGGCTATTTTTACCCTTACGTTTAAAAAACATTTTAACTTTTGGGGGATTTTAAAATACCTTGGCACATCTTGGTGGTTCTTCCTCAAGTTGAATAATGAGTGAGCAGCCAATCAGAAAGGCTAGACACGCCTCCCTTGCTCGTGTGCATAACTGATCCGCGTTGTCTCCGCCATAGGAAGGACAGCTGTGGGCACCTCCAGAGAGCTGCCATCAGCCTTGGAATAGTCACTGCACTGCATATCAGGAGACATGGAGATGATATCTGTGTAACACACTAAATGTGAATGACTGCCTGCATTGCCAATGGGTGGCTGGAAAACAGAAAGCCCAGCCCCGTCAAGTCACAGACTCCAGTTCCATTAAATGTCCCCTTCCGAACCCCAGCGACTGCCTCCCAAAGTCTCAGATAAGCCCACAAGAGGACCCTCACCCCCCTTTACCCTTAATCTTGGTGAACTTAGCAGCTTAGTTTTGTCACCCACACTTCCATGAAGAGGACATTTTAAACCGATTGCCTCGATCATTAACCTGATTCCCTTCTTAATTTCATGAGCAAGGAGTAAATGGGAACCTAGCAAGCAGGGCAACAGAGCCGTTCTACATAGAATAGATATTAATGAACCTTCCTACTCTAAACCATAAGGGCAAATAATCCAACTGGTCAATCTTTCCCAAGCAGATCTTATAATCTTTTAGGGCAGAAGACTGGTTTCTATTTGAAATCAGTCCTGAAAAGTCAAGAGATAGCTCTTGATTTTTATAGGAACAGAAGAAGCGGTGGCTGTTTCTCTGAGTCCCAGGTTCTGCATGATCTTAGAGAAGAAAACCATTATTAAGCACGAATGAATTTTCTCCTCCCTCACGCAATCAGTCCAGGATAGAGAGGCAGACGGCTCTGCTCCCTGAAGCCATTAGAGGATCCAACGGTTTACATATATCCCTTAAAAGTTCGTGTGCTAGAAACTTAATTACAAGGGTCATATGTTAATGGCATTTGGAGGAGAGGCATTTGGGAAATAATTAAGACTTAATGAGGTCATGAGGGTGGGGCACCCATGATGATGGTGGGGTTTAATAGAAAGAGTAGTTGCCACACCCTCTCTGTCCACCACTTGATGTCCTTCACCATGTTACACGGTGCAGGAGGCCCTCAACAGATGCTAAGCAGATGTGAGCGCCATGCTCTTGAAGCTCTCAGCTTCCACACTCAGGAGCCAAATAAACTCTTGTTAGGTTTTATAAATTACCTAGGCTCTGGTAGTGATACAAGAAAATGGACCAAGATGGACCTACGTTGGATCCATTTCAGGATTCTCCACTGTGCTCTGATGTTCCCACCACCTGCTTGCTCAGAAGAAAGCATGGACCATGTTTCAGTAACAAATGGGGATAAAGGCTATGCATCACACTGCAGCATGGCCTTCATTCTTGAGTTCACAGTACATAAGCGGGTGATGGGAATGAATCAAGGGGAAGAGATGATATAGTAGATTCAAACAATAAACAAAAAAACCTATTTTATCTGTGTATGAAATTGCCACAAATTTGTACATATTTTCTTCAGATCTCTGTTGTACTTATAACAGCTTTTGGAGGAAGAAAAGCCACAGGACCTCCTTAAGCATATAGAAACGAAATTCCCTAAGAAGATGACTTAAAGTATCCAAAGTCCCCCAACACATCCCTGAGGGTCAAGGACTTAGCCAGGATACCTCCAAATCTGAACACGATGCCAAGTTGGAAATCAAAACAAAATCCAAGACTCTCCAAGGCAAAACATAAGGGCCTTAGACACACATATGGTTTTCATCTCGAGCTGAAGGAGCTGGATCTAAACGGAGTTGCAAAGCACATATGCAGTTTCATAAATAGAATTAGGTATATCAGGATACCTTCCAAGCCAGAAGTTTAGCAGTGTCCTTTGCACAACCGAAGATCTGCTCTTCGGAAATGTAGTCTTTGCTAAAGCCTGCTGGCTGGTCTTGGAGCCTTGTGAAATTCAATTTTCACGTGTGTTGGGTAAGCTCGAAAGATCTGCTTTGAGAGAAGCCTAATGAGAATGCCAATTTTCATTTGGGGGTAAAGGATGTGAACTGAGACATCTGCAATTTGAAAGTGTGAAAAGTATCTAGCCATGTGAACTTGGGGACTCAGCCTTTCGATGAAGTGTCCGTCAAATGAGCTGGGCCAATGAGACTGTGATCGTGCTTAAAACTAGGTCAAATTTTCTAATCAAGAAAAACTGGAAGAAATTTAAATAGCAGCTCTTTCATAGGCCACTGTCTGGGTGCACAACTTAGCCACCTCCAAAGACGATATATCTTAAAATTAAAAATGAAGCTTAAAAGTTCCAAATCTCCCCTGAGAACTATTTCCCCAGTTCTCAGAATTTCTTAGTAGTCTTTAGTTCTCTGTGCAGGACTGAGACCTCATGATCTTTCCCCTGTCCACTTTGGCCTGTCTATTATTGTTGTCTTAGTTCATCCTGTGTTTAGGCAGTCATGTTAGTGAGATTTTATGGACGTAGCTTCTGACATTATTAGGAGAAGCAATTTCACAGTAAACTCCCTGATCCTTACACCAACCGGTTATCCAATACCAAATGGCTAGCCCTAAAAATAAACATACAAGCAACGCTATACAGACTGAGCAGGTTGTATGTATTTAGGACTGTGCATGGGGAGTGTGTGTGTGTGTGTGTGTGTGTGTGTGTGTGTACAACAGTTAATTTTAAAAAAGATGCCAGGAATTTGAAAGAAAGTGAGAAGGGGTATATGTGAGTATTTAGAAAAAGAAAACAGAAGGAGAAATAATGTAAATATGCTATAATCACAAAAAAAAAGAGAAAAGTAAGAAAAAGTTATAACTCTGAACTGAGATCCAAGTTTATTGAGTGACTGACCAGCTCTCAATTTTATCAAAGTAATGACACAGAAATAGTGAAAGTCCCAGTGAGAGGCTTTGGATACCAAATTCTATGGGCTGCCTATCTCATTTTATGACAAACGACACACATCCATACATTACTTCCCAATAAAGCTCTTCGGGGGGGGGGATGAGTGGATTTAACAGTTGGCCTTTTTATTACTTTGGGGTTTGAACTGGCTAGCTTATTTGTCTGAGTTTGTGATGTAATTCCTCAAATTGTTGTGGTTCTAGAGAATAATGAAGGAAAAAGGAAATTAGAATAATGCCTGCCTTATAATCGGCAAACTTATCATTTTCGATTTGTCTCCAACCAGTACTAAATAAATGGAATGTTCACTTACACCATTTATGGAAAGATCCCATTTGGGAAGTCTCAGAATAAACATACCACCTATACATAATTCTTCTGCTTAGCAGTGTGTGAGTGAAATAGTCTACTTGGATAGGACAAGGCTGAAATCAGCCACTGGACAAGCCCTGTGGTTAAACTCCTTGAGTCTGGGTCTTCAGTAATAGCTGGAGATCATGAACTTGACGGAGAGGTTCAAGATTTCCTGATGAGTTCACAGAGGTGTGGTGAAGAGTAGGTAAAAACTCAAATCTACCTGGGTGCATGTTTTTAGGTGTGTGAATTTTCAGGATTTGTTGTCTTAGGCAATTAAAAGCAACCTTAATCTACCCTTTTCTATAGCAAGTTCATGAGACTAAATTCCCAGAAGATGAAGGCATCTGTCCTAGGTTTTGCCTTTGACATCCATCCCAGTGTCTTTTCCTCGCATCATTTGCTGCCTGGCTCCCCAGTATTGGTCTTGAGAAAAGCTAGCTGCTTTAGGAATGTGAGAGCCACATAGGCAACTCTGAACACATAGCCTTAGCTTCTGGTCAAGACTGATAGGAAGTCTAGGAGATGAGGCCAAGGACAGGCTTGTGGTTTTCTGGATGTGGCTAACTATACCCTACTAGAGACCATGTCCAAGACAAGGAAAGGTTAGCTGATTGTACGTCTGAAGAAGTGACAGAATGGCCCTTGGGAAGGAACCCTTGAGTATTCTCCTTCCAGAGGCAAGTTTCTGGGCACATGTGACGGCACTTGTAACACCCTGTGGGAGAAATAGACTACATTTTCATAAAAACTGTGAGGGTAAGAGAGAGATGCTTGGTCTTAAAAAATACACCTCTGCACCCTATTGGCAAAATAGAAAAGAGTTGGGCAGGACTATACCTCCTCAAATGGAAATACTGAGATGAAGTTTTCTTTTTTAGTGAAGTATGGTCTCGCTTCTTAAATCCCGGAATCAGTTTTGTGTCTTTCTATAGAAGAATATTCTGAGCATCACAGGTAGTGTAGGGGAGCCAGGTTTTCCGCATGTACTTTTCACTAGTTGTTTGGATTTATAAAGACCCTTCTAGGGGCACAGCTGCTGTTCTGTAGCTAGAATAATCTTGCAAGCAGGAAATAACTCAGAGAAGAGAGGACACGGGCTTAAACCTTCCTCACCACAGGAAGTCACAGCACACAGGCAGGCTGCACAGAACTTTCACCAGGTGTGTGACCTCTTCTAGAAAGGAGCCGGCTTCACAGTGAATAAGGCTGGCCACGGCAGAAATATTGGAGATGCCTCATATTTAGTACGTCTACATTTCCCTTCATCAACACATAGGAAGACTAGCTTGTGCTGCCCAATGGTGTTGCCTGGCTTTTCCAGGGTTGCTACAAACAAGTGGCTCTTCATGCCTGATAGAGCACTGACTACAGAAGAACTGATTCCACCTGAAGGAACCAGCGAGCGTGTCTGAGTTACTTCTCCGAGCATGGCTGACTCTCTGGCAGGAGTATCACCAAAAACGCTCACCCCAGCATGAGAGATGGCTCACGAAAGTTTCTGCAGAAGAGTCTTGTCTTCCCTGCTCTTAACTTTCTGAGATGAGCCTTCTGAGTTTCCCTCCTATCCCAAGAGGATTGCTGTGGAATAATCCTTCAGTGCACGTGAAAATGTGTTGCTTTCATTGTTAATAAAAAGCGAATTGGTGGTGATGAATAGAAATGGGTGAATTGAAGTTGTAAGAGCTAGTTAGTAATATGCCTAAGCTATCAACTGAGCATTTATAGTTAATATTAAGTCTCAGTGTCATGATTTGTGAGTGACTGCTGGAACATAAAAAAACCACGCCTACAAGGGATCACTGTAATCCAGAGGAAATGGCTACACAGCGAATGGGCTTTGTGTACAGGAATGTGTTTTTTATCAAAGGTAGTTATGAACTGCTCATGCTTTCTCCCACTGGGGGCCGTATGCTGAGATGATAACAGTCCAAATCGAAAGAGCTTTGGTCCCTGAGACACCATATAGAGAAGATCTTACTGACCTGCTGTGGACATTGTAAAGATGGGGTATCAACATCTGTTGGACTGGGTTCCACTATATTGGCTTGTATTTGTTGCCATAGCACAGCACAATGTGTTCCAATCAATGCAGGCACCATGAAATCCACTCAGTCTATCTTTAGGACCAGAATGGGCTTTTAGACAACAGCTTCTTCAGCTGACTGATACGTTCATGCTGAACTCACACTAACCACTGGCTTGAAAAATGTCATGCTCTATGAGCTGCAGTCTTGGACACACAGTTCCAAGCGCAGGGCTTGTGGATTCTGTGCTCTCCAAATGTTCTCTGAAGTCGCCATCCTTCCCCACCCAGCCAACCCATTTTGCCAATATTCTGAGAAATTTCTGAATCGAGCAGAATGGATGATCAGAGCTCTCTAGGGATTTTCTAGATCGCTGTGCTGTATTTAATTGTATGGTTATTATTAATGATGTCAGAGCATTGGATTTTGGGGTGTCGCGAATGCAAGTATCAACATATGGACTCAGTACCTCTTTCTTCTCTCAACTAACCTGGAAAAGGATGATGATGCTCAATTGTCCCATGACAACTTATCTCTGGGGCCAGCAAGGGCTTGAGACACACAACACTAAGTGGAACTTTCCTAACAAATGCTTCTTCCTGATTCTGTCAGTGTTTCTATTCATGATGGGGTCACTTTATTACCTAATTCCTTTACAATGATCCATATATAAAGAAAGAAATGGCAGAAATAAGAATACAGAATATCAGTGACCGAAGAAATGTCCAACAGATAATGTGCTTGCTTGGTTCAAGGGTCTCAACACTCTGACAGAAACCCCCCTAGCCTTTGATAAAGCTATTGAGCTCAGAAATGGCATGCTGGAGGGTTCAGGCCGGCCATCCGTCTTCCACACGTCCCTGTACCATTCCTCTTCTCTGTGAGCAGCATTCACTTCCCAAGACTGTGCTAGTGGGTGGAGGAGAAAACAGTACACACTGAATATAAAGGCTGACAAACAGGAAGCCTTGGCAAATGTCGGCTGCTATAATAACTATGGTTCTCTAGGAATACAAGTGATCGAAAAATGTATCTTGGATATAAGTGGCTCTATTTCCATCTCAGAAGAGGATGGAGGAAGATGGGTGCTAAAGAACCAAAGCAGAAACCATTCAGGGACTAGAGGTGATCATGACAGATTTTCCTTGATGGAACACTCAAGAACTGCTGAGAAAAGATCCGGGTATCTGCTAAACTGGTTAGAGAATATGGACAGAGAGAGAAATGTTAGAGACACTTCACAGAGGAAAGAGAAACCACAGAAAGGGCGAGGCCATCGGTGGTCTCTAGCCTGCTCTCCAATTCTTTGTGTATAGGCTGTAGCCAACAGGATGCAGCCAAATAATCACAGCTAAGATGCCCTCAGGCATAGCCAGTGGGCTATAATGGAAGTGTGAGTGTCGTGACTCCCAAAAGCTTTCTTTTGGCAGAGCAGGTTTCCACCCCTTATGGGATCTTCCAACTGCTAGGAATCAGCTATGATGGGAGGCCACTACAGCTGCCATCTTAGACCGAGCTGTGTCCTTGGAAATGCAGGCTCACAGGGAAACATGATTAAGGAGTAACAAAACGTGGAGAGCAGACGATCCTGGAGTCTGGTGTTTCAAACAGGAAACTCACTGCCACCAAAGGAGAGGAAGGTGGCACCGGCATGGAGCTAAAGCATCTGTGCCAAGATTTTTATGTAGAGAGACAAATATCCAGTCAATCCCCAGAAGTAGTAACTTACTCCACATATGTGACCACTGGTGACCTTCCCACTCACTAGCTGAACATTATAGCCCTATTCCACTTTTCTGAGACTCTAGAGATTATTGCAGCATCGATCTTATTTTAACAGCATTATAATCTTCCTCATTTTTAAATGCTCATCCACATGAGAATTGAATGGCAGAACTTTGGTTGTCCATCTTACCTAGGCATGGAAAAAGTTTCCACAGATCTACGTAAAACAGGGAGATGGGAGGATGGGAGGGGTACAGCAAAGCCTCGCAGCTTTTCTAGGCTTGCCCTAAGGGACACCTTATGCCTTAGATATATGTACCAAAACCTTTCTGTTGGAGAATGCTCTGGGCTCCCTTTACCCAGACGTGCCATCTCCAGCGTGAACTTGGCATTCTGTATCACAAACCCCGAGCTAATCAGTCTTCCTTCTGGGTGAGAGTTGACTTGCAAAGATCACCAAATGCAGGGCGGCTCCTTATAAGGGGCCAGGTTGGCTACAGCCACCGGCGCATTTAGACAGTTCCTCTGCCTCAGAAACCAACGACAGGCACAGCAGATTGCTCTGCCCACCCAGGCCAGCAAGGGACTGGGAGAAGGAGGGGGGAGAAAAGGGCAAAAAAATATTCTCAGGCAGGCGGTGCTCAGCACTGGCTTACTGCACTACCTGCCATGACTGTCAGAGTTCCTTGGGCAAGCGCCCAGGCCTTGACTTTCCTTTGGGATGACGGCTACCCCAGACTTGGATCCATCAATTATGCGATTGGCAGGGATGTTTCGAACACCTGGAGCGTTTAGGCTGATGGATGTTTTCGCCATACTCCACATACATTCTCTGGAGGCTTCACATCAGCTTTCAGAAAGTAGGTTATGGAAACTGAGGCACTGAGAGTTGCTTCTGGTAGCTTCCACAACAGCAATGCTTGCCCTTTGCTGTGAAGAGTCTGGGGTTATGGGAAGCTGGCCCAGGCCAGCCAGGGATGGGCAAAGGAAGCTGCAACTCTCCATAGAAAGCAATGAACAGAGCCTCCTTGGCCTCTGTTTGAAGCTGATTCCCAACAGGCAGCTGTCAGTCCTAGAAGATGGAGTCAAAGGGTTGTGCTCCTTCTGAACCTATCTAAAATCCCTGAATTGACTTCAGAGTCTTTTATTTTATTTTATTAACATTTTTGTTATTTATTTTACATACCGACCACAGTTCCCCCCCTTCCATTCCCTCACCATGACTCCCATCTACCCCACCCCATCCATTCCTCCTCCATCTCCTTTCAGAAAGGGGCAGGCCTCCCATGGGCTTGAACAAAGCCTGGCACATCAAGTTGAGGCAAAACCAAGCTCCTCCCCTTGAGTCAAGGCTGGACAAGGTAATCTAGCATAGGGAACAGGGTCTCAAAAGCCTACTAAGCACCAGGGATATGTTCTGATCTCACTGCTTCTCTGGTATTTATTTATTTATTTATTTATTTATTTATTTATTTATTTATTTATTCATGTCAACAGAGAGATGCAATTCATCTTGTTCTTTGGCAGCAATTCAAATACTCAGTGCCACACAGTAACAAGTGCATGGTCTCCTCTCTCTGCCTTCTATCATCTGTGAAGAACTCCTTAGTAAAAGGGAATGAGAGGAAGCAAACTAGAGGGAAAAAGGCAAGATTTGAGGTTCAAGCCCAGACCTCAGTAAGAAGTCATGGCATCTGCTGGAGGCCCGAAAGCTTCATACATTGATGAGGTTTGAGCTGACGTGGAAGTGTACATATGGGGAATGCCAGGTAACCTGACTGCTCTTTCCATGTGGGTGAAAATGAGGCATGTGCCTTTGCCACTCCTGCCATCGTACAACTGAGGAGTGGAGCAGGGGGTGAGGTTTCACTACCAGAGTGGAATACCTGCTGCGGGGTTACCCTGTGGGGCAGAAGTAGGCATACATCACCACCCTGGCTTCATAAGCAAGCCCGCAGGTAGAATATATACATGGGCTTGAAGTCATAAAGTTAGCTTGAAGTGAGCTCACCCAAAGGCACCAACCAGACCCCCTTAGTTTTCCCTTCCACATTCCAGAACAGGTCATCAAGTCAGAAGAACCTCCAGTTTCCAGGAATTGCACAACAGGGAGGGAAGTCTCAAAGTACACAGAGAATGGATCAAGACATTAGATGGATAGATAGATAGATAGATAGATAGATAGATAGATAGATAGATAGATAAATAGATAAATAGATAATAGATATAGAGGCATAGAGATAGAGAAATGATAGAGATAGATATAGAGCTATATAGATATGAAAAAGTAAATTTCTTCTCCTCCTGTGATAAAGGATGTGTTTGCTCTTGTGTTATTTAAGGACTGATTATCCTCTGGGCAACAAAACTACAAAAACTAGAACCTTCTTTTGTTCCTCGAAAGCTGACCTGAGCTTAGTTACAAACAAACGTTAATCCATCCGGATTTGAAAGGAGCAAAATGATTTGCTGTCCACCTACTATGTGGCAGATGCATATCGACCCCAGCCAATCAGCTTTCCCCCCAGTATCCCAGGTGAGGGAACTGAGATTCCGAAAAATCAAACACTTTCTAGATTTGATGAATAAGCCTCAGAACATGAATTCAGAACCTCAAAGGGTGCAGGCCAAGTTCCCACGAATCCTGGCCACCTCGCTCCAGCACTGGTAATAATTTTCACCGGATAAACATATCCACATAATAAACTCTCCACTGGCTCATGAGGATGCCCGGAGGCTGACTTTTATTCCCACTGAGAAAGAGTGATTATGTCTCAGAGTTTCAGGCAGTATTGTCCCTTTCTATGCCATGTGTTTCTCTGACAACTGTGACAGGCACGCGCATACACATGCATGCTGGCATACGCGTGCGCGCGCGCGCACACACACACACACACACACACACACACACACACTTTCATGCCCATTGAAGAGATAACAGAAACAATACTCAGGCAAAGCTTTCAGATTCTTCAGCCATTACAGCAAACAGTGCTTAAGCCTGGGATGGCTCGAACTTCCCTTGAGCTGTGAAGTCCCCATCCCTTCCTTCTCTCTCTATATATGCAACCAATAATTAAAAATAGGAAACCTTGAAGCTTTGCCTCTTACACACTGCTATTTACCTACTTAAAATGGGATGGGTCAAATCTAGGTAGGTAGGGGAGCGCTCAGACAGTGGATTCCACCACCAATGTAGCACCAAGGCTGTAGAAGACAGACTGAGTGTTTCATTTCAAAAGCTACATAAGAAAGTTTAGAACAAAAAAAAAAAGTTGGACCTTTTACGTGAAATATGAGCTCACACACAGAAACACACACACAAGTGTAGCCGGGTTCCTAAATAATTAATCAAGAGCAGGCGAGTGGCAGTTTGAAATGTAAATGGGATGGCGAAGGTGTGATGCTGTCATCCAGCAGGACGATTGTGAGTGGCATAGAGAGGAGTGAGCAACCTGCTCCTGGGGAAACCGGGGCACAAAGGCGATGTGAGGCTGCGGACAAAGAAGCCCAGAGCCCTCATCCCTGCCTTTGACCTACAGTTTGCTTTCATGTCTCTGTCTCTGAAGAGATGCCGAGGAATGATGAAGAGCTGGCTGGGCCAGAGGGACCGGGAGGGGAGGCGTCTGTAGGTGTGCTCCCTGACAAGCCTGCGCCTCGTTCCTAACACCTTCTTTTCCCTGAGTTTCTCTGCTTCTTGCAGGGAGGGAAAGGCACCTTTTGTCTCTCCTCCCTCTCCGTTCTTCACTAATTCTCTAGAGCTCTTCCTGCCAGCGGTTCTGTGTGAGGCGAAAGCAGAAAACAGCTGCAAGCCGGAGAACAAAACAGAAGACTGACAATGGAAAGGAGACAGGTGAGAGACACGCTTTTACTTCATCAGACTGGAAAGCACTGCGGCTTAGAGAGGAAAATCTGTGAAATACAGAACGCCAGTCCCCTCGACTAAACATTGATCAAAATCTGTTTTTCTAGGGCAAAAAAAAAAAAAATATGACAACCTGGCATAAAAATCACAGCGCCTTAGATCTGCAAGGTACATTCACACTCAACATAGCCTAGTGCCTAGAAGATGCTACATATGTTAGACACTCATTTGTGTTCCCACGCTTCCTTTATTGAGTGCACCTGCCCACACAGGAGCCAGCCCTAGGGCCAGGCTTCACTGTGCTTCTTTGAAAAACAGCGATGCTACTGTGGCCAATGGCAGAGCTTTCAAAGGTCAGGGGCTAGGTCCTTGCATGAGATGAACATGCACGAATGGAGTTATGGCTGTTTCTCTCCTTTCATGTTAGGGAAATCACACGTGCACTGCACATCAGATGTGGGCACTGTCTAGAGGGGCTGCAGATCCTCCTGGGCAGCCAAGCACAGGATTCCGGGCAGGGGCGGTGGACCCGATGGGCGTGGCTGCATTGGGGAATGCTGGGGGCAGGGAGAGAGATGGTGGTGTGGAAGGAGGCAAGAGGAGAAAGAGCTGACAAAAAGAGGAGATGAGGATCAGTGTGGGAAGGCTGGTTAGAGGGGAGTACAGGAAAATTCGGGGGTTTGGTACTCCCCTGATCTGGTCTTCAGTGCTCAGACTCCCCACAAAGTGAGCAGGGGGACTGAACCAGAAGGCTGAGGAGCCAAAACCCCCATCCAAGATGGTTCTCTGTCTGCACTTTATTGCATCCCTGCCCTTCCTCTCTAGACTCTCTCTACTCTCTTTTTCTTTTCTCCTTTCAGCATTCTTATTGTTTTTCCCTGGAGCAAAATCAAATGTGATCCTCTCCTGACCAAAGACTGTCCAATTCGGGGCCTTCCCTTGCCTTCCTGATTTCAGCTGACGGGTGCCACAGTGTAGGTGAGTGTGGGCGACAGAGGACTATGAGGTACCGAAGCACCTGGAGACAGTTCTCCCTGTCCCCCTGATTCCTTGTTGCCTCCCATCTTAGTGAGGCTCACACATCAGGTCCTGACTCCAACATGTTGCCCGACTGGAAATCATTAACTTGGGAAGTTCTCATTACGTTCTAAATAAGATCTCACAAAAATACACAAAGTCACCCATAATAGAAATAGAAATAGACCAGAGCAACGCACAGCACAGCAGCTTCTCCATTGTTTGCTTGATCGCTTGGTTTTTATGATGGGGGTCTCACCAGGACTCGCTATGTAGACGACACTGGAACTCAAAGAGAAGTTCAACCCTAACTTAGTTTCAAGCCCTACCTCTGTCTCCCAAATGCTGTGACTAAAGGCACAAACGCACCTTCATGCCCTCTGGCTTGTGCCAGATTTTAAAGCCAGGTCTTGATGTTTCAATGTTTGGGAAGACAACTCTGTACAACCATGTGGCTCCTGGACACTTTCTTTCCAAGAGTTTGTTATATGCAGTATGCATGTCTTCCGGAGGAGAGTCTGATTTTTAAACTTTAAAGTGGCAGCCCGGGGCTCCTAAACTCAGTCAGCAAACAGCATCTATTTCACTTGCTATAAGAAGCACAGTGCACACTGCTAGAAGACGTTACCTCTGAGGAATTAAAAGTCGGTTTCTATTTAATCTGTGGGATACTTGTCTTTATTTCTCCGTATCTAATATATTTCCCTTTTGCAATTTTATAGATATATATAGTATTCTTTAATCAAAGTCTCATTATCTTCTTTTATAGCCTCCCAATAAACCCCTTCTTTCCAACTCTTCTGACTTGATGTCTCTCATCTATTTATTGGTGATTCACCATATTTAGTTGGGGTTTCCTGAAAAAGCATACATGGGGCTATTTATTTTGGTGGGGGCAATGTGCTGGTGGACTAGCTAAGGAGAATGACTCTCCCTCCCTGAGCAAGTTTTAATCACCTGTTGCCCGTCTCGGAGGATGGGGTCTGATGATCCATTCCTCCACTCAGATGAGAATGTTGATGGGAAGGTCTTGAGCAGTAGCCACTGCTGCTCTGAGTTTATGGGCCCATAGCCATGTCTCAACCATAAGAAATCTCTGCAGCAATAACTCACATACTATAGATCTTATATTTCGTCATGATGCTCACTGAGCTTTGGGGGAGGGTAATACAAATGTCCCATTTATGGTGGAATACTCATCACTCACTTGCTCTCAGTACATGGACCAGCTACGACCCAATGCAAGCATGAGCATCTCTAACCAAGGGTATAATCTGTAAGTGTACAGATAGAAGAGTAGGTAAGCAGTATGTCCGCTTAGCAAAACAACAGTAGTTGACTTACCCCTGCCTGCCCACCTGCCTCAGACCTCCATAGCCATGGACTTAGACCAGGTTGACAGTACCAACTATATGTTCCTCCTATGGAGTTTGGGGGAGGAGCAAACAACACATTTAAAAAAAAAAACAATATCCAAAAGGTAAGAAATGTTGAACTTTTCACTATGCCACAGCGAAGGAATTCACGCCACCAGAGTTATCTAAATGTGGGTGTGTGTTTTGGGGCACACACACACATATGTGTGTTTGTCCCCAAAGAACTGAGGATTTGTATGCAGAATTGTGCAACCATCTGCTCTTCCTCTCTCTTTTATGCAGCGGGAAGTTCATGCCTTAAACTGGAGTAAAAAAAATTTAAAAGCAATAAGCTAGTGAGGTGTCTCAGCAGGGAGGAGTACTTGCCACCAAGTGTGATGACCTGAGTTCAAGCCCCAGGCCCCACATAGTAGAAAGAGAGAACCAGCTGCTGCCAGTGGTTCTGTGGCTTTCACACATGCATGTATGTGTACACATATGCACACACACACACACACACACACACACACACACACCAATCAAAGCAATGTGAACCAAAATTTCCCGGCTATCAAGATCATTAGGATAGTGAGACAGGTTACAAAATAGCATGGGGCAGGCTTCCCTGATGACTTTGGTGTTCTCCTTTCTGGTAAAGGCACTTACCACCAAGCCTGATGGTGTGAGTTTGATTGCCAGAACCCATATTGTAGAAGAAAATTAACTCCTGCAAGTGTTCTGCTGACCTCTATCTACTATTTTTGTTATAGTATTGCACATACACAGAAAATAAATAAGTACAAAAGAAGTAAAGCAGCCATACAGCTTCTAAAATTCAGTCATCCACTTCCTCCCTGGAATACATTGATTTCATGAGCAAGATAACAGAGGTAGCATGCTCCAAGTCAGAGGCCAGCTCTGCACTGGCCATCACAGGGTCTTGGGCAACTCACACATAGGCTCGAGTTCACAGCTACATATTAAACATAATGATTACCTCTACCCCTTCCAAGCTTGTGGCAAAGGGGAGTGGAGGCTGTGGAAGAACTAGCTGGGGTGCTTCCTACTACAAGTGTGGATCCCCCTCAGGGGCTGCATGAAATTCAAATGCTACAGAGATAGTAATATCATTATCAAGTTGAATTTACATTGCAGGGATTTCCCCCCACATGCAAGAAATGTGGCAACTTGAATGCAGAAGCAGTTCAAAGGTCAAAGGACCATAAAGGCCATCCTAAATAACAAGAGAGTTCACAGAGTTCCTCCATCCATTTCCTTACTAAATATCCCAGCTAACCAGAGACCAGTATCGGCCCCTGCCAAGGGTCAAGGGCCCCACGATGCCATTCATCCCATGAGTCACGTGTCTTCAGGGAACTGCTCACAGACTCACTACAGTCTTTGTGCCTGGACAGGATGAGGCCTCATGAGCTTTTGGCTCCCGTGGCAATGCTGACACAGCAACCTACGGCCAAGCCAAGCCAGCACGCAGAACTCCTGAGAAAGCACTGCCAACATTTGGGCTTCCATTCATTTGCCAGCCAACTTGTTCTTTCAGTGCATTTCCTGTTTCTGCTCAACGCTGAGGTTGACTCACCAAAGCCACTGTCACCATGGAAATGAGATCTTGGTGGCTCTGGCTACTATTTCACCATCCTCAGAGTTGACTTAATATCAAGCCTGTGTAACTGTGTTAAGCGGGGTGAGGTTATAGAAAGTGGTAAAAGTCACATCAAGATATTTTCAGGGACTAGAACCTGAGAGTCAAGTATCTGGAGGATAAGTCTTGTCTGTATCTTCTAACCAATTGCAGGACTTGTGCACTTTCGGTAATCTAAAGCTGATTTAAAATATATGGGTGAATTTATGCTTTGTATTGTTATTTCTGGGCATGTATGTGTGTGCACAATCGTGGGTGCACATGTATGAGTGAATGAGCATGCACAAATACACACACTCCTGTAGAGGCCAGAGAACCCCCACCTCAAGTATCATTCCTTGAGTGCCATCCACTTTGGTTTCCTTTTAATATTTTTATTTATATTATCATAAATTATGGGAACATAGGCGTAATGTGTGCATGAGAATACAGTGGGTGTGATGTCAGATTCCCCCGGAGGTGGTGTTGTAGGCGGTTATGAGCCACATGACGTGGGTGCTGGGAACTGAATCCAGGTCTTCTGCAAGAGCAGTAAGTGCTCTTAATTACTAAGTCACCCCTCCAGCCCCCACTAAGTTTTGAACAAGGTCTCTCACTGGCCTGGAACTCACTGACTAGCATAAGTCAGTCAGCCAGTGAGCCCCAGGAATATTCCAGTCTCCACACGGCCAGTCTGAGATGACAGGCTTCCAGTCTTTCTTAATCATTGCCCTATTGCTGGGAAGAAACACCATGACCAAGGCTGCTAATAAAAGAAAGCATTTCATTATGGCTTGCTTATAGTTTCAAAGGGTAAGTCCATTCTTGTCATGAAGGGGAGCATGGCAGCAGGGAGACAGGCTTGGTGCTGGAGCAGTAGCTGAGAGCTACCTCCTGATCAGCAAGTAGGAGACAGAGAGCTGAACTGGATCTAGTGTGGGCTTTTGAAACCTCAAAGCCCACCCCCAGTGATGCCCCTCCTCCAACAAGGCCACACCTCTTAATCCTTTCCAAACAGTCCACCAACTAGCCACTAAGCATTCAAATAATATGAGATTTAGGCTCTATTACCATTCAAACCAATACCGTGTAAGCTTTTGCCATGTGATTTCTGAGTATCAAACCCAAGTCTTATGTTTAAAACGTCAACACTTTACTAGTTAAACTTTCTTCTCCGGGTTCAAATTTCTAAATAAAACATCAAAGTACATGAGAAAATGGGTGTATGTTATATGCAAGTATCACATCCTTTTATGTAAGAGAAGAGACTAGAGTACTCACAGATTGGGGAACACAATTGGAGGTAACCTTGGGCTCCAACTCTACCATAATGGTGAGGGAAAGCTGGATGGTGCATCCTGCAGTGGCTGCCAAAGCTAGTGGCCGATTAAAATGGCCTTTTCGTTCATTCTTATCACTCTGGGTTCAAGTACGTCTTTCTTTGCATATACATGATTCAGGAAAAATGCTAATGTTCACGAGTTGAAACTGAGTCCCATTAAGAGCACACCTAACATACCTTCCTGAAAATAAAGTATTTCACATGTTTAAGCCTGTTGTATAGCAGTTTCCTCTGAGACTGAAATATTCCATCCCATGGAGAAGTGAAGCCACAAAACAATCCCACACCAGTTAAGAATTAGGAATAATAAAAAGGGATATTTGAGGGGAAAAACTTACAGATCACCGTCCCAAACAACAGTCCTCTGGTCGCAAACAGGAAACAGAGTCTAGCCGCCTGAAAGGAAGCCAGAAGCAAGAGAGATGAGCCCACCCGGTCCGCTGCTTTTTAAAAGTATAAGAGACCACGCCCCAATGGGCGGTATCTTAAAGGCTATTGGCTGAAGGAGCGGAAAAAGCTCCCACAGCACCGAAGCTCCTAAAGGCAGACGGTAAAGAAATCAAAATGGCTTTAGGACGGTCCTGAAACTGACTAGACTCCCTAAGGCTCTTCCTTCCAAGAGTAAATAATAATGACAACTGAGAGCTACTCTAACAAGCCAAGCAGCAAGAAAGACTCTGAGAGCAGCAGAGCTTCCTGGAAGACATTTAGACCAACTGAGTTACTTGGAAAGGAGTCTCTCCAGCTCACTGCCCTTCCTTCAGACTGTGCAGCGTGCTCCCGGTTTTCCAGCTTTTGTGAGCTGTTACTCATCCTGGCGTAGACTTTAGTGATGCAGTTGTCCTTGAATATTTCTGCGTCTATTAGTAAACGATGCTCCTCCTGCAAGTAACTCCAGTAAAACGCATAGGTTCAGCAAATTGGACTTTACTAGTAGAATCTGTACTTTGGTCTGTAGGAGACTCCCTCTCTGGTGTGAGTAGATGTGGGAAGGAGGTCTGCATGTGTGTATCTGCATGTGTGTCTGCGTGTGTGTGTATCTGCATGTGTGTGTCTATATGTGTATATCTGCATGTGTGTATCTGCATGTGTGTATCTACATGTATGTCTGTGTGTGTGTATCTGTGTGTATCTACATGTATGTCTGTGTGTGTGTATCTGTGTGTATGTGTGTGTTGCATCTTCCCACGAAAGTCTATTTTACAAATTAGAATAAAACACATGTACAAAGTACTTCAAACCCACAGACAGGAAAATTTGCAAAATTCCTTCTAGAAAGAATTTCCTGCATTGCTAGCCACTCATGAAAAAAACGAAAAGGTAGTCAGCCTTTCATCTCTCCTTTTTGAGCATGAGTGAGAAGGGCAGAGAATGTGCCCTTTTCTCTTTAATTCGAGACACTAGTGACAGGTACCTGACCTCTGTTGCCACATCTCTAGGTCATCCTCTGTTCTTGCCAGGCTGACGGCCAACTCCTCAGGCTCAATACAGCAAGTCAGTCACAGCTGGAGTCCTCGCTAGGGCTTGAACTTGGCTGCGTATGTGTTCAAGAGCCTCCCGTTTCTGAACTGTGCCTTTTGCTCCTAGATCAAGGGCTGTTCCTGAAGCTTAAGGCTCCATATTGCTCATTATTGTTTTGAAGAAAAGCTATCCCATATACATGGCATAGTCTGCTTAATTATGTAATAATTGATTTGCAATAAGCAAAGAAAGCAGCAGTGCCCCTCTTTCTACTTCTTTCTGGAATATTACCAAAACTCTCTTCTCCTTCAGTGTGGCAGATTAAGCCATGGAAACCAAAACTATGGAAGAGGTCATAAGCCTCTTATAAATGTGCTGGACTTAGAATCCCAGAATGAGACTTCAAAAACTGCAATTAGCCAAGGGACTGTGAACTAGCCGTTAGATGTCTCAGCATAGAACAAGGATTCCTAGGATCACATGATAAGACTTGAAGAATTGGTCCAGCAATTCCAAACCCCATGCACAGGCCCTGGGCATAGTGCCCAGAGATGGTTGGTCACAAATACGTAAGATTACAGAAACCAGGTTTAGACCACTGAAGTGTCCATACAGAACTACAAGAGAAGACTTGATGCATCCTAGGCTCTGAGTGCAGGTTATGTCTACTGAGTAGCCCCAGAACATGATTCTTGAGAATGGCAGAGTTAGCCTGAAATCAGCAGCCAGCGATGTCTTAAGTCAGGGGCTAAGACAAGCACTTTCAAAGGGCAAGAATGTGGAGGAGTTCATTGTCCTCGGAGCTGAACCTGCTGCTTTCCTAGAAAGCTGTCGGGAAGAGGTTTGCCCCCCCTCAGGGCCACACCTAGGCAAAGGATATAACTGGGAGTCTCCTCTACCCAACACAGGTGGGACAGGGTCCCTACTATTGATACCATCTCTGCTTTCCTGCTCTGAACCAAAACACGGCATGATGAACCACTTGCTTAGGACTTACTGATGATTAAATCCATACAAGCAAGTCAGAGGGGCATGTGCCTACCCCAGGGCACTGATGAAAAGCCAGTGCAATGGAAGCCACCAAGATCCCATAATGCAACTGCTCAGAAGGAACTGGCTAGAGAGGTGGAGGGAAAGGGTCTCTAATGGCCTCCATCCACAGAGCTCCTGCACACCAAGGACCTGCTCTGTGTGCCTCATCCTATGCTCCACAGCCCATCCAGCAACCCCATCTATCTTTTCCACCTCCTCTGCCACATGATGGGCAGGCAAGCCCAGCCAAAGTACCAACTAAAGCCACAGGATTCTCTCTTGTCCATATTTAGGTCAGCGTCAGCCACACAGGCTTCTGTGTGATGGACAGAGGAAGCAAGCCACCTCCTTCCCATCCTTCTGTGACTTGGGCATGTGTGCTGAAGGGCTCCAGAGTGGTGGGGACTTGGGAAACAGGGCCAATTCTAGGTGTCCCATGCTGTGTGGAAATGAGAACATTACTTCAGTGTGTTTGTCCTCGTCACAAAGGTGATTCTGCTTCTGTGGGAAGTCTCTGTCATGTCATTTTTCCTTATTACTGTTTACACAAAGTTGTCATCATCTCACTCTGCCCTTTTCTTACCTCTTCCTTTTCTTCCCCCCTCTTCTCCCTCTCCCCGTCTCCTTCCCTGCCTTCCTCCTGGCTTCCCTTCTTTTCTTATCCCTGCCCTTGTCTCCAACATGCCCTTCCCTCTGTCCATGACAGAGCAGACCTCTCAGCTCCTTATGGATCCACAGCCTGCAAGTCCATGCATTTTTCCTTCTTCTAGTTCACTTACCAAAATGATCCCCAATGGGCTCTTTTTAGAACTCTAGTCCAAAGTAAATCTCCACCCAGGCAGGCCAAAATAACTCACATGGGAGAACAATGGACTGGAGAGGCTGCTGAACATGACTTAATGGTGCGGGACAATTGTCTATATTCTGTCAATCATGTTTTAAATAAATGCTAATTGGCCAGTAGCCAGGCAGGAAGTATAGGCAGGACAACAGACAGGGAGTAGAGGTGGGTCCATGAGAACAGGAGAATTCTGGGAAGGAGGAAGCCCATTCCTCCCCAGTCCTGTCCAGACACTGAAGAAGGAATATGTGACCTGCCCCGATGAAAAAGGTACTGAGCCATGTGGCTAAAACAGATAAGAATAATGGGTTAATACAAGTTATAAGACGTAATAAGAAGCCTGAGCTAATGGGCCAATCAGTTTGTCATTAATATAGACCTCTGTGTGATTTCTTTGGGGCTAATGGCTGTGGGAACTGGGCAGGACAGAAACCCCAGCAAGCAGGCCCTTGTGTTACAAATTAATACTCCACAGCCCAGCTCTAGAGCTATCTTACTCCTCCCAGCAGCACCTTCTGAGCACTGGGAGCCCTGGGGACCTGCTTCATTCTCTCACAAAGTTTCTATCCAATCCCAACAGCCACAGCAGCAGCCTGAGGGGGAGGTGCACCTCTGCCTACAGTGCAGGGAGTCCCAGGTTAACAGACTGTGAAATGTGAACTAGGAATGGCCCCCAGCAGGACCCTAAGGAGAAGCTAGTCCAGAGAGGCAGCACCTTCCAGCTCCACTCAGTTCTCAAAGCCACCTAGACGTGTTGAGTCCTCCCTTGGCAGGCCTTGGGCTGATGTCAAGAGGGCTCATTGAGTAAATTCAGGGTCAGCTAAGTGAATAAACAGACGAAACAACAAGTCTCACACCGTTGAGTGGGGACAGGTTTTATGACTTCTTGGCTGGAACTGAACGCACCTGGAGTGAGTCTGAGGCTATACCACTGTATCAGAACAAGCTGAATGCGTCCTCCTTTGCAGGTCACAGGACCTTTGGTAAAAAGCACTCTGTGCTATTGTCCCAGTGACTACTGCTGTTACCGTAGACTCTCACCATGCTTGGGTTTCAGACAGATGGGTTCGGGCTCCATTCATAATTCCTTCGATTTAGGAAAAGTCATCACCACAGAAGGGAACTCAGCAATTGCCAGGCACCAGGACCCAAAGCAGCTTTGGTCTTGGCACAGGTGGATGCGATTTTCTTCACTGGTGAGCTTGCACAGGTCTGTCCCCAGGATGTCATGGGTGAAGAATGGAGCCAGGGCTCACCCTCCTGGGAGGGACATTGAGATTCCTGGGCATCATACCAACTCAGCCATATGTTACCCCAAAAAGGAACTGCTTTTTCCATATATGATCATAGCTAATGCTGCAAAGCCTGCTCTGCCTGGATCCTTTCATGGAGCCTATGCAAAGCACGCTGTACGCTCTCACTCCTCCATGCCTCTTCCCAGGGATGAGCGAGGCTGCGCTCCCAGGAATGCATTCTGCTCAGGAGGAGTGATCGTGGGTCCATAGGTTTCTTCCCGGTGTGTTAGTTATGGGGGTGACGCCCTGGCTCAGGATCAGGGGCTGAGGGAAACAAAGATGCTATCTGGCAAATGCATCCCAATGTTCTCCTTTCAATTCTTTCATTTTTTCCCTCTCTTTACCTTTTAGAAAATGTTAATGTATTCCTGATGAATTCAGCGTGAAAAAAAATATGTTTATCAGCTTGGGTTTAAATTTTTTATTCATAATAAGAAAGATAGTAGCACCGTTGAGCCTTCAGTCCTCACATCCCTGCCAGTTCTTATGGGAGCATATTAACTAAGATGACCAGGGGGAGGAATATGGTGCCAAAATGGCAAGCAAGCTCACTTGTACCAGGTGCGTGGGGCTGAGGGAGGCAGGCTCTGGAGGCAGATAACCCCGCACGTTGTCATTTGGTAGCTACATAAGTTGTGCCTTTAGTTGGGGCCAAACGGATGAGAAGTTTGTCGCTGTTCACAAGTGCTCTATACTTGGAGCGAGCTACACTCTCTCTTCAAAAGAGAACCACTCCTTTCCCACTTACAGAACTTTCCTTTCCCTGTCTCAGAACTCCACTAGCTAAGAGAACTGGGTATCAGTGCTCTGCTGCACAGAAGGGTGACCATAGTCCATAGCAGCTTGTCATGGGTTGCACCAAAGACTAGAAGGGAGAGGACCAGACTCCACGGAACTCTAAACAGTCCATGTTCAAGCTAATGGAAATGTGAATTATGTTGATATGATCATTGTTAAGATGTTTAGAATTATCACGCTACCCCATTCCAAAGTAGCATAGTTATATATCAGTCCATTTTTTTCCCTTAAAGAACAAAATGAGGGTGAGGGAGGGAAGTATCTCCCCGCTAAGCCTTCTATCATAGAGACTTTTGCGTTTCTCTCAAGTACCCCTATAGTGATATTTTATTTGTGTTTCAAAAAATAAAATTTGCCTGAAGATCAGAGTGCAAAGCAGCCACACTAGTCAGCCATACAGGCCAGGCAGTGGTGGCCACATCTTTAATCCCGGTAGCCACACTAGTTAGCCTTAAAGGCCAGACAGTAGTAATGCACGCCTTTAATCTCAGCACTAGAGAGGAATATAAGGTGGGAGGGGACAGGAATTTGCACTCTTTCAGTTCGAAGATTTTGTAGAGGTAAGAACTCTCTAGTTGGCTGCTTTGCTTCCCAGATCTTTCAGCTTGAACCCCAAAATCTGTCTCTAGGTTTTTATCATTTGTGCGCTACACCCTCCCACACCCAACGCCACCCCAGTCCATGTCCCCTCACCTAGGCTGGCTGTCATTGTGCTTCCCACACAGCTCACCTCAGCAACTTCCCACTCCCCCAGTCAACGACACTGCACAAAAAGCCAGAATGTCTGTGGGCTGCAGCCTGCACCACAGCTGGGGGCTTCGGTTTGTTGCAGAAAGAACGCCAGTGTTTCAGAGCTCCACTCAGCAGAAAGATGGCTGGTGCACCAGGAAAGGAAGAGGGGAGAGAGAAGAGTTCATCTGAAAGTCATGCCGCCAGAGAGGGAGGCTGGGCAGGCTTCTCCTCTCCCAAAGCCCAGACCTGTTGCCTCAACCCCACTTCTCCCTCCAGTCAACAGAGCGGACCTGTGGGAACCGTGGGCCTTGGAACTCAGTCCTGGCCACAGAGATGGCTCCAAGGCCTCAGGGCAGGTACAGCAAACAGTGCTGTCTGCTCTGTGGTCAGATGGGGCCAGCCAGCCCTCCAGTTGTTTGATTTCGAAACCTGCCTCCACCTCCCCGAGGCCTCACAGAGCTCAGGGCTTGTGAATCAACACAACATTTAATTAACTGAACATTAAAGTTTCCATCTTTCAACGCAGGGAATTAGGGACAGTGCACTTTCCGAAGCATTCGTTAATGAAAAGATAAATTCTAAAATCTCCCGAGTGTGGAGTGGTCCTCCGCACACTAGGCTGATGCTTGCCCTGATTGGGGGGGGGTGGTGTTGGCCGTTGGCTTCAAGTGAGCTGCAGTCTTCGGGGTCCCTTTCCTGGCAACTGTTTTACCTTGGGGCTTCCTAAGCAATACTTAAGAGTTTTCAAACAATACTCAAAAAATATTTCCAATTATATTGAATAGTGAATCCTCTGTATTGAATATAAAAGGCACAGATCTACTTTTAAGACAGGCATGAGCAGCATAATTGAAATAACTAGCTGTGAGGCCTAAGGGATGACATACGGGTCGCCATTCTGTGGGGACATAGAAGTCAGCTCGACACTGTGAAGGAGTAGGAACAGCAAAGGACGGAGCAAGAGAAGGACCAGGATACAGCCAGCACGACTCCCTGCCCATGAGCTGGTCCTTCAGTCATCTCCATATTCCCTGCCAGGTCAGGAAGGACACATGCATTCACAGCGAACATGAGTCCCAAAGCCCAGCATGGGTAGAGAGAACATGGCTCAGGAAGCCATGGATCCTGGTCCAGCTTCCATCTCAGCCCTCTCTGCTTCTCTGTATCTCCTCTGCCGCTTCTTCCTCCTCCTCCTTCTCTTCCTCCTCCTCTTCAAGTCAAGGAATACCCTGTGCCTGCACATGACTACCTGCTGTAGGCCTAAGAGTACATCTGTGTTCGTCTCCAAGGTACACATCTCACAACAGATGTTTTGGGACATTGCTGTCTGTGTGCATGCCTTTCCCAAGTTTCAAAGACATATAATTCCCAGCTTATCAGATTAACTTTTGTGTGATTTAGAAATTTCAAGTTATAGGTTGACTATGCCTGTTTCAAAAATCCAAAGTCATAGATGCTCCAAAACTTAAAATGTTTTGAGTGCAGACGTGGTACCATAGGTGAAAAATTCCACCCCTGGCCTCCTGTGCAGCATCAAAACATAGGTCAACTAAAATTAACGCACAAAAAGACCCTTCAGCCTACCTCTATAAAGTGCACATGAAGTACAGGCAAATTTTATGGTTTGAGGACTTGAGTCCCATCCCCAAGTCATCACATATGTACCTGCAAATACTCTAGAATTCTTACAGAGCTACAATGCTTCTACTCTGAGGAATTTTAGATAAGAGCTACTCAACTAGTAAGAAGAGCCCTCAGTCAAAATGGATTTGTGTGGAAATAAAGCAAATACATTTCTCACTTCCCACAAGGTGGAAGAGTCAAGGGAAGTCAAAGGACACCTTTCCTGGTGGCTCTTCCAAGACCGTGAAACGCCTCAAGCTCAGCTGCACCCTCCCAACAAGGACCCTGCTCCCTTTCATCTCATTCCCGCCCCCAGTACACACTGAGAAGGCAACAGGACCACTAGAGGATCCAGGCTCTCCTCTCTAACTCCATCTATTTCACTGCTTCTATCTAGTCGGTAGGTTTTTCTCACCAGCATGGTATCGCCATAGAAACCACATCTCAGATTCTTGCTCATTTTCCTTGAAGTAGCATCAATTGTCCCAGGAAGGTAGAAAAAGCGGGAAGCAAAGCTCATGCCAGCAGCTGACTTTGGGTCACTGAAATGAGTGTCCCACCTTGTGACCAAAGAGTGGGGACATCCAGATTGATAAGCCACTTGGCTCTTGCTGCCAGGATTCTGCATTCTCCCAGTTCTCTTTTGGGATCTCTCCACGGGGGCAGGGATCCTTGGTTGCCAGTCACAAAATAGGAAGTACTTCTACAAGGACCATAGGTGGGGACAGCTCTTGAATACCTTACCCAGGGACGAGAGCTTCTGTTATTTAACCAGAACTGCTTCCGAAATGCCTAGGACCCCATGCTGCGGCTCTCACAAATGGAGAGGAGACAGATAGAAACAAGAATATTGTGGGTCTGTCACGATTTTGATGTGGCCCTCATAAGTCATTTCAGTTTTCACTGGTGTACACAGCTGCACGAGACTGAAAGATGTACCACCCCTCCTTGCAATCACCTGGTTCTACTGCTTTTCTCTCTCCCTTCCTCACCCCTTCCCTTCTTTCTTGTCTCTGTCCTCCATCACTAGTTCTGTGGGTCACAGGTAATGTTGACCTTATGCTCAAAATCCAAGCCTGGCATGGATCCATAGGCCAGAGGTTAAGTTGGGCAAAAAAGATGGAGGAAACACAAAAGATGGTCCTATCACCCAGCCTAGGATTGTGTTGTGAAGGTTTCCCTGTAATCGGAGACTGTACTTTTGTTTCCCGGCCACCCAAACCCAAATAACCACATAGAAACTGTATGAATTACAACAGTGTTTGGCTGATGGCTTAGGCATGTTTCTAGTTAGCTCTTACATCTTAAAATTTACCAATCTCTATCAATTTATGTATCGTCACGAAGCTGTGACTTACCAGTAAGGTTCTGGCATCTTTTTCTTTTGGCAGCTATATGGTGTCTCCCTGACTCTGTGTACTTTCCTTCTTTCCTCCTCTATCTCTGCTTGGATTTCCCCCCTTGCTATATTCTGGACTGCCATCAGCCAAAGCAACTTCTTTACTAATCAATGGTAATAAAACACATTCACAGCATACAGAAGGGAATCCCACATCAGTTTCCCAGAGATTAAAAGGCCAGAGCCAACTTTTGATTTGGTCCAGAGTAAGTCACAGAAAGATTTAGGAGGACTCCATCAGCAGGTGTATCAGTAACATCCATAATCCTTATTAGTGGCTCCCATGAGGGCCCAGGGAATGAGTGAAAAGGCCTGTGAGGCCCACATCAAAATCATGATAGACCCATCTTCCCACCTGAGAGTTTACACAGTCCATCTGCTTGGGACTCCATAATTTTTCTCCTTTGTTTGAATTCCCTAATAGGATATGTAGTAGATACTCATTTATTTGATCCATATAGCATTTCCTTGTGAGTCGCACCTTATCAGCGTAGCAGGAATTAGTCAGACCAATGAAAACCGGTCACCAGGACCCAGGAATCAAATGATGGAGCCTAAAATGCTTAGCCAAAGGCTTCTGTTCCATATCTGTGATGGATGATACTCCTTTAGATTGGGCCAACATTTAATCTAGGTTACATGGAACTGTCTCCATTGTCAACCACAAAAGGTGAAACCTTCAATACTCTCGGAGAATGAGCTTCAAAGGTTTTGTATCTTTTTTTTTTAAGACGTCTCGGCTTATTTTGACATAGCAGAAAAGTTTTGCATGCATCCCAGCTTCCACTGTTGTGACAGCTGCATTTAATGAGTGCAAAATGATCAGAAAAACATCCTTTGCCTCAAGTTGCCAGTTGGTGACAGGGGAGAGGTGACGCTGTAATCAGAGCACTGGAGTCGTGCACACATCTGGGGAGGTGGGATGCTTGCACGTCTGGCCGATACCAGGTGGCACAGCGCACGGCCTCGAAACCAAATAAGACCCTCAAGCCCCACATCCCACGAAACCCTTCCTCAAACAGCGGGGTGAGGACTAGGCTGGCCCCCTCGGGCTGTTCTGCAAAAGGTTCATTCAAAGTCAAGTTCTTCTAAAAATTCTACGTAGCTGTCTTACTGAGAAAACATTTTTTAGCTAATCTAGCATAGTGATAATTAACAAACTCAGGAGAAAACGAAAGAAATAAAGGGAAAGGCACACTAAATAATTCATGCGTAAATGCTTAAATTTGTAAATAAAGGACTTCCATTAAATATTGATAATCGCAATAGATTGAATTATTTTTCAGCAAATATTCAAGGCTCATATCTTGACACAGAAGCATAGGCCTCCGTGGGAAGGGCTTGGCCCACTGTAGTTAACCTTGAGTCTGAGCCTTATTCTGCCAACGAAAGAGCAGATGGTTCGGTGCTGATATGGAGCCTTGATCCTCACCCCACTGTGGGCTTCTACTTGCACTTCAAAAATTCATAAGCCAGCAGCTGGGAAAACTGTGTGAGAAAAAAAAAGTCACAAACCTGAATCAGGTCCCCACCAAGCATGCAAAACGCCAGGTATGAAGGCCATACTTGTAATCTCCGTACTGGAGAGGGCAGAGACAGGAGAACCTGTAAGGCTTACTGGTTAGTTGGTGAGCTCCAGGTTAAGTGACAGACACTCTCTTAAAAAGAAAAACATTAGCTTAAACTGGCCATCCCCTGTGATGAGACTGGTGCCCAGCCCAACTGCCATCAGAGAGGCTTCATCCAGCAACTGATAGAAACAGATGCAGACACACAATCAAGAAACGCTATGTGAGCTCAGGGAAGCCTGTGGAAGAGGGGGAGAAAGGATTGCAGGGGCCAAAGGGGGAAGGACACCACCAGAAAATTTGCAGAATCAACTAACCTGGGTTTAGAGGGGCTCACAGAAGCTGAACCAACAACCAGGGAGCCTGCATGAGACACTCTATACATATGTTACAGTTGTGTGCCTTGGTTCTCTTGTGGGACTCCTAACAATGGAAACAGATACAGTTTCTGACTCTTTTGCTAGCTTTGGGGACCCTACTCTTCATACTGGGTCACCTTGCTCAGTCTTAATACATGGAGAGGTGCTTAGTCTTACTGCAACTTAATATGCCAAGTTATTGATACTCATGGGAGACCTGCCCCTTCCTACGCAGAAATGGAAAAGGGGATTGGGGGTTGGGAACAGAGGGAGGGTAGGGTGATGACTGGGAGGACAGGAGGGAGGGGAAACTGCAGTTGAGATGTAAAATAAATAAGCACATATATTTATAAAAAAGAAAGAAGGAAGAGAGAAGAGGAAGAAGAGAAAGAAAAAGAAAAGCTAAGATAGGAAATGGTCAAGGAAGATGCCAGAACCTCTGGGCTCCACACACATGTACACATGGGCACATATATCCATACACATTAACATATACACATGTATACAATACACACACATAAACACATACAAACACACACACACACTCATAAGCCAGGCAGCTCTAGACCCTCTGAAGATTCTTATAGAATGGGTAGCAGGTAAAACAGACCTGAACTCAAACTTGCAGGGCCAAACAAAGTAGTCCACACTGAGCATGCGCACAGCAGAGCATCCTGGGAAGAAGGCTGCCTTGCTGAGCCCAGCCTCCCTCCACCAGACAGCAGCTGACCTGCAGCCCAGGAAGCATGAGCAGAGATGATGCCTAATTGAAGTCCCTGAGATTCGGGGTTGTTTGCTATTCAGTCTCATTGTGTTGTTTCATAAACTGTTGATGGAGATCGCCAACAATGTGTGCTTGATTACGTGACAAAGAAATGATTCCAGCTGTGCGCAATGCCTCCTGCTGTTCTGCGGACACAGATTGAGGCTGCTGTTGACTGAATGTGTGCCTCCTTGAAATTCATGTTAGAGCCCTAACTGCCAGCGGGGCAGTTTCTGGAGCGTTAAGGAAGTGATTTGGTCTCCCTACCATGTAAGGACAAAGGAAGCCAGCCGTAGACAAATCAGGAAGAAAACCCTCGCCCGGAACTTTGATCAAAGGGTACCTTGGCCTTGCACTGCTCAGCCTGCAAAACTTTGAGAAATGGGTTGTTGGGTGAACTTCCTGTTCTGCGGTATATTTATTGCATCCTGAAGTAAAGGAGAGAAACCAGATGAGGCAAATACGAAATTCATCCTATTGTGTTTACCGAACGGTTTACTAACATCATTTTGGGTGACATTTACTGCTTTTCTGGTTCCACTTTGGAGACATGGAGTAGAGGCAGCTTTAGTAAGACTTCCCACACACTCTCCAGTGACCTTCCTGCCTCTCACAGGTGATATTAGTCGCCTTTTCATTGTTGGGACCAAAATGTCTGACAGAGGAATAAAAAGAAAAAGCGCTTGGGCTCCCAGTTGCAGGAAACCATGCCAGTGGAGATGGCAAGGTAGGATAACTTAGTCTGTGCTGCCAGGAGGACACTGGGAGCTGAGAAGGGCACAGGGACAAAGGGTCAGGCTGGATTGTCAAAGGCCACCTGCTAGGAACAGACTCCTGAAAACCAGACCCCACCTCCTAAAAGTTCCACAGTTCTTAAAATCCCCCCCACCCACCCACCAGCTGGGGCACCACGTTTGAAACCCCGAGTCCCTGGGGACCATTTGAGAGTCGAGTTCTAGCACAGGTGAAAATCAAACCCCCACCTGGGTTCAGCCTTCGCCTTGAGTCTGACTCATTCCCACGTGGCGCTAGCTTCAGCTCCTGGCTCCCTTCAGTTCTGGAAAGACAGCAAAAGCAAAGAACCTTGTGAGGCGTGGTGACAATTAACTCTCGAGGGGAGAATCCTGTGGGTGTCTAAAAGCTTACTCTGAGTTGTATTTATTTAATTTATGCTCCACTGATGAATAATTAGGGCAGGAATTAATTTTAAAATGCAAATGTGCAGTGGGTCCCCCTCTTTCGTCTTGGTACCCTCTGTCCTCACTGCTACTTCTGTTAGAGTCTTAATGGATTTAGTTAAGCAAAGGAATGAAATTATTTTTTCTAATGCTTTATTTACTTGATTGAATCAGACTTTCTGTCAAATATTGACAACAAATGTTTGTTCGAGATCATATGGCACAGAATTTAATAGAAATAAAAGCCTGAAGTACAGACAGAGTCCATCATCTGCTTCGGGCCCTGTGGGTGATCTATCCGAATGATGGCGGGGTGCCAGGAAGGAAGTTTATAGTCATTGGCCTGTCTACCCCAATTCAGATGGCAGAGGCAGGCAGACACCTGCGAGTTTGAGGCCAGCCTGGTCTACAGAGCAAGCTCCAGAACAGCCAGGGTTACACAGAGAGACCCTGTCTCAAAAAAAGGGGGGAGGAGGGAGGGGGAGGGAGGGGGAGGGAGGGAGAGACAGAGACAGAGCAAGAGGAAGAAAGGGAGAAAGAAAGAGGGGGAAGGGAGGGAGGAAAGAAAAAGACAGGAATGAAGGAAGGAAGGAAGGAAGGAGGGAGGGAGGGAGGGAGGGAGGGAGGGAGGGAGGGAGGGAGGGAGGGAAAGAGGGAAAGAGGGAAAGAGGGAAAGAGGGAAAGAGGGAAAGAGGGAAGGAAGGAAGGAAACGATCCCTATGAAGGCAGGGTTCTCACAGCTGAGAAGTACAGCGCAGGGTAGCATGCTGTTTGTGTCTGTGGCTGTTAATAGCAGGGCAGTGATATCTTAGAGAAAACATGGAAACCAAAAGGAGAGAGTCCTTCTTCAGCATAGGGTATGGTGTAAAGTGGGTTAATGTGAAGGAAGATGCCAAGGCAGAGTTCAGGACAGGACCCAGTGTCCCTTGCGGGAATATGTACTCCGTACAGAGTGTGTGAAGCCCAGGAGGTACAAGCCACCCGGACAAGCAGAGAGCCTCAAGGTACATCCTGGAGCGTGGCTCATGAAGGGAGAGGCAGCAACTGGGGTTCCAGCTGGTAATCCAAACAGGCGCTGTCTTTCACCTTCTCTGTTCATCTAAGAAAAACGAAAGGCTGAAGCACCCCGTCTTTTCAAACGTAACTCGGCTTAAGGACGCTGCCGAGACTCCACCCACCAGTCCTAAGGGAAGCCTGGGTCACTAGTCTTAGCACTGGCTGTGTGATACAACCTGGAGTTACCCAAAACGGTTTTGATTGAGCAATTGCCTTTGTCACATGAGGTGAGGAATTTGTCTTGAACGTGAGTTGATGGAGGAAGGTCACGCCCACTGTGGGTGGCACTGTTCCCTGGGAAAGTGGTTCAGGGATGTAGAAGAAGGCAAACTAAGCATGAACGTACAGGAGGTCCAGAGAGCTAGGACCCTTTCCACCTACTGGGTTGCCTCAGCCAGCCTTAAGTTGGGGGGAGGTGCCTAGTCTTATTGCAACTTGATATGCCATGTTTGATTGATAACCCCAGGAAGCCTGCCCCTTTCTGAAGGGAAAGGAGAATTAGTGAGTGGGGGTTGGGGAAAAAAGAAACTAATTAGGATCTGAGAGAAGAATAAATTAACAAAAAAAGGCATGCAGCAAGCAACAGTGATCCTGGCTCCTTCCTCCAGCTTCCTGATTTGGGTTCCTTCCCTGTCTTTTCTCGATGGTGGACTGCGATCTGGAAGCATAAAAACTCTTTCTTCCCCGGGTCGCTTTAGGTCAGTCTTTTGTCACACAGCAGAATCAAACTAGGATCGTCACCAACCACACAAGTCACCTGCAGCTAAGACTCTGTCCTTTTGCTGAAGTACGCGGCGGGAAACCGGCATGCAGATCTGGCTGGATTGCTTGAGTTTTCCCACAATGCTCCACTGGCTCATGGTAGATTCTGAGTGTTGGTTTTGTTGTTGTTGTTGCTTTGTTTTGTTTTGTTTCTTAAAGTAAGAGTAGGGGACTGGAGAGACAGTTAAGAGCACTGACTGCTCTTCCAGAGGACCCCGGTTCTAATCCCAGTACCCACAGCTCTCTGTAACTACAGTTCCAGGGACTCTAACACTCTCATATAGATATGAATGTGGACAAAACACCAAATGCACATAAAATAAAATTAAAGTAAGAGTGGAGGTGGGTGCATATAACACTAGCATTCTTCCACAGGGTTGAAAGTCAAACGGAGGCCAGCCTGGACCCGTAGGAGACAAGGAAGAAAGGAAAGTGGGGGAGGAAGGAAAAGGGGGGAGGATGGGAAGGGAAAGAAAAGTAACTTTTTCATAAACCCAGCCTGAAAGTCAATCCCTAGCAACAAGAGAAAATAGGGGGTGGGGTTTAAGGGATGGCTTCTGGGCTGGGGGGGGGTGGCAAAGGGGGCTCTCAAGTCAAGGGGCAATCCTGGAGCATGCTTGCTAACAGACTGAAATGCCATGCTCAAGAAGACACTCTGCTTCCATATAGAAGATGGACATCAACTGATGAAGCCACCCAGCATCACCCTCAGGCCTCCAACCACCCCCACACCCCCCCACACATACATGCTCCCACATACATGTGAATACACACACAAACACGTGCACGTAAAAGATGAGACAGCCTTATTATAAAAGTCTTCTTTTTATCCAACACCAAAATCATTCGTCTCTGTTTCCAGCCATGTAAGAGACTGTACCATTCACTAAGAACTAATAAAAGACAATCGTGCAGGCTGGATTTCACTACGACCCTGTGGGGGTGGGAAGATTGTTCGCTTTTGTTTCGTGGACTTTTCTGTTTTATTAGAAGAAAATACACACGCACACACACACATAATTAGACGGAGCACATGCGCAGAATCTAGTCCCTGCTTCCCGCCGGCTGCAGGTTGAGGTCATCAGTAAGTGATAGCAGGACACTTCCATCTAATTGTGGATTCCTCTCATGTGGAGACAGACTCAGCCCTGATGATAAGGATTTTTTGAACAGAGAGAGAGAGAGAGAACACAGAGAGTTGTCATTGTCTACCACCCAGTTTGTGAAGGCTGATTTTCTCTTCCTCCCTGCAGGGACAGCTACCAGGTGTCCCCTTTCCAACCAAGCTTACCACCCTAAGGCACACACGAACCCTGAACCTGCAGACTAGAGGCCCAGCTTCAGGTGTGGGGAGAGGGAGAGGAGGGCTTACCAGGTGCAAGAGAGACCCAACGCCACTTGCCTCTGCCCCGTCTCTGACCTCTTCAACTACTTCAGAGTTGGGTTCATTGCCCAGGGACTGGACGAGCCTTACTGTGAGGGAGTTTATCATTCAGGTCTAAGTCTAGATACCCAGAGAACATGTGCATGGGTTGTTCCTAAGGTAGCAGGTAACTCGTGTTCCCTACCATCTCTCAAAGGAAGCCAGCTGAGGGCATTGAGCAAGAATAGGATGCCGTTTCAGGGTTGTTTCATATGGGCTTGAGTTTCTTTACAACCCCCACAGTTTTCAGGGAGACTTTTCATACTTGTGTTCTCCGTTGTTTAGATAACTTAAGAAACTCAAAATGGTATGGGTTTGATCGTATTGCGTGCAGTTGGGTATCTACAGAAACCGGTTTCTAAATCCCCAGAGATGCCAAAATCTGAGGACGTTCAAGGCCCTCGTATGAAAGGATAAGAACTTCAGAAGTCTACACACATCCTCAAATATACCTCAGCTCGTGAGTAGATTGCTGCCGTGTCAATGGCTGCTACACGGCATTGCTGAAAGAACAAAGGAGCGGTTTTCAGCCATCACGCCATACACGGTCTGTGATGGGTCCTATACCGGCATGGAATCATGGAGACGGAAAGACAATAGCAGGATCAGCATGGCTTTATTACATGAGGCTTGCTACATTACGCATCCTGCATTGCCTAATTACGACAAGATAAGCGGTTCTTCTTCCACTCTGAATCACAGGGTGCACTTTTGTTGATCCTGCCAGTTGGAAACCCACCTTTTCCCTGGATGCATCAGAGTGGTCCTACCACAGTATACACAGTTGACATCGAAGACCCTGGACCTGCATGAAATCAAACAAGTCTTGTGTGTGTAAGCGGGGGAGAGGTTATCTGCAGCAAAGTATTTTAAGAGAGGAACAGCTAAGCTAAAATGCTTGCAAGAGCTGTTCCACAGGTATTCTTGTTTGTGTGTTTGCTTGTTTGTTTGAACTGCAAAGCCAAAGGGTTGAAAACTTAGCACCCCTGTTGCCGGGCTGTGGAACTAGAGGCCCAGCAGAGGTCCAGTCAACCATGACTGAAGTCAAGGGCAGGAGACTTGGGCTCTCTGACAAGTCGATCTGAGTCATACACAGGGCATTGGCAGAGTCACACAGGGCCTGTTAGCTTGAAGTCTTGGGACAGAGGGGACTTGGGGTTCTCTGATTTCTTTCTCTAGCCTGGTCTTTAAGAAGAGCACAGCTTTACCAGGCATCATCTACCACTGCTAACCAGGGCTTCTGTGTCAGCTCTCGCCAGAAGCAGAATTCAGACAAGACTGAAATAGAAATCATTCTGTAGGGCAGTTGATTCCTGTGTTCCTTGTAAGAAATCCCATGTAGACCCAGAACTAAATTAGCACCTACAGAGTCTTAAAGCATAGCAAGAAAGGTTCAACTATTTCATCGACACAGTAAGTTTTCCACAGACACTTACCTGCACACTCTATCGGTAGTGAAGGAAAACGACTTTTGATTAAAGAAAAAGTGGAAGAGAATTCAATTGCCAATTCACAATTTTCAAACTGAGAGGTTTGACGTTTCTTGACTCGCCTTCGGGCTCCCCACCCCCACCCCAGGTGAAAACGTCACATTAATTTCTCCTTACAGGTAGTCGTTCCCTCTGCTGTCACTGAGATCCAGAACTGACAGTGACACTGGCAGACTCTATTCTAATGTCATACCCATGTCACCCCTTCATCTCTCCAGGGGAGTCAGAACATGGGGACCGCAAAGATGAGAAAGGAGGTCACTCATGCACTGGACTCTTTTCCAACCTGGGTTTCTTCCCATTACAGCCCTATTCTCCCTCTCTCTCTCTCTCTCTCTCTCTCTCTCTCTCTCTCTCTCTCTCTCTCTCTCTCTCTCTCTTCTTTGTGTCTGTCACAATATGCCTTCCAATCTCACCCGTCTCCCATTCTATCATAAATTAAAACAAAATAAAATTTAAGAGAAAAAGAAGGGGAGCTAATGAAGGAGGGGAGATTCTCATCACGGAAGCTTCACTGTGACACAGTGAGTCACACAATGAATCCCGTTATCCATGTAGTTTTACATGCAGACATTTATGAAAACAAATCATGGATCTGGGTTAAGGCTCCTGGTCTCTGCTGCACCATCGATGCTGGGCCCTCCCTGGGATTCTTTCTGGACATCCCGTTGCTGCCCTGTGTCATGGAAATCCTGCAGCTGGTTCACAGGATTGACACCCCTCTCTTCCCCCCACCCTGTGCTCCAGCAGAAGACAGATGGGATAGATATTGGGGTGGTCTGGGCCTGGGTAGTTGCAGGGTTAGTCAGACCACCAGAGCTCCCCTGTCTTCACCACCAGGGTGGGCTCTCCAGCATTGCCCTAGCTTGTTCACCCCAGCAGCTATGAGCAAGGGGCGGGTATGGCCCAGTTACTTATTAAAGTAAGAGCTAGTTAGTAATAAGCCTGAGCAATATACCAACCAGTTTATAATTAATATAAGCCTCTGTGTATTTATTTAGGACTGAATGGCTGTGGCACCGGGTGGGACAGAAACTTCCGTCTATAGAGAAGAGATTTAAAAAGGCAAATAACAACAACAAAAAAAAAGATAAAGGGGAAAAGTTTTGTTAAAGAAAGGCTAGGTGATTATAAAAGAACAGAACTGTAGTCTCTTGAGGCTTATGATCGTGAACGAGACAACAACCAAATGGCTTTGAAAATTATTATATCACAACTTGTAACATATTGATTAAAGAAGACCTAGCCTACAGTTTTACTGGAGGCTGAAGGTATTTTCAAGGAGATGAATTCCAGGGATTTTTAATGGGATCCAAAAATGATAAAACAACCGGCAGAACATTATCAGAGTGAGGGGCTAGAGGAATACCCGATTCCTCATTTTTTCAAGACATAAAGTTCTCAACAAATAAAAATAGATGCAAACTATGCCCCCCATCATAAAGAATATAAAGTCCCACAACCAACATGATACTCAATGAGAAAATGTAGAAACATCTTCTACTAAGATAGGGAAGACAGCTCTGGCCATCTTTATATAAGACCCTGCTGCACCTCCAGCCAATGCGATTAAGCAAGTAAGTACATTAAAGCATTCAAGTTAAAAACAAGAAATGGAAAATGTTGGTGTTTGTAGGTGACATTATCTTACATAAAGAAGTAACCTAAATTTCCATCACGTTCCTGTACAGTATAGCAATAAACAACCCTAAAACAGAAATGAAAAAGTTAGTCCTGTTTGCAATGATATCAAAAGATAAAATACTTTGGAATAATCAAAGCACAGAAATTTCTGTATACTGATCTGCATAAGCCATCAGTGAAGGACACTGGACAAAAATAATTGGAAAGACATTTTATATTCACAGCTTGGAGAACTCAACATGTCAATAACATGCAGCTAAATCTACAGATTCAGTATAATGTCTATAAAAACCCAAGTGTAATTTTTAAGAAATAGAAAAATAATCAACCTAAGATTCATATAGATTGACAATGGACCCCCAAATAAACAAAATGCTTCTAGGAAAGGAAGAACAAAATTGGTTCATGTTACCTTATATCAAGACATACTGTCAAAATACAAAAATTAAAACAATGTGGCACTTTTATGAAGATACAGACCAATGAAATAAGACATAAAGCACAGAGACAGCCCTTCATCAGTAATATTAAATGACCTTCTATATGAATAGGTGAATTCAATGAGAAAAAGACTTTCTGTTCATCAGATGGTAGTAAGAAGACTGAGTATTTACCATATATATATATATATATATTAACTTATGTTTATATATGGGGGGGAATAACTAAAATATACACAAACACACACCTGCTGGCACATACCCCAACACACACACAGAGAGAGAGAGAGAAAGAGAGAGAGAGAGAAAGAAGATGCTAATGATCACTTCATCACTACATATAAATCAAAACCACAAGGAGCTATAACTTCACACCTACTAAGATGGCCATACCAAAACTCACAGAATGACAGTAAGGTTGAAATCACCTGTGTTGACAAGGATTCCTGGAGGACTCTTATTGAGATTGTAAAACAGAACCTCCACCATGGAAAACCATATGTCAGTTCCTCGTAGAAAAAGAATTTCCATATGACACACAATCCCATTTCTGGGTACACCTCCAGACTTCAGAGTGGGGTTCACTAGACAGCTGTGCATAACAGCCAAAAGAACGGAGGTGTCATCTCTAAATATCCATCCAAAGATGTGAGAACAGAGACAATGTGGTTCATTCACACAATGAAACATTGCGTGCTATTTAAAAAATGTGTGAATCTTTAAGTCAGGCCACTAAGTGAAATAAGAAGTCGCCAAAAGACACTACCATACGATTCCACTTAGTCAAGGGTTGTCAAACCCTTAGGAACACAATATACAATGGAGGCTATTAGAGGCTGGGGAAGGAAAGAGAGGGAGAGCATCAGATGTTTGACCTGAAAAATTCTGGAGGACTTCCCCGACACTGTTGGATTATCATTCATAGTCCAAAATGGTTTCAGTTTTATGCTGTGTGTGTGTAATCACAACAATACATTAATCTTTGAATTTTCTTTTTTATGTTTTATTTAGAGTGTGTGTGTATGTGTGTGTGCATGTGTATATGTGTATGTATCTGTGTGTGTATGTGTGTATCTATGTATGTGTGTGTGTGTATGTGTGTGTGTGTGTGCGTGCATGTGTGTGGAGGCCAGAGGACAATTTGTGGAGCTGGTTCTCTCTTTCCATCTTTACACAGATCCTAGGGATTGAACTCAAGTCAAGGGACTGGCATGACAAGTATCTTCACTCACTGAGCCATCTCCCCAGTTCCACATTCCCTCTTCTTAAGAGGGGAAAAAATCAAAGCATGGGAAAGTTCCGTTGTGGTAGAAAAAGGGGGACTGGGGATAAAAGAGATTTAGAGGTTATGAGAAAAACAATCAAGAAGAAGCGTGTCTGGCAACGAAAACGCACAAAGATCAAGCTGGATCTCAAGAAAACAAGTCCTGACTTGGGATATAGGCCAGTGGAACAATACTTTCTTAGTGCATAAAGGCCCTAGCCTTAGTCCCTAGCACCAGGATTAGCAGGGCCCCAAGCCCATCTTGGAAGAAACTGCTGGAGATGACATAAGCTTGTCTCTTGTCCAGTAGTCCAGCTTTAAACCAAGTCAAGTAATGAGTTTTCCCACAAAAACTGACCCTTGGCTTCCCTGGATGGTGTCCCACTTGGAAGGAAACCAACCCAGTGCTTGACCAGATCCCACACCAAAGCAAACCAAAGTGACATCTTGCCCAATCCACCCTAGGTCTTATGTCATTCATCCATTCAGTGGGCTGTCCCTCTGTGCTCACTGTTGTAGGAACCTCGCCTAAGGGACTTGGTACAAATTGACCCTGAGAAATTGGCATCTCCCAGACACCCACCAAGTGTGCTTTGTTCCTCGCGTGTTTTTAGTGTGTACATACATCCCAGCTTGTGATCCTCCAGTACCCTTGTTTTTCTGTGAGGAGTTAGTAAATGGCTTGGTATGCGGTTTTTCTTTCATTAGCAACAAGCAAGCAGTTTGCATATTTGTGGATAAGAAGACCAAACTAAAAATAACAGAGGATGCCATGGAGGCCATTCAGCACTTAGTCAGCCATGACTAAATTCTCACACACCAAGAAACATGGAGTACATAAGGGCAAACACAAGGGTAGACTGTGGCAAGAGAGAGGAGAAAGAGAAGAGGACAGAGCACAGAAGAAAAAGCAATAAAAAACCTGCTAAGGTATTCACAGCAATATCACACGCCCCAAGAACCCATGGAATATTTTAGGAACCCATGGAAACAGTTAGACTAGGGAAGATTACTCCAATAAAAACCTGGCTCTTGAGAAGAGACAAAGACCTTGAAGACCTTGATGTCCACCTCTAGTTTACTAGTCATGAGAAAGGACCCACACAAGGTACAGGAGAATCATAAGAACACAAAGCAAGCAGTAAGTTTTTGAGAGGGCTGGAAAGTGGCTGCAGCCTCAGCTGGTGTTAAGAGCTCCAGAAGCCTTAAACTATAGTTCACACACAGACATACAAACACATGCATACACACACACACACACACACACACACACACACACACACACACAATCAAGCACGGAGTATGATAACTTCAAGCCTAGTCCTATAACTATAGTATCTCCTGCTAGTAAAAATAAGCAAGTTTTTATTACTACTCAATTAATTAAATATCATTACCTCATTTCCATCATGAACTTTCCTCCCTGTAACCTTACCCATCACCCCATTCTCAGCTCTCTCTCTCTCAAATTCATGGCCTTTTTATAATTTTCATTATTACACATACGTAAATATATATATATACATGTATATATATATATATATATATATATATATATATATATGTGAAACCTGCTGAGTTCGTTTAGTGTTGCTCCTATGTGTATGCTTTAAGGATTGACTATTTGATATTGGACAACCATTTAGGGTTCTCATCCCTGTAGAACAATAATTCTTTCTTTCTCAGCAGTTGATAATTGCCCATAATTCTTCATCTAGGGATGGGGCCTCATGAGATTTCCCCCACCCACATTGGCATGTCAAACGGTGTTGTCATTGTTTGGGTCTTGTTTAAGCAGTCACATTGTTGGGGTTTCATAGTGTAACTTCTAGAAAACACAATCTGAAGCAAGCATTCTTTTTGTTTCTTTTTTAAATTCAAAATGGATTCTTTTCTCATACAATATAATCCAAATACAGTTTCCCCTCCCTCTACTCCTCCTAGTTCCTTCCCACCCCCTCTTCTCTCCAGATCCATTCCATTTCTGTCTCTCAGCAGAATAAAACAGGCTTATTAGAGATAGCAATCAAACATGACAAAATAGAATATAACTAGACAAGCAAAAACTACCAATCATATCGAAGTTGTGATGTGGAATGTCCTTTTGTATGTGTTGCTCTTATTGGTTAATGAATAAAGCTGCTTTGGCCTATGGTAGGGCAGAATATAGCCAAGGTCAAAGAGATATATAGAGAGAAAAGGAAGAGTCAAGGAGATGCCACGTAGCTGCCAAAGGAAAAGGACACGTTGGAAACTTACCAGATAGTCACAGCCTCATAGTGATACATAGCTTAATAGAAATGGGTTAAGATATGAGAGTTAGTTAATAAGAAGCCTGAGATAATAGGTCAAACAGTGTTGTAATTTATTTAGTTTCTGTGTGATTATTTGGGTTAGGGAAGCCAGGAAATGAAAGAGCAGTCTTTTTTGTAAGTTCACTTACAAAATGGTGCCCACTGTCTGGAAGCATGGATCCACATCAGACCTAAAAAAAATCTTAAAAAAAAAAAGAGGGCTTCTAGACCCACAAAAGAAAAACGGGAGCCAAGCACAGCTTGGTAGTCACATTTTTTTCAGATAGGTTCTGTTTGCTGACCACAAGTAGAGGTATGGCTTCTTTAAGAGAAGGCTTTCTGATTCAGCATTAGCGGCAAAAATTGTACTGCTTCTTGGAAAGACAGCTTCCTTTGTGTTGGGAGGTCCTGCACTTAAATGGAGCTTGTGAACAGTGTGCTACAAGTTGCTTAATGGCAACATAGACCCGCTGTATCCCTGGAGCTGGGGTGGTGAGTGTGGCTCACCAAGGTGGTGGAACATACCTCTGCCATGTTGGATGGTGTGGAGCCAACAGACAGGGCTGCAGAGTTGGTCCTAGCCACACCTGCTTAGCATAAAAAAGGCACTCCTGGTCAGAAAATTATTACAAGTATACATTAAAGACAGATTTAAACAAAAATAAACCTCTGAACGAGTCATAGTGTGTTTAAAAAATGTACATAGGCTTGGGGGAGAAAGGAAAAAGTTAAGAGACAATAAAAGTAACATTAAAAAGTACAGACAGTCATAAATAAAAGATAATAAAATAAATATTAAGAATTAACAAATTAAAAAATAAGTCATGTAAAGATGAAAAATATACAGAGAGTCTGGATTATGCATATTACTATATTTTCTTTGAATTTTTTTCACTGTGAATGAACTAACTACAGAGAAAATTTTCATTGTATAGGCTGTTAAACTAAACTAAAATATATATTTTAAAGGTAGCCTGGCTTCAAAACTTGAGTCTAAGGATATGTTACTCTGGAAAAGAAATTCTGATTTTGTTTCCACAGAAGATGAGAACGTGTAGGTTCCTTCCAGCCTAATGTGGTTTGATGGAACAAGACCCGTGAAAGGTCTCCGGGAACCCTAACAATACTTCATCCAACAAACAGCAGGAATTGGTCTCGAGAAAACAATGCCCAAATTCCCAAAACAATTGTTTATAAATGTTTGTTTTAATTTAAAGGGGGTTTATCATGAGTGATTAATGGTCACAGTCAATTTCAAAAACATAAGTAAGGGAGATATTATATATAAAAATGAATATATTGGTGTGGGCTTGATTTATTGATACAAATTTAAGGTCAATTTTGTTATACATATATTTCTACTCTTGTTTAAGGTATTATGTTTCTACAGCTCATTTAAAAATGTAATGTGTAATTAAGAAATGTAGGTTAATAGAGTCATCTGCATTAATCAAACTTTTAATCACTTTAGTTAGATTTTCTAACTACAAAAAGATATATTTTAGCTAGATAATCTTCAACACTTCAAAGACCTACAGTACATGGTATTTAAAATGTTTTAAGAACTTAGGTTTTTATCGACAGTAAGGCATGTCCGCTTCTGGCAACACCAATTATTTTAGAGAGATTGATGGGCATCGAAGAAACTCATTATAGAATTTGTCTTCAAATGTGACAAGGCTAGCCATTTGGGCATGAAAAGTGCTCTTGTCTGGACTTCTTGATGGCATGCTGTATGAACTTCTGCATATGCTGCAATCCAGAAGAAGCAGGCTCCAATGCCAGTGCAGGGATGGATGTGCTGCTGGCAAGGTGAGAGCAAGCAGAAGAATGAAAGGACCCTACCTTTTTCCATTGTTCTCATACAGACTTCCAGCAGGAGGTGTGACCTTCCCACCTTAAATGTGTGCCTTCCTGTCCCAGGATCTGAATTAAAGGCCTGGAGAAAGGGCTCGACAATAAAGAGCATGGGCTGCTCTTCCAGAAGTCCTGAGTTCAATTCCCAGCAACTACATGATGGCTCACAACCATCTGGAGTATGATCTGATGCCCTTTTCTGGTGTGCAGGTATACATGCAGATAGAGTACTCATAATGAAATAAATGAATTAAAGACATGTGTCTTCCAGTTTCAAGATCCGGATTACAAGTGTGCCCTCCATTTCTGGATTGTAGTTCATTTCAGATTCAGTCAAACTGACAGTCAAGAATATTCCTCACACGTGTGAAGTCTCTGTTTTACAAGCATCATGAAAAATTAAACAAATTAGCAAGCAAATACCAGGATGCATCAGTTAGAAGAGGCTAGATTGAGTAACAAAGGCCCCGGTTTTGAAGAATCCACACAAAGGAATTTGGTTCTTGTTCATCTTACAGTACTGCACAGGAATTCATATTTCAGGAAGCCAAATCTTTCCATTGGGAAACTAACTCCAACATCGCCTATTTCAAATTTTATGTTGAATATTTTTATAAAGGCATAACATTACTCAAAAGGTCTGCATGGGACCTGAGACTGTACATCTCTGACCAGAAGCATTCAGTATCAATGGCTTTGGTCTGAGGACAATTCCTTGAGTGACCAGCTAGCTAAGAAAGTATTAGGTACAGAAGAAGGCAAGGAGTAGGCACATCTGCTGCTCTTTGAAGCACAGCCTTGTGATACTGGCATTCCTTCTACATTCACTATGCCCATCTTCATGGTCTTCTTAATAGAAGAAAAATGGCTAAATGGCTCTACTATAGGAAGGAAGAACCAACTGGGGTACACAGTTAAAGTCTTTACTATATATATTCCAAATTCAGCTGCTACTCACCATTCAAGAGAAAGTTGATATCAGGATCACCACTTTCCTCTACAAATATAAAAACTCAAACTTGCTTTGGCCCCTTACATAAAAGGGAATGGCATGGAACCTCTATACATCCTCCTGAATACTTGAATCATTTCTAGATGACTTACGATGCTCAGTACAAATAAACATTGTGCAAATGATGGGTGAGACATGTTACCTAAGGGAAGGTGATGTGGGAAAGTCTGTTACCAAGGAAACAGTGATGTGGGAAAGACTACATGTGTTTTGCACTGACACAGTTTTTCTCAAATAATTTTACTTTTGGCTGTTGAATTGAAAGCCAGAGAGCCCATGTATGCAGAAGGCAGACCACACATTCAAAGATAACAGTGAGACAAGCAGGTTTTTTGGATATCCTATCAAAATATGACCTTTTCAGACTTACGAGATCCTAAAGAAGTGCAAATTAGACCTTTTACTATGCAAAAATATAAATAAAATTACATGGTGAAGCTACATATTATAATAAATGAAGGACTTTAGAATATTTTTGTTGCTTTGTTTGACTTGTTTATAAAAAAAATTGTTTAAGTAAGACAAGGCAAGTTGATCCATAGACAGTTTTTTTAAAGCAGGATTTCAAGGGAAGACCCAAAGATGAGGAAATAGCAACTGAGTACCATGTAAGAAACTGAAGAGAAATGGATCTAAGGATTCTGTGGGTGGAATCCAGAAGACACTAGCCAAAGGGGCTAGTGATCCATGGGAGGGTAAGGATGTTCCTTCAGCAACAAAGAAAATGAATTTTTGATTCAAACAAGAAGAGACCATGATCAGCAACGGTGTCAAGACCACACAATGGGAGCAAGGACAGCTTCATTCAAAGAAGGTGCCGCGGAAAGTAAACATCAAGATGCAACCATGTACAGACCTTTGCCTTCATGCATAAAATCTGACACAAAATGCATAAGAGGTCTAAACATGATACTCAGAACTAGGAAAATACAAGAGGAAATGTTGGGGAATTGAAATGAGCAACGATTTCTTGGCTATGGCCCCAAAAGCACAGACAATAAGAGCAAAAATAGCCAAGTGGGATCATACCATACAAAACTTCAGCACAACACAGAAAGTGGTCGAGAGAGCAAAGTGACAATATGTAGACTGGGGAAAAAAAGACCTTCTAGTCAGATATTTCATAAGAAGTCTTATCAAGAACATAAAAACTACAACTCAATAAATAACAAAGCTGAGAGGATAGCTCAGATTGCAGAGCGCTTTTCTTAAATTTCTGGAATTTCTCTGGGTTCAGTTCACAACACTACACAAATTCAAGCATGGTGGCACAAGCTACTTAGGAAGGAGAAATGGGGAATTCAGAAGTCCAAGGTTATCTTCAGCTACATAATAAATTTGAGGCCAGCCTGGGCTACATGATGCCATGTCTTTAAAAAATGATATTAACAATCTGAAATGATATTAACAATCTGATTGAGAAACAGGCCAAAATCTTGGGTTGATAGTTCTCTCTATGCAGATGCTTAACGAACACATGAAAAGATATTCACGTCAGTAGTCATCACAGACATGCAAATAGAAACCAGAGTTGCGTATACACAATGACCCCATAAAGAAAAAAGAAAGCAGGAACTATCCAGTATTGACAAGGATGTGAAGAAACGGGGGGGGGGGGGGGCTTGGACCATCAATATGACTGTAAAATAGTTGACACCTCTGTAAAACAGGACAACATCTACTAAAAAGATTCAAAACTGAATCTCACTTCCAGATATACGTGCAAGAGCTGGAAGCATGACCTAAAGGGAATAATTTCATTCCCAAGGTCACTGGGTATTATTTTCAAGAACTCAGAGACAGAAGCACCCAATGTCACTTAGAAGGTGAAAGACGAAAGAAGAGAGGCAGATACCTGCAATGACATATTGCACAGGCTCTAAACAGAAGATCTCAGAGCACGGTACAATATGAATTAACTGCAATGGTAGATGAGCTTAGAAATCCTTAAATCAGACACTGGGTGTAAAAGTTGGGGATATAAATAATTCCAAAGCTACCATAAGTGAGGCAGGAAAGTGACAGCCAAAAGTCCATAATTCCTAGCACCCCAGAAATTCAGAGAGGGTCCATTTCGAGAAGGCAAAGGCTGCTCAGTGATTGTCAAACACAGAGCAGGAGCCAAGGGCTCTGAGCCTAAGACAGCCATGATTGCCTGGTACCAGGGCTTAACGGGGCCCAATGTTGAGAAAACACTCTCAAGAGATGAGTCCTCACTCAAAGAAAATGGCCAGAGGTAAAGAAGAGGGCCCTCACCAATCACCCTGCTGTTGAATGGAGGGGTCCAGGGATCCTTATCTGTTTCTTGGAGAAGCAAGGCTGTTCCATGTAGAACGAATTCCAGGAGTCTGCCATGCCTCAAACTGCTGACGGGCAGGAGGAAGCACCCGGAGAACCTTCCTGGCCAGGGAACCAATGTTGTAATTTAAAAAACGCCAGGAAGGGAAATCATGCCATGCAACAGGACTCACGTGGGAGGTTTATTGAAAGAGGAGAGAGAAGGGGCAGAGAAGAAGGCAGAGAGAGGAACAGAGACTGGTTCCCTAGGGACAAAAGTGGCAAAAAAGAAAAGGAGAGAGAAAGAGAGAGGGAGGAAGGGAAGGGAGGGAGGGAGGGAGGGAGGGAGGGAGGGAGGGAGGGAGGGGGAGAGAGAGAGAGAGAGAGAGAGAGAGAGAGAGAGAGAGAGAGAGAGAGAGAGAGAGAGGAGAAGTAGACAAGGCTCACCTTTTTTTTTAATTTATTTATTTATTAAGGATTTCTGCCTCCTCCCCGCAACCGCTTCCCATTTCCCTCCCCCTCCCCCGATCAAGTCACCCTCCCTCATCTGCTCGAAGAGCAATCAGGGTTCCCTGACCTGTGGGAAGCCCAAGGACCGCCCACCTCTATCCAGGTCTCCTAAGGTGAGCATCCAAACTGCCTAGGCTCCCCCAAAGCCAGTACGTGCAGTAGGATCAAAAACCCACTGCGATTGTTCTTGAGTTCTCAGTATTCCTCATTGTCCTCTATGTTCAGCTAGAGGGAATGTCGCAAATGAGCAGGGGGCGGTGCTCTTAGTGGTTGCAGCTGGGGATGTATCCTGTCAGGCAGATCAGCACAGATGCCAGAATACTAACAGCTGTGGCTACCTCCGTTTTGACAAGTGTTGAAATAAAACTGGAAAAGAAAATAATAAAAAGGCTAGCCTAGTCAATGGTGCTGGCAAAACTGGACACCTATCTGTACAAGAATGAGAACAGATCCACATCTCTCACCCTGCATAAAAATCAACTCAACGTGGATCAAAGACCTTAATTTAAAACCTGAACTCCAGGAACTTCTAAATGAAGCCTATAGGGATACACTTCAAGACATAGATATGGCAAGAACTTTCTGGCAAGACACTGACAGCGCAGGACAAAGCCTGGAGAATTAACAAATGGGTTGACAAGAAATGAAAAGCTTTCTAAACATCAAAGAACACGCTCAGCAGTGCAAACAGACAGCCCACAAAAATGGGGAAAACTTTCGCCAGCAATACTTCAGGCAGGCAACTAATATTCACAATTTATACAATTCCAACAAAATTAAGCACAAAAGAAGCCAATGGTTTATTGAAATGCTGAAATGAATAAATAGTTCTCAAAACGAGAAGGATTGGCTTGGTAGCACATGCTTTTAGTCTCAAGAAGCAGAGACAAGTCAGTATTTGTGAGTTTGAGACCAGCCTGGTCTACTAAGTGATTTTTAGACTAGCCAGGACTATATAGTGAGACAATGTTTCAAAAGAGAATGAAAGAGAGAATAAAGAACAAGTAAATATTTTTACAAGTATCCAACCTCCTTAGCCATCAAGGAAACACAAATTAAAGAGACTTTGCATTCTATATTTTCCTAGGCAGAAAGGCTGTCATCAAGAGAACTGACAACAACAGACACTTTCTAGAATATCAGGAAAGAGGATCCCACTCTCAAAGTTAGTGGGAGGATAAACTGATACAGCCATTGTGGAAATCAGGATGAAGGTTTCTAATAAAATTAAAAAGAGAAATGACTGTAAGTCATAGCTGTCCAACTTCTGGGCAAATACCAAAAGACGCTATACTCTACCACAGGTAAAGATAATTGTATACACATGTTCATTGCCTAGATGCAACTTGGACACAGGGACTTTGGAAAACTTCCTGGGTGGCCCTAAGAGCTTCTGAGCCAAGCAATGTACCCTCACACATCCCTGAAATCAGAATTGCCTGGAGTCTTTTGTAGGAGAGAAAGTAAAAGAGAGAAAGAGAAGGGTTTGAGGAAATTGGTTCAGGTCCCAGACCCACTGACTCAGAAAAAAAAAAAAGCACAAGCGCTCCACACTGTGAGGCTATGGCTCCAAGCTTGACAGTTTCGTGTGGGGTGCTGGGAGTTGACAGGGGTATACCTTATTCTTATTAGTAAGGACTGGGAAACCCCACATTGAAAATATTTAGCAGAGAAAGCAAGCATTTCTGAGAGGGAGGAGGGGAAGAGGGGGCAGAGAGAACAAGAAGGACTCTGTTCATATAGCAAGAGTGGGCAGTAGAAAAGATGCTTAAGACCCAGCCTCCAGGCTCCAAGGTATAGCAAGGACAAACCTCAAGGTCATGGTGCAGAGAGTGTCTACCAAAAATTCACCCTCTCGTGATAGGCTGGGTGAATATTTCTTTTCCCTTCTTAAAAAAAATATTTGTATTCGCTCTTTGAAATCTTGAGTTTGATAATATTGACCCACACAACACTTGATCATATCCACCCACTCCCCTAACTCTTCCCTGATATCCCATCCCTTCCCTACCTGCCCAACTTTAAGTCATTTTGTTTGTTTGTTTTTTGTTTTGAATCCTTCAAGATCAATTTGTACTGCCCAAATATTCTTGGATGTGTAGCCGTCCGCTGGAGAGTGGTTGATTTGCCATGGGTATACTGTTAAATTAAAATGCCTCCCCTCTCCCAGTGGCTAACATTCCTAACTGGCTGGATTCAGAGCATTTGCCTGGCTGGCGTCCACTCCCCAAGTCCGTGCCAGGTAAGGGCCATGCACTGAGCTCTTCCAACAAGCTTGCAGGTCTGCAGCCATAGTCACATGGTAAGGACTCAAACTGGTATTTGCGCAGAATATTTTTTGTCAGTTGAAATGGACATCACTGAGAGACTTAGAGTGGCGGGTCTCAGCTTGGGCAGCCTGTACTCTAGGGACGGGGCAGGAGCTACCACCCAGGACCAGAGTAAACAGGACAAACTACCTACCTTGTGGCTTCCTAAATCTCTGGCTTAATATCCTTCTGTAACCCAGAGCCCCATGACGTGGTACAAGGGCAAGGTGCTTCTAGAAGCTTCTCATTTGAGTGTCCACAGGAGAGAGGATAAGAGTGAGAGCTGACCATGGGATATGTGGTGATCGCTGCTCTTCTCAGTGAGTAGCCTTGGCCACTTCAAACACAGCAGAGCTGTGCTCTCTGAATCAGGCTAGGCTCCAACCGCAGTGAACCAGAGACCAGCCTGGAATCTCTGTACTAACAGTTTGATGTTTTCTCACCCTCCTCTAAGCCTAGCTCCGTCACCTGAGTTCTGTTGCCCTGTCCAGACAGAGGGAGCCAGGGTATGCATGGTGACAGTCGACAGAGCTGCTCAGACACATGGGATTCGGATGAGCATTGTTGTGGGTGAATATCAGCAGGAACAACACAGACAGGGTGTGGGCACACTGTCGGCCTCACCATCTCTAAGATATTTCATGAGAAAGGGCGTAACTTTGGCTATTAGATCTCCCGGGCATCTTCGAGTCACTCTGTTCGCCTCTCTCATTCCACCCGTGATGAACACGAAGCCCAGGAAGAAAGTATGATAGTAACTAAGCCATTACTATCCAGCTGAATGTACCTGCTTCCTGCAAATATTCCTGCAGACCTCAAAGGGCTCCCGAAGACCAAGGAGGCTGAGTAGCAGCATCTGTAACAGAAAAATAAAACGACAAGAAAGAAGAGATTGTTTGACCATGCCATACATCTGCAGACTCAGAATGGGGGCTAGTCATTTCTAAAACCCATTCAAATTCAAACCAGTGTGTGTGTGTGTGTGTGTGTGTGTGTGTCCTTTAACTTCTCATCTTAAATGTGTGTGTTCTTAACCAAGTATGGTTTTACACATCTGAGTCACCACCAGGAATGGGAGGATTGAAAGGCTAAGGTCAGTCCTTTCTGGGACACAAACAGGAAGATGATTTAGGATACCCGAAAGAAAGAAAGGCCTATGATAAGGTTTGTTCCGTGGCTAGATCACTAATATCATGTGTGTGTGAGTGACAGCGTGGATAGTGGAGCGAAGCCACTCAACGGATCCTACCCACCATAAAACTATGTCTCAGCTACTGAACAAAGACTGTCAAGGAATCTGACAGTTCTTACCACCACCCCTCTACTTCTCTCGTTTTAAGAATTCTGCACTGGCCGTCTGCTTTAAAAATCCAAACCTAGATCAACTTGAAAGAGTCTTTTCCCAAACCAGCACATTTTATAACAAACTAGAGATTAAAACAGTTCTAATTCCATGCACCCGCAATACCTCAAGTAATGTCAGAAGACAGTTTCCTGGGCCCAGTCTGACAGATCTGGGCCCAGAATGCATGATGGGCCAGTTATTTCCTTCTCTTGTCACCTGGGTAAGAAATAATCAGTTTGAGAGTGTCGATAGAAAGAGTAAAAAGCCAGCATGATGCATGCATGAGGAGTTTTCTGAGGCTTCTTAAGAATTATGCCTTGGCTGTTTTATTTTTCCAATCATGTTAGAAGTGGCAGAGAATGCCCTCACTCTCAGGTGTGTGATTAAAAGGGCTGCACACGATTAGAACTGCCCCTCCCCCAAAAAAAATCACAGAGAAAAATGGCCTGACAGGTTAACAAAATTTTATATTGTTTCCAGTTGAGAGAGAGAATAGCCCAAGGCAGAAACATTTTGTTTCTGGTTAAATTCTCATAAAAAGAACCCTGCGAAATGTCTAACATGAACACAAAGCATCCTTTCTATTTTTTTTTAACCTTCCCTCAGATGTGGAAATTTTGGAATGACACTCCATTCCGTGCTTTACAGCCATGGTGACTTAAGTAGAAGTGTCTCTCAGCTCCATGAACTTCTGTTTCTCCTGAAGCAAAGGGATGAAGGATATGCTAGCTGGTCTAATGGCAATGACTTTTCGATAGACATGCCCAGAATCATTGATCACTGTGTCCTCTTCTTGCTTGCATTGGAACACTGTTCAATTTACACCAATTAAAGAATGCTTGGCTTGGATATTGAAGAATAATTAAGGCATGCAAATTCCCCAAAGGCTTCTAAAAGTGGCATCTGACTAGAATGTTGATCGCGGCATGAAGGCCGTATTCGTATTTAAATAGTCTGACTGATACACAAAATCATTACAACATCTCTCCAGGAAGAGTGACATTGGGTCAATGTAGGTACTTTGCCTGGCCGCCCTAAACAAATTTGACAAGTCTAATTTTAAGTAATTGCTCCGAGTTTAGTGGCAGGCTCCGTCCCCATAAGGGCAGCTGTCTAGACCACATCTTGTAATTGAGATGTATCTTTAGGCTCTATGAGTCAGCCCAGTGCGCCTGTGCACTCTCAGGAAAGGTCAAGGACTGGTGACATGATGTGTCCTCTTCAAATTTCATCGGGAGGGTTGCACTGTCTCTGCTGGACAACCTTGCTCCATCGCATCCACTCTAGGAAAATACTGAGTCATCCCGCCAGATGCGGCTCTAGAGTTCCCAGACAAAACAGCTCACAGTGTGCTTCTGCGCCCTCAGCGGTCATGCAGACTGGTTAGGTAGGCAGCGTCTCGGGTCCCTCTACCCAGTACGCCTGTATCGGCATCTTTGGGCTAAGACTGTGCAGTGAGGTTGAGAAAGTGCTTGCCATCACTCCGAGACCTTCCATGTCTAGCAGCCACTACGGTAAGCCCACAGACAGACCCACCTTCCCCGTGATAGTACTGGGGATACCTGACAGCCATTTGCCTAACTGAGGGCACAAAGCTCAGATGAGAGTGGACACTGAGGTTGATGGTTCATTTTTTTTTTAATTTTCTTAAAGTAGGTGTAACTTTAATCTGTGGTGTGTGTGTGTGTGTGTGTGTGTGTGTGTGTGTGTGTGTGTGTCACAAGCATGTAAGTGCGCCTGTGTGTATGCCAATATGCACACATATAGAGGCCCAAGCAGGATGTCTGGTGTCGCCTTCAGTCAGCATCTGCCTCTGAACCAGAAGCTCGCCATGCCTGACTTTTTAAGTGGGTGCTAGGCATCGAACTCAGGTACTCACGCTTGCCAACCAAGTGCTCTTTTTCACTGCGCCATCTCCCAGGTCCCCGCAGCTTAAAACCTTAAATGCTAACTTTAAATTCACAGTTTAGTGAAAATTCGGCCAACTCTGAGAGCTGGTGATGTTCTTCAGCTGGAGTTTCGAGCCCGTGTTGATCTCCAATTTGTCATTCTGCCTACTGCTTATCCATGGCAAGCAGATACGGCACAGGACCTGTGGTGGTGGCTGCTTCTTGTCCTCTCTGGGACATCAGAGCTGAGCATCTAAGTTCCAGGTAAGCGGGAAGCCACCGGAGCAGCTGTAAAGGAAATTGCATGACTAAGGGGAAAGCCCTCAGAGGCCCCTCTTCAGTTCAGAAGTTCCTTTGTCTGTCGTTCCTGCACGAGATGATGGACCGGACACCTGCAGCTCCTGGTCATGGGGGACAAAGGACAGATGTCATTAAACCACTGATTGGGGGATATTTGTGACCACCGGTATACCCTGGTATCTTTCAAGACCCCCAGATAGTCCCTCCCCATTTTCTTAAAAGTACTTGGCCTGGATGGAAGACAGGTGGAAGAGAAGAAACTTTTAGGATAAAATCAGATAGGATGAGGTTTCCAAGGAGATGGGAGGGTACGTACACAATCTGCGTACTAACCAAATGACAGGTTTGAGATTTAATTTTCCTTCTAATCTTTTTTCCTTTAAAATAATTATTGTATCTTTTACCGTTTGTTCCAGCCTGCCAATCCTCGAGCTACACATCGTCTGTACTCGTCTAACTATGAGTGGGTGGATAAAACCAAAGCGGAGAGATTAAGGGCACTATCCCATGAGGGCTAGGCCAGGATGCCCTGCCTCACTAGCCCCCCAGCTCAGCTGGGTAGCTCAAGCCCCTTCCCTGCCACCAGCCAACACTCCCATTTCCACCTTGGCTCCCCTCATAGACTGCTAGCCCTCTTTCTCCTGCTGAGCGCCCTCACCCCCAGGTAAGCCCCCGCAGCCTGCATCCCCAAGTGGCCCTCTTCCTTCCTTCTTTCTTTCCGAGTTGTTCTCAGCAGCAATGCAGACAGCCTAGGCCTCCTTATCCCTGCTCTGTGTGGGACGGGCAGTGAAAGGTGCCTCTGAATGGAGAGGAGTAGACAGGGTGAATTAATGGCAGAGGCAGAAGAGTAACACAGCCCAAGCAGAACAAAACGAGGGTGACCCGCACAAAACAAAGCGCCACAATAGATCATTTCTGAAAAGTCATCCGGCAGCTTTGAAACCATGGGCTGCGGGCTCCAGGGCAGCGTCTCATCCACGGCTTTCAGGAGGCATGAATGGACGGGAACAGTAACTCTTTTTCATGCCTCTTTCAGGGGGACTTGTCGGCCGAGAAGGATTTACCATTCAATTCCCATACTTTTATGTGGGAAATTAGGAATTTGTCCCTTTAAAAGAAATTGCCTTTTAAACTCTCATAAATTGTTGCGATTTTATAGATTCACCAAAACTTCTTCTTCCTTCCACTTATATATCATTTTTAAAAACACTCATAAATACACACTCAAATGCACACGCTCGCACGCGTGCACACACACCCAGATCCGTCTTCTCCTCTTTGCTCAGAGGTCTTCCATTCAAGACATGTCCAGCGACAGAAACATTTTGTCTTTCCGTTTCATGCCCTGTTGGATTTTGTCTCCCCTATAACGATGTTATTTTATCATTTTTTTGTCAAACTCTCAAATTCCTTTCTGAATAGAGAAGACTAAAAATAATAATAATAATAATAATAACACTGCCGAGCTGCGCAGGTGCCAAGTGCCAGGCAGAGCTGGCGAGATGCAAAACTGACCAGGGCATTCAATTCATTTTCAGCAACCATGTAGAGGTCTGTCTGACTCCCTCCACCAGCCCTGGGCACAGCACTTTCTGAACTGTGCAGTAAAAACAATCAAGTTTTACTAGGGGCCATCTCCAATCAGTGCTCCCAGCCACCACGGACTGACCGTTGGTCCAACACTGGGCCTTACTACCTGCCTGTTTGCTTCCCAGAAGTCCACTGTGTTTGGCCATATTAATCTCATTAACCTTCCCTATCAGTTTCAACAGCAGCGAAGACTTGAGAACGTGGAGTTCCTGGCAAAGGAGTCAAGCTTTGGCTCCCTGCCAGTACATTTGAACATTTGATCTGGCTCCCCAGGCCCCTTCCAGAGGCTGGCTTTTTTTTTCCTTAGGAAGAAAGCACAAACAAGGGAGCCTTGCCATACAAAATGCAGCCATGTGTGACTCCAGGCTACCTCCCCTCCCTCCTCTTGCCAGTGTTTCCCAGTCTCCAGTCCTTAGAGTAGAGGGAGCTGAGCTGATGATGCTTGCCTTTCTCTGGGGTCGGTCAAGCATGCGGCACCTTAGGCAGAGTAACCCCCCCCCCAGAAGGCTTTAGGCAAAGAGGGAGGACTGGGGGGAACAGAAGGCCTTCCTCCTCAGCAGGCCTATAAGGCCAGACTGGGGGCTTCTAAACACTTTCTTCTCTGGTGCAAATGCTGACACTAGACATAGATCGAGAGAGAGAGAGAGAGAGAGAGAGAGAGAGAGAGAGAGAGAGAGAGAGAGAGAGATTTCTTAGCAGGAAAAAATCTAACCCCATAGAAGTCTCTAATTCAGTGATTCTCAACCTGTGGGTCACAACCCCTTTGGGAGGGTCAACAACTCTTTCACAGGGGTAGCCTAAGACCATCAGAAAACACGGATATTTACCTCACGATTCATAACAGTAGCAAAATTACAGTTATGAAGTAGCAACAACAATAATTGTATGGTTAGGGGGCCAGCACAGCATGAGGAACTGTATTAAAAGGGTCGCAGCATCGGGGAGGTTGAGAAGCACTGCTTTAAACAGACTCAACTTGGATGGAGTCAGACCCTGATATCACTTTCTGTAGTTTTTTTTTTAATCAATTTGTTTTATTTCTGAAAGTGTTAAAAAAAAAACCTGAGAAAGAAAGTCCTAGCGCTGACTTTATCGAACTATGAGCCTGAACACTCAGCCCTTTTCTTTCTTGCTCGTAATCATGTCAAGAGATACACTGTTGCTTTTTAAATGCAATTTATATGTATGTGTGTGCACCTGTCTGGGTGAGTGTATGCACACATGTGTGTGAAGGTCCCCACAGATGCCAGAAGAGGCCATTGGATCCCTTAGAACTGTGGTTATACACGTTTGGAAGCTACTTGATGTGGCTGCAGGGATCTGAACTCTGTCTCCGTGATTTAGCAAGTGTTCATAATTCTGAGCCATATTTCCAACCCCAATACTGCCCTTTTAAGAGGGAAATATGCCTTAAAATTAATATTTGGGGTTGAAGATATAACTCAATGGTAAACTTCCTGACTACCATGAGTAAGACCTAGGTTCCATCCGTAGCATTGAAAAAAAACTTCAATTAATATTTGAAAAAAATGGGAGCTCTTAAATACAGGTATCATTTGCTTGTAAAAATAGGTAGCTTTAATGATCTGGGAAGATTTAATTTGTAATTTAAAGTATTTGTTTTGATTATGTTTAATTTAAATATATGTTGCCATTAGGTACATGTTGCAATATACTTAAGTATCTAATTTCAAATTACAATATTTATACTTCTTTACTGTCTTCTGAACCTGTAAAACTTCCAAAGTCCAGGCCTTTCTAATCCTCCTGGCAACAGCTCTCACATCCTTCAGAAACAGCAGCACTCAGCACCTCTGGGGAAGTCTTTTCATCAAACTCACCCACACCACTGAAGTAGGCACATTGACAAGCTGACATCACCACCCAGTTCCCAAGCAGCTACGCCAGCCATTTGGAATAGGACAGCATGCTGCTTAAGAAATCCTTCTTCCAATTTAACCCATGAGAAAAACAAAACCAGCTTCTGCTTATTTTTTAATTAAACTATATGGTTAGAAAACTTTTTCCATGATTTTGCCTACAACCCTTGCAGCCTGCAGCGCTCTATGAATTTCCTCTCCGTAGCTGTGACAAAGCAGTTTAAGGAAGAAAGGGTTTATGGGGGCTTCCAGTTCCAGAGAAGACACTAGTTCATCATGGCAGCCAGAGCTCGAGGTCATTGCCTCACAGTGCATTATCAGTCCAGCAACAGAGAACAAAAAAGAGGTGGGGACCTGTATTCAACCCTCACTCCACTTCTTGAATGTCCTCACCTTCCCAAACAGCACCACCAGATGAAGACCCAATTGTTCAAACTACAGGGGCCAACGCACCATGGTCAGTGCAACTGCAGACATGTAGCTTGCCATGATGCTTTGTCCACAAAGCAGTTAACACCGTAAGATATTCATGAAGTGACTTACCCTTCTTCCACCCCATGTCTTGCTTAAAACTTTTCAGTAGCTTCATATCTAGTGAAGAATAAATACTGTCTCCCGTACAGTGTCCCTCTACCTTCTTTCTTCTTGTTTTCCATTCCTTGTATCCAAGAATTTTTCCTTACCCCAGAGATTCTGCATGTATTGCTCTGGACTTGGAATGGCACGCCACCCCTTGCATACTTAGCTTCTTCTCTTTGTTTTAGACTCAACTAAAACATCCACTCCTCACAGTGACTTTATCTGATCATGCCATTGGAAGGTTAGGTCAAGTTTCTTTTGTTGGCATCATATGTAACATGTAACACATACCATGTAACAGCCACAGAATCTATAATCTAAATCTTTGGAATGATGGAAAGAAGAAAGAATTGAGGAAAACAAAATATTAACTTGAGGCCAACAGTAACTGAGTATCATTCAAACTACATATATTCAGTACAAGTAATTGAAGGCAATGTCAACTTGTCAGTCTAGGAATGATCTGCATTATTCAAGGTCAATTCTAAGGTCACATATTAACAAGGACTTGAAATTCATCAACTCATAGGATGAAATCAATTCTCCTTTTACACAGCAGTATGATATTATTGAACCGTCCAGGCTAGCAAGATGCTCTGTTTCAGGCGGTAATAATGAGATCTAGGCTCTGGGGCAGCTCCCAAAGGCACAGAACATTGTTTGGTCCAGTGGAGATGCCAGCATAGTGAGGGAGAAAGCAATAGTCTAGTACACAGTGACATCCATTGAAGTCGTGCAGAGTTGTTTGTACCACTTGGGCTCATGTTTCCCAGTTGAGAAGCTGATCTCATGTGATGTGTAGGAGGCTGGTAAAGATCATCTCCAGCTGTGTGACTGTATGCCCAGGAATAAAGGAAGGACAGATTGGACAGCTAATCTGCCACCTTTTCCTTTGGCTGGAAAAGAAAGATCTCAAACTCAGCCCTGCCACCACCCTATAAACCTAATGGCAATTGAGGAGGCAACTCAACATAAGGAAATACAAATAATCTCTACTTCCCTGTAAAGACTCCAATATACCCAATCCTCTCCCTCTCTTGCCTCTGAAGCTAACAATATAGCCAGATGTATTGCTATTTCAACAGCTACATTCTCCCACTCAGACTTTCTTTATTTGTTTAAGAAGGACTCGGGAAAGGCAATTGAGTGTCGTGAGGGAGACAGAAAGACAATATCCTTCCATGTTCCCAAGAGAGTCCCAAGAAAGAAGGCTTAAGAGCCTTCTTTCTATGAGTTCTTGACCAAAGTACTTAACATTCCTAAGACCCAATTTGATCACCTCCCAAGCAGAAGCTGCCATTCCTGTCTTAGGATTTCTATTCCTGGGAAGAGACATAGACACCATGACCATGGCTGCTCTTATAAAGGGAAGCATTTAATTGGGGTGGCACACTTGTAGTTTCAGAGGTTCAGTTTATCGCCATGGAGGGGAGCATGGGGGCATACAGGCGGATGTGGTGCTAACTGCATCTTGATCAGAAGGCAACAGGAAGTCAACTCAGACACTGGATGATATCTTGAGCATAGGAAACCTCAAAACCCACCACCACAGTGTCCACAAGACCAACAAAGCCACACCTAATAGTGTCACTTGCTATAAGCTTATGGGGACCAATTACATTCAAAGTACCACAATATCTAGTTATATTATAGATAGTCTAATTACATTCACAACTTCATGTGAAGTTCTAAGTTTGGGGGTTTGTTGGTTTTTTTTTTAAGATTTATTATGTATACAGTGTTCTGCCTACACACCAGAAGAAGGCATCAGATCTCATTATAGATGGTTGTGAGCCACCGTGTGGGTGCTGGGAATTGAATTCAGGAACTCTGAAAGAGCAGCCAGTGCTCTTAACCTCTAAGTCGTCTCTCCAGCCCTTTTGTTTGTTTCTTAGGAAAAAAACATTTAACCATATTCTCTAAATTATTTTTGTTTCACTCAATGCCCTTTTTGTGCTGAGCAATCCACCTATTTCCTCATCCTGAGGACTTGGTTCTCTGGACTATCTTCAACTCCATGGCTACCTACAGCCTTCTTCCAAACACATCCACAATCTGTCTCCATTCTTATCCTACACATGATTGTCTTTGTTTATGATGTTGTGTGGTTGTTCATGAGTGTTGGGAGCAGTGAGATCCCAGATTCTGAATTTCTTGTAATCCCCTAATCTGAGTGCCTACAGCTGCTCTGAGCACGAGACCTTCAGGAGTTCCTGATGGCAGGAGAGTGGTTTCTGGTGGGTTTGGCTGGGGCATGGCTATCTCTATATAATCTGCCCCTGAACACAACAAAGGGACATTCTTGGGGAATTCAAGGATGGCCTGTGTCGCTGTCTCTCTGTCCTTGTGTGTGTCTGTGTATTTTAACCTCCAGCCCCCTTGTCCGAAGCTCGCGAACTGGGTGCCAGCGCACAGAACACGTGAGCACTTTCCCTACTGATTAGACTACAAGCCCTTCCCATACATAGCAGATAGTTCTGGCAGCCGCAATGTCTCACACAATGGAACTTCACAATATCCACTCAACAAACACTCTGATTTATTGAAACGGATTAAAGTAAGCTCTACATGACCATAGAAGCACAAATAAATTCAGAAGACTAGTTCCAAACATTGGCGGATTCCACATTTTTTTTTTGCTAGTAAAATATTATGCTTACAGGTTTGTCATTCATGGCTCACTTGCCCCTCTCTGTAGAAAAAGCTGAAGTGTGGCTAAAATTATATAACACCCTGGAACTTCTGGTAACTCGGGCTATTTCCTTCTGGGCGGTGTTTATTCTATGCCGCAAACACCTGAATTACTGAAACTGGAGTCCTTCCAGGTTCCCTGGTTGGGGTTCTAGTACCTTGTGGATTGGCAAGTATGTCTGACCAAAAAGAAAAAAAAAATGTAGGGAATGCTTGGCCTTTCGTTCATCTGAGAATTACACCTTTTCCAAGAAAAGCTAAATGGCTCATTCATGCTTTCGTTTCTCTTCCTCCAGGCTGGTTTCCTGAGGATATTTCTTCTCTAGGCCGGCGTGTTTTCTTTCTTTCTTCTTTCTTTTTAAATAGGTTGCAGTAAGATGAGAATTTTAAACTTCAATTGGATGAATCTTGGTTTTGAGTCTGTTATGAAAACGGGCACTATTCCCATCATCTCGTCTGTTACAGAGGGAAAACAGCTTGCACATGAATAGCGTCCACTCAGTGGCCTCTGCTGACCAGCTCCCCCACGGTGGGACTCGGATCCACATGGGGTTCCTCAGCGCCGTCTCTGAGCAGGACTCACTAATAGGCACCATCCGGGAACTGAGCTGTTATTTTTTCCTTTCTTTCTGCATCACTTTTATCATCAAGAGAGGTGGAGACTTTCACATGTCAAGGGCTTTCTGCACAGGAAACTCTAGTACGGCCTTCACACACCCTGAATTCTCCAGAGGGGAAGTCATGGAGTGACCCGGAAAACTTGAGCAGAGGAACAAAGCTCCTTGGCCGGAAGGCATCCATCTGGGGCTTCCAGCGGGAAACTGGGAAATATATATATATACCACCCGCAAACCTGGGGCTTGCTCCAGACCACCTCCATCCTTGAAACCTATTTTCAAAATAGAAGATGTCATGAACTGCAGACCTCTGGTCTAAGATCTCCTGCCCTGAACCATGCAATAAAGTTAAACACAGGGAAGAAAAATACTTTGTTTGGCTCACCTGGAAGACTTAGGCCACGGAGAACTCGGCAGGCCAAAGTAAAAGTCTCTTAGAAAACCAAAGGGGCTCGTCAACAAAGGCAACCTTGCCGTGCAAGTAAATGTACCATTTCCAAAACGGCAACGAAATTGGTACCCGTTTTCTCAAATTGGTAAACCAGGCAGGGTTGCGGAAAGGGTATTTTGACCTTTATTCACAAAGGAATAAAAGTTCCTGGTGGGTGAGGAGCATGCAAGTGAAAGCCGTGTGGGATGTGGAGGGCCTCAGGAGGAACAGACTCCAGGCTGTCGGGAGCTTGTCGACCTGGGCTGTGGACAGGGAGGTCATTGTTCTCTAGGAGCCTCCATGCAGCTGAGGATTAGGCAATCTGCACAAACCATGGGCATCCTTTTACCAGAGTGTGTGGTAAAGGTTCCCTTACCTGAAAATATATGATGATGAACTACGTGACTTATCAAAGAGCCGTTAGTTGGTCCTAGTGTGTGGTACACACCTATAACCCCTCCTAGAGATGCTGAGGCAAGAAGACCATGAATTCAAGAGAGCCTAGGATATATGAGAATCTGTCTTTAAAAACAAACAAGACAAGTCATTGGAGAGCACAGTGGCTTGACGGCACATGAAAAGAGGTGTAGGGCTAGCAAGAACCATTACAAAAGCATCCAGTGGGTTACAGGATGGGAGGACGGGTTCTTTGCCTAGCATGGAATCCTCTGACCAACTGCTGCAGTCAGGGTCCCAGGGGGACACTGAGAGCCTACTCCAGAAAGTAACTAGGAGAAGTCAAGAATCAGTTTCTGGAAATAAAGTCAGCATTAAGAAAATCAAAACAGTGTTAAAGAGCTGTCAACACACACACACACACACACACACACCAAGACTGAGGCAGTACTAGGGAACTCTGAATCCTTCACTGGAAATGATGGGCTTCCTCCAGCTGATTCCTACCCCTAATGATGGTTACCTTTCCCAACTGAAAGGATTGATTCCCATCATTGAGAAGACATGACTCTTACCGTTGAGAAGACTGACCCCAGTCCCATTAGAAGAACTGACTTCCACCATTGGAAGGACTCCCTACACTGCAGACTGTGGATTCTTCCTTTGGGAGGGCTCTGAACCTACCTCATCCCCCCCCCAAATCCATAAAAGCAAGAGTGTCACGTTCTGGCCATCAGGAAAGCAGGGACTGGCCATCAGTATCTGGGACTCACCGTCTTGCTATCTATTCTTCTAACCCAGCTGAAGCTTGAAAACAAGAAAGTCATTGATGCCACAGAGTTCTCCACAAAAGCAGGAAGTGCAAATGGAAAGGGTCCAGTTCACAGCCTCCACACTCCCATCCAAACTTTCATTTCATTGCCTAAGCATAAGTTCCTGGAAAACCCCAGCCAACTCAGCCTTAATGGTGTCCCAAAGATCTCAGTCCCTGTACACTGTTTGCAAGAATAGATTTGTTAAGGATTGACCATGTTCATTAAAAATAAGGAACTGCATATTTAACAGCAACTGTGAAATAAAAGGCAACATTTTTTTTTACAATGTAAAACTATTCCTTAACAGGGTGTTTCCCTATGGTAGACTAATTCTTAATTTGTCCATCCTGCCTAAAGCCAGATAGCCAAGATACATACAAAATAAAACAGAGGCTGGGCAGTGGTGGTGCACATTTTTAATTCCAGTACTCAGGAAGCAGAGACAGGTGGATCTCTGTGAGTTCGAGGCCAGCCTGGTCTACGGAGTGAGTTCCAGGACAGGCTCCAAAGCTGCAGACAAACGCTGTCCCGAAACCACATATACACCCCAAAAAATAAAAATAAGAATATAAATAAATAGAAATAGAATAGGCTAAAACCAATGCACTGAGAGTCTATGTATGCTTAGCTGGAACGAAGAAAAGTCAGGGGACTACAGCATTTTGAATTGCCTTTAATGCAAGAATACACTAACTGCGGCATTCTCCAAACTTCCCAGACCCCAGAACTAAGAGAGTAAGGCAACTGTTGCCAGGATTGCTCAGCAAGCTGTGCTCAACCACGGAAAGATGGCAGCAGTGGAAAGATGTGAGCCTTTTTTACCATGGGAGCTTTTTGGAGACCAGTGCTGTCTGGATTTGATGACAGGTAATGACATTAACTAATTAGAAAACTAATCACATTTTGGAGCAGTGGAAGCTGAGATCATGATAAGCATAATCAAATCCCTGACTTCAGGGCTTCGGGAATTGGAGGATAAGTTTCCTCCCTGCACAAAGCTTGAACAGATGCCCTTCGGGGTCCTTTGTCTGGATTTTTAGGAGCTAGGGAGCAGCGTTCGAACCTGTTGTGAACAGCAGCACCCAGTGTCTGGATGTGAGCTCAGCAAGCCAACTGTGCTCCAGGGTCTTCCTAATGAGTCCCAACTGACGGAGGATGTACCTTGCCTTTCTGCTCTCAGGAGCCCCCGTCAAGGTAAGCTTGTGACTCTACAACCCCTATTTCTTCCTCTACGCCTCTGAAGACCTGTAACCCCGACCCCCACCTCTGGCCCAGCCGCACTGGATAATCTACAGCCCACTGGAGCCTCCCTTAATTGCTGTCCAATTCTTGCAAAGGTGAACACATCTATCCCATTTGCCTTGGCACATCGATGGGAGAATGCCGTGAATTCGTGTTTAATTGGTGTTGTAAACAGTCGTCAATATAAAGAGTATTGCTAGTATGGAGCCAAATTAAAGGCCCGTGTGTCTGACATATGAATATCAGTCGCTAGAAGGGAATTAGACACAATATTAAGATGAGAAGCTGGGTACTTTCCAGTGGTCTGGCAGCGGCCCCTCTGCCCATTCTGTATTTCCTTCTAAGGCCTCTGGCCTCCTGGGAAGAAAGGGGCCAGGCCTACTGCTTTCAGAGCCTCATCAGTCTTTATGGAGACAACAGAGCAGGGAGCTGTGCTGTAGAAATGCCCTGGTGGTTCTTCTCATCTGCTGATGTTTCCTAAGCACCAATGTAAGACTTAAAAGGAACTGAAATTCTGATGTAAACACTGTCCCTGTCCCCTGGAAAATGACGTACCTCCACTCTCGCACGCATGCCCATCCACTCGCCCTACAATTAAAGCTGTTCTATGAGTTTACCCTCACTGTTCAGAAACCGAGCCATCACTTACAAAAAAGAGAAGCATTCAGAGACGCGGGTTTCAATTAACTTTGCCATTGATTTTTGTGTAATTCTGGGGAGGCATGACTCTTTTGACAAAATGGGAACAGGGAACTCAACAGTTAATAGAGGTTCTGATGAGAGCAGCCAACCAGTGTTGAGACATTTGCAATCCTGACCCTGCAAACAAGGCAAAACCAGGAGGCAAGAGGATTGGAGGTGAGGCCTGTTGAACTGCCCCCAGCCTGAAAGTCTGTCATTCAGACAGAATGATATTGAAAAGTAAAGTGTGCCCGTGATTTATTTGTTTGTTTGGGTTGTTTAGTTTGGTTTGATTTGGCTTCATCTTTCTGCCTTTTGAGACAGGATTTTACAGTGTAGCCAGTGCTAGCTAGCCTCAAGCTCAAGATTTCCCTGCCTCTGTCTCCCCCGTGGTAGGATCACTGCTATGCACAGCCTTTTGTAGCTATACTTTTTCATCTTTAGGCAGTTCCTACTTTTGGTGATTTACATAACTGGGTTTTCTGGAAAACTGGTAAAGAAGATATATGCCCAACCTTGCTTTTCTAAACACTACAATTGTTTCATAATTGTGAAATATCTATTAGTCACATGAGGTAGTACACACATGCACACATGTGTGAGCACACACACACACACACCATGCCCAGAAGCACAGCAGAGGAAGTTTCGGATATGGATATAATGTTTAATGTGGTATGTCATGAGATGTCTACCAGAGGAAGAAGTCTCTATGAAATAGATTTAAACTAACAGTTTAATCAGATAAGTATGCAACATTCATCTCTATCCCCAGCAATATGATTGGGGGATAATGAATGAAGGGAAGGAGTTCTTTGGGATACATCTCTAAATGAGTAAATCCAGCTATCATCAGAGGTCTTTCCTCAGAGAGTGTTGTAGGACGTCTATTGCTGTGATAAAACACTATGACCAAAAACTTGTGGGGGAAAGACTTTATTTCATCTTACAGCATGCAGTCCATCATTCGGGGAGATCAGGGCAGAAAGTAAGGCAGGAACTAGGAGGCAGGAGTTGATACAGAGGCAAGTAAAGCTGGCCCACCAGGCCTTGATCTGCCTGCTTTCTTATAGTACCAAGGACCACCCATCCAGGGATGGCAGGCACAACCCACAAGGGGATGGACTCTCCCATGGTGATCATCTATCCAAAAAATGCAACACAGGCTTGTCCCCTCGGTGAGGGCATTTTCCTCAACTAAAATTTCTTCTTCCAAAATGACTCCAGCTTGTGTCTAGTTGACATAAAACTAGCCAGCACAGGGAGGCAGGGGTGGGGGATGGAACAGGACCCACCTCAGGCTTCATCTTCATAGACAGGTAAACCTTTAGAGACAAAAAAAGAAGGGGGAAATGTGGGACAAGGAACTATTCAAAGTTTACTGAACTTTCCAATGAGGAATTCTGCCCTGGCACACACTTATCAAGTTTTGGAAGACCTGATGGTGGAGCAGGGGTTCTCTTCTCTAGGGGAGGGAGAAAGGAGTGATAAATAACCTTTCAAAGAAGTATAAGGAGAAAGAGTTAGAACCAAGATCCTCCTCAAACACAAATGCAAAATGTGAATCCACTCAGTTTCAGGACTGCTCAAGTAAACCACACAAGGCAACCTGTTCCTAGCTGAATACCTTGAAATTATTCCTGGTAATGGAGCTCTGTCATGGGGATGCCGATATCACCTGTTGTCTCCAAGGAAACAGTAGGATTACTGAGGGGACTTCCTAGAAGTACCATTGCCCACAGTAGTACTTAGGAAACTGCTGTTTATACCTTTGTCTACTCATAAATCAGTCCTGATACAAGGGCTTTTTCCCTCACCACCATGTGGCATGGGTCCTGATTTTCCAGTCCTTCCAGAGAGGTATGGGAAGATATGAAGTGACTTTCCTAGGATCTCATGGTGACTAGGTGTGGTGATTTGAATGGTATGAACTATCATCTTTACTTTCTGTCCTTATAGAAACATAATGATTTAAATATGGAAAACAAAGACTTTTGCTATTTTCCTACTGTCATTCTTCAGCATGAGCCAAATTAGTTTATCTTTAGATTGCAATTTGGTAGAGTTTCATTAAAATCACTAAATGAGTGCAGGTTTAGGGACAGAATTTGCAACAATCTCTGAAATGACCCTACGTGTACTTCTTTCATTTTGTGCCACATATTTATGTTCTGCGGCATTCTGGGCATTGGCAATCATAAAATAAAAATATCAGTCAATATTGAGAAACACTGGGAGTGTAAAATTATATTTCTTTATGACCTATTGTCAGTAAATGTTTAGTTTCTACACAATATATAAATAGATAGAAAGATAGATGATAGAAAGATAGACTGACAGACAGACAGACAAGAAGCTGGATGCTTTCCTATGTCAGCAGAAAATGTGTTTTGACTCCATGCTACATCCAGGAAATCCAGCACAGTCTCAGGCTCCTTCCATCATATCTTCAAAGTCTATGCCCTATGGCATCAGTTCCTCTCATTCTAGGGGCCAGTGACAAATGATCCAGCAGCCAGTTACTGCTGAGGCTGAAGCTTAGTGGCCTCCAAAGGCTTATGTATTATAGGCTTGACTCTTAGGGTGGTACTATTGGAGACTTAGGAGATGGGCCTAGTAGAAGATCGGTAGGTCTTTAAGGATGTGACCTTGAAAGAGGTTGGGAGTTGTGAGACTCCAGCACCCTTCCTTTCTTCCCCTTGGCATCCTGGCTATGAGGCAAGGGCTCTGCTCTGCTGCACACTCCCACCATGCTCTGCTGGAATAAAATCATCACCCAACATGAATATTTTTCTCTTTTTAAGTTGATTATCACACATGTTTATTACAGTAACAGAAAACTAAGACAGTTATGCCCTGATGCCGGGTCAGGGCTACATCAATAAAACACCCTTTGTTTGCTTCTCTTCTTCCAGCCACAACCATTGTGCCCCAAACCCTTCCTACTCTGGGACCAACTTCTCCATCAGAGAGGCAGCACATGAGGTTTTCCTCAAGCTCTACTTTTTTGGCAAACTCAAACTAATATGTCTGAATCAGGAGGACCAGTGCACATGCTAACAATGGGTGTGATGATAAGAGCCATGATACAAGAATTCTCTGAGTTTACAGGGAGGAATTGTAAAAAGAGAGGCTGATACACCAAGAAAAATGTATGCCTTTTAAAAAACATGCATCTTCAGTAGTGGGATTTACACTGTGTCAAAACGTTTATTTCCATCCTGAAAAACATTTCCAATGGGGCAAAAATAGAATATCAAGGTGGACAAGATTAGGAAGTAAACAGAAAGTGTGGTAGTCTAAATGAGAATGACCTCTACAAGCTCCTAAGTTTGGATATTTGGTCACCAGTTGGTAGAATTGTTTTGAAGGGTTAGGAGTCATGGCTTCTTGGAACGTATGTCACTGGAGACAACTTTGGGGTTTCAAAAACCCACTCCACTCACAGTTAGCTCTCCCTGCCTGGTGCTTGAGGATCAGACTGAGCTCTCAGCTACTGCGGCAGCACCGTGCCTATGTGCCTGCTGCCACGCTCCTTGCCACAATGGTCATAGACTCTACTATCCTGTGGAACCATGAGTCCCAAATTAAATGCTTTCTAAGTTGCCTTTGGTCATGATATTTTACAACTGCAGTAAAGAAAGTAACCAAGACAGAAGGGAATTCACTCTGCTGAAAGGGACTTACGTGGGCTGATGAACATGCCCCAGTTCCCTGCGGAGGGGTGAGTGCTATCTGCCACAACACTGGGTGTGACTTTGCATATGCTCTCGATGTGTGAAGCAACCTGCATTCCTCCAATGGGCAACGTGTCTTATGTCCTGGGCGGGTCTAGGAAGCAATATAGCACATCAGCAAATCTGTGCAGGCTGTGGGGCTGTGCCTGCCTAACCTAGGTGGGGAGAAGAGCCAATGGAGGAGCAGGGTAGAACTTTCTACTACAGCCCTCAGAGGTGACACGCGTGCAATTTTTCCATCAGGCAATTTTGTTGGTTCCTTTGTTTCAGAGACTCATGTTCCTTTGTTTCAGAGACTCATGTAACTTTTAGGTTCTGCAAAGAACAGGCAGACAATCACACTGAACATGAGGGAAATCAAAGGATAAATACCAAAAACAGAAGCTATCAATTACACGCCTGTCTTCTACCAACACAAGGAAAGTATAAAGTACACACTTTAGTGGAGTTTTTTTTTTTTTGAGTACTCTACTACTGTCTCCAAACTGGCAAGACAGAGGCGTGTAACCGAATGTGTATAGCCGCACAGCTGGGAGCACCTACCTCTGGCACAGCCATATTTAACAGGTGTTTATTGAGCGGCACAGCTGGATCATTTCTCTCGGAAAGATTCCCCTGGGCCGTGTATATTCAACCTCCCAAGCCTATGTTGTCTCTATCCGTTCGTAGCTACAGTGATCAGCTCCCCACATTCCAGTGTTCTTTCTCTTTCCTCCTTTGGCTTGAGCACACACAAAAGGGTGAAGACACACACACAAAATGAACAAAGTGTCAGGACAACATTTTTCACAATGGCAATGCATTGGGCCAGCATTTGTTACTGTGGCAAAGCACTTGAGATGGTCAACTTTAAAAGAGGGAAGGAAGGTTTGTGGTTTGGGAGTTTTCAGTCTATGACTGGCCAATCCTGCTGCTTTGGGCCTGCAACCTTATCCCTCAGATGACAGAAAGGATAGCATGATTTTATCTTTATAGATAACGTCAACCACCAATACAATAGCTTAAGCTGGCCAACGGCTTGGTACCCTGGCACCTCAGCACCCGGAATGCTGGGGTTTCAGATGTACACCACCACACTCAGCAAGGATAGCTACTGCTTGGCCCAGAAGCATAGCCGTACAATACTGACCTTAGAGCACTGACATCTTGATAAAGATGCCACCCATCCACAAGTTCCTGTCATGTCCAGCTCTCCTTGGGTTGCAGACAGAGCAAATGTCTGGCGTTATCTGTGTCTGCCACTGGGCTGAATAACCATGGCAGGACCTTCTCTCTAAATTGACTTCTTGCCCTAAATTTTTGTTTCCTTTTTTCTCCATGTCACTTCTACTCATAAAATTACTGAGTCACCAAGGTTTGGGAGTATTTTTTTAGTGAATACCTTTATAAAAAAAAAGTACGTATAAGAAGCAGGTAGCACAGAAACAGAACATTGCTTAGCGTGTGCTCAGTCCAGAATACCATCTCCAGAAAAACAACAAAGGACAAAAAGACAAAAATCTTGACACATCTATTTCTTCAGCTGTGTTTAATAGATACTGAACTAAAATGACCGATATTAGGAGCCAAAACTTTTTCTGTAAAGAGCCACTAAGTTTCTTAGGCCATACAGTCTCTGCCACAGCCACTTGGTGCTGTGTGAACAAGCACCATAAACCATACAGAAAACAACGGGCAGGTCTAGATCCAACAGAACTTCATTAATTGGAATCAGCAATGGGAAAGACACATCCCAGGGACCCTTCTTGCCAACCCCTGGATGAGCACCAACTTGGAGGAAAAATCCTATCGGATGCATCATTTCTTCATCTGAGCGCTTCCTGTTGGAGAAGGGTCTTCATAAGGCTTGATGAAGGCTCATATCTAGGCACTCTGTCCCTCTCCCTCAACGTCCTTTGATACGTGCCAGTTGGCAAGGGGACCGTCCTTCCACGGCAGTTATTCTGAAAGACAAAGCAGGGGTAGAGATTAAAGCCAGGCCCAGGTCTTTGTGCCGTGCTCATCATATCAAGTGGTCCTCTTCAGATCGGACTGTGCTGGCTATACACCTTCAGAAAGAGACAGAACCATTCTTTCGCTCAATAGTCTTCCGTGTGGGTGTGGGAGGGAAGGTTGACGAAAAGGCCCTTCTGAAAGGCCGGCTGAAAGGAAACCATTCTCCCTGGCACCACGGACGACTCTTTCTCATGTGAAGCTGCGTGATCACTTTTCATTTCACTCCTCAAGCACCCCATGGCACCCATCCACGTATTAGGCTAATAACTGCATGAAGCTAGTTAAAAGGAACCCGAGCAATTATTTTAATTAGAGGAGAACAAAAATAACACTCCTGGCTTCTGTTTTAAGGGGGCAAGAAGGAAGTAGTCAGGGTTCAAAAAGATCCCACAAAATATTTTTTTGTGAAAGGAAAAATAATTAAGGCCAAATTTAGAATGTACTCGCAATAAATGGGCCAAATAAAATGAATGGCCTCACTGTGCAGCCAGGACCCATTCACAGAGAAGAGCTCCAGAAAGCTCATTTCTATGTGATACCATCTTGAGGACACAGCCAATTTTACACAGTGAAAGTGAATGTCTAGTAGACTTTAATGATCCTTGTGAATCCCTCACGCACCCTCTTAAAGAGTTTCTGTGTAAACTCTTTTATTAATAAGAGACAGGGGCAGGATCTGGCTCAATTTGCCTTTTAAGCAGGATTTTTTTTTTGTTTGAATTTTTAAATTGCTCTGGAGAAATCTACCTTCACAGAAGATCCCTGTTGCTAATCTGTTCCATACAAGGTGGCCTCCGTCACAAGAGGACTTTAATCGCTGGACTGTGCTCCACAACACAGGGAGAGCTCGGAGCCACAGATTTCCCCAGCCTTGGCCTCAAGCCTCAGTGGAGAGACTCTGCCGCTTTGACCTCTTCCTCACATCTGCCTCTTCTAAAAAGAAACAAAATGAAACTCAGAGCCGTCAGCTGGTTGCTATTGTTTGTGCTCTGTGGCTCTACAAATGCTAGCTGAGCACCTACCCACTCCCCCCCCACACACACACACACACATACACAGGCGCGAAGTTCCAGATTCCCACAGATCACCAGGGCCTGAGCTCTGCCGCACACAGCTCCCTAGCCATTTACTCCTACAGACAAAACCATGGGCAGAAACAAGAGCCAGCCACCCTGGCTCGATTGGGTCAGGGTTATCTAGCCTGAGCTTAATATTAAAGAGTGGATTACCCGAGAGAAACACATGGATGTTTCAGGCCGAAAGATCAGCGCAAGCAGAAGCTGAGACACTCAGAACCCTGGTGCGCAGACAGAGCTAGCCCCACTACAGTGAGTGAGTGAGCCGACAAAACGAGAGGAGCCGAGAAAACAAGCTGCAAAGAGAAGCCCCAGCCAGGTGCTGTAGTTTGAAGACTGGTACCTTCTCCGGTTCCCACGCTATCCTAGGACAGTCGGTCTATTGTCACTTAGGATAGCCTGGGCTATGAGTAGGATAGCCTGGGCTATGCGTGGGACATCTGAATGCTAATCCATCCTTTCTCAGGCAGTCAACTGCTCACCCTTAGAAGGAAAATGGACCACCTCTTGTTTACCTCTTGTTGAAAAGCACGAGGTGAATTTTGAAGTTTGCTTGCTGTTGCTATAATTAACACCACGATCAAAAGCAGCTAAGGGGAGGAGAGGTTTTTATCTCACCTCACACATACAGGTCACAGTCCATCGCTGAGGAAAGCCAGAGCAGGAACGGAAGCAGAAACTCCAGAAGAATGCTCCGCGCTGGCCTCACTCTCATGCTCATGTTTGGCTTGTTTATATAGCCAAGGTCCACCTGCCTAGGGATGGGGCAGGCCATGGTGCGCTGGTCCCTCCCACAGCCATCAATTGAAATAATCCCTCACAGATCTGGTCACAGGCCAATGGGATTGCAGCAAGACTTCAGTTAACATTCCCTCTTCCCAGGTCACTCTAGGTTGTGTGAGTTGGCAATGGAAATTAATTAGGCTACTGTTTTTGCCCATAGTGAGTGTGATGCTGTAAAGAGGTGTGGCCTTTGGGTGGTGATGACATCATGGGCCCTCTACCTTCACGAAGGAGAATAGTGCCCTCATTTTACAGCAAGGCACAAACTGGCTCCCTGCACCTTCCACCATGTAAGAATTCCACCACAAGACACCATTTCTACAGTCCAAATGGGACATTGTTACTGTTGGCACCTCAATCTTGGGCTTCCCCCTCTCCCAGAACTATGAGCAATACATTTCTTCTGTTTATTAATTATCTAGGCCAGGGCCAAGAGCGTAGCTTAGAGGCCAAACACTTGCCTGGCAGGCAGAAGATCCCGAGTTCCATCCTCATCAGCACAGAACAACAGATCATCCCATCTAAGGTCCGGGGTGGAGCAGCCCACACAGACGGCAATAACAGGTCACAGGTGAGCCTATGCCAAGCCTACATTTGCTCTGTGAAACGATACAAACCACCTCACAGCTGGCAGCAAGGGGCTGAGACGGTCAACTGTTCAGTTCAGAGGCCAGGCTGTCAGTGAAAACAGGGTTGGCCTAGGAAGAGAGGAGGTGAGAAAGGGGAGCTACGTGCCATAGGACTGGAGCAGGTTTTAAAAATAAGAAATCTCTCTCAGGAGCAATGCCTGATGGGGTCAAAAGCCAGAGTTAAAGCCAACTTTGAAGACTCACCCTGAGGACCACGGGCTTTAGCTGAGTGTCATCACTTGTCCCCGGAGGCTTTTTCTGTCATAGGTTTTCTTTTAAACCCAAATGGCCATTGATCGTGGCTTCCAAAATCAAAATGGAGTAACTAATTCCAACCTAGGCTACATGAATATACTGTTGAGTGCCATTCAGAAACTCAGCCAACAGTCCAATTCTATTTATTTTTTTTAAATGTATTCATTTTTATTTTGTGTGCATTGGTGTTTTACCTACAAGCATGTCTGTATGAGTGTGTCGGATCCCTTGGCAATGGTGTTACAGACAGTTGTGAGCCGCCATGTGGACGCTGGGACCGGAACCTGGGTCCTCTGGAAGAGCAGTCAATGCTCTTAACTGCTGAGCAGTCTCTCCAGCCCCCTATATACTTTTCTAAGCAAACCTTATGCAAAGCCAGAGCTTCCCGTTTCAAGTCTAAGCTAACACACACAGGAGATGAAAGGAGAGGAGGCTATGGTGAGTGTTCAGGCCACTGCAGACAAGTTTAATCGCTCTGTTAGATTATCAGCCTTCTCAGGGGGTTCCCTGTGAATGAAATCTGAGAGAAATCCATCTCGCGGTTTACGAGCTGAACCTGATGACACAGTGGAGGAGAACCTTACGGCAAATGGCAGGCACACTTCATTCACAAGCGTCGTAACAAAAGATCACATTGCACGAATGAGGAAAACACGTGCAACAGTATGTAAAGGAAAACGCCACAGCCAGGTTGGGTTCAGTCCAAAATACCAGGCGGGTTAGCATTCAAAAGTCCATTGGGAAAAAAAAGAATATGAGAGAGGCAGGGGCTGTGTTGAATACAAGATAAGATCTAGCAGGAGAGGGGCCGGAATAGGGCATAAAAATGACTACAAGTCATTGTCTCTGAGCATAAAATTGTCATGGAATTTAAAAATATGAGGGAAACCTACCGAATAATTTGTCACGCTGGTGGAAGGAAGAGAAAGGGGCATATCACTGCACACAAGAGAAGGGTTTCACTTAGGGTAAAGAGGTCGACATGAAGCGCTGGGGGAAAGGTCTTCCCAGTGAATGGAGCATAAGCGGATACTGATAACAGAAGTCAACTTGACTGGTGTCATGGGCCAGGAATACAGCTGTGTGGTATGGAACATTTTGGCAGTCACAGAACCCTTGGGTTCAATCTCGGTTATAAGAAGAAAAAAAAAAAGATGGGAGAACAAAAGGGAGAACGAAGAGGTAGGAAAGAATGGCGGCAGAGGGGGAAAATGAAGGTCATGTAGACTGTGGATTTATTTTTTTTTTAATTTATTTATTTATTAAGGATTTCTGCCTCCTCCCCGCCACCGCCTCCCATTTCCCTCCCCCTCCCCCGATGTGGATTTAAACATAAAACATGAAACAGCAAACTTACTGGAAATTACCATTAGGGTGTTTTCATGGCCTTGGGATAAGAAAAGCTCTCTCGAGATAACAAAAGTGCCAACCAGAAGGAAATTAACCATCCACAGGAACCACAAAGAAAATGATAAGTACAGAAGACTGGTTCCCAACACCTGAACACGTAAAAGATTCATATATAAAACGTATGCATATCTCCTACAAATCAGCAAGAAAAGATTATAAAAATAAGCAGTCTGGGTTGGAGCAGTGGCTCGGTAGGTGAGAGTGCTTGCCCCACAAGCATAAAAACCTGAATTTGAATCCCTAGCACCCACTAACATAAAAGCTGAGCACTATCTTCCATGTCTCAGTACAGCAGGGACTAAGGCAAGTTGTTCCTGGAGACATGACCACACAACCAAGCCAAAACAGTGAGCTTGGGGTTTGGTGAGACACCCTGTCTCAAGGGAACAAGGCAGACATGAATAGAAAGGGACACCCCATGTTCTCCTCTAGCTACCACATGCAGGTCCATGGGTACATGAACACGTGCACACACACACACACACACACGCCAAGCAGGCAACTCGAGAAGAATGTTCATAAAAGAAAATACTCAAATGCCCAGAACACCTAAAAATATGTCCAATTCTTTTAAGAATCCAGGATATTGCCTATCTGTGGTGGTGCCCACCTTTAGTCCCAGGACTCAGGAGGTAGAAGCAGGCTGATCTCTGTGAGTCGGTCTACAGAGCAAGTTCCAGTATAGCCAAGGCTACACAAAGAAACCCTGTCTGGAAGAAAGAATCAGGAAATTGAACTAAGCTCACAAGGCCAGTCGACTGCGTGCCAGCAGAATGCCTAGTAAGTATGAGCTGGGCTGTGGAGGGAGCAGTTACAGTCTCCTTGGAAAGGTACTCATATTCAGCATCATATATTAACATATCATATATTATCATATTCAGCATCATATATTAACATCGAGCAGTTCTGCCCTGCAATTTAGCGATTTCCCATCCGGTGTAAATACAGACTAAGCATAATGCGTGCGCACACTCAGCAAGACGCGCTCAGGAAAAACGCACAGCCGAGCTCCCTGAAACCATCTAAAACTCAAAACCGTCAAAATATTCATAAAGGGGAAGAAGGATACACTGTGCAGTATGTGATATTTTATGAAGAAAATATACTACAGTTATAGCCAAAGAAATATTGAGAGAAGAAAGCCAAACACAGATGAGGACCTATCCCGTGTTAAATTCTGTACCACAGCAAAATAACTTTAAAAGAAAAAAAACAAAACTATATATCTGCTGTGTGACTCCACTTATATGAAGTTCAAAAAAATGAATAAATAAAGCAAAATAAATCCCTGGGGTCAAAAAACAGGGTGTGGGTACCTTTGGGAAAGAAGATAGAATTGCATCATAGGAGCAATTGGGAATATCAGCCATGTGATCTTTCTTGTCCTGCCATGAGTGGGTGTGGCTATGGGATGTGTTAGATCCAGATCAATGCTCTGAGGCCCACATTCATGCTCTTCCCACCCTCCCCATGTGAACATGTGAAGCTCCAGCGAAACCCTCCCTTGAACATTCCAAATGTTCTTCTTGCTTCGTGATGTCACTCAACATGGGCGTGAAATAGGTGGGGAACAGGAAGAATGGATTCATGCCAGATGCAGAAGGAGAGGATGCTTTTCAGTGTGCTAAGAAGTAATACATTAAGAAGAAGGAGGGAGAGAGAAAGAAATATCCAATGTGAAAAGAGGACTATTAACAATAAGGACAATAGAGAGGAAGTGGACACAGAAACTCACAGCTGGCCAAAGTCAGTGGAGTGTCCAGCCACAGATGGAACCTCTTGCAAGGAGGGAAAGGAAGGCTTTAAGGGTTAGAGGTGAGAAAAGCCAACAGTGTTTGTGGACATGACAGGACCAGGGCCACTGCACACACAAACTCACAGCACCATGGTTGCCTGCCCAAGACCACGCTAATTTGCTTTTCAGCATGGAGCTATTGACTGCTGACAGCTGCTAGGGAAAGGAGAGTCAGTTTCTCTTAAGGGTGTGATCCAGGTAGGTGTACCATGCTCCAGTGGATGGCAACAAACCTAGGAATACATAAATAGCACGAATTGCAACCGGTGGTTATTAAAAACAAAAATTAAAAAGAGGACTTGAAGTTGGGAAGGGTGGGCCGAAGTGGGAGAAGTTGGGGCAAGAGTATGGGGCAAATACAATCAAAATATATTGTATGTATATATAAAATTATCAAAGAATTAATAAAAATTATTACACTTAAATACAAACTTGTGTACGCACGCGCATGCGCACGCAGGTGCATATGTGTATCTGTGTATAAAATAGAATGTTATACTTAAACAAAAATACAGAACTAGAGGCTCCTGTGTTTCAGTATGGAAAATGGGATTTTAAAAAGTAATAAATATATACTACATACAAAGCAGTTTCTTATTCAATGTGTGTAATGTACGTGTCAACAACTCACAGCGTGGGGAACAATACAGTAATAGTAAAATCCAGCTCCTCCCCCAAAAGCTGGCTCCAGCAGCGGGGGCTGCATCTGCAGAGTGGTAGCGTTGCATCACAAAGCCTCCTATGCAGACAGGTAGAAGCCCACCCCCGAGTCAGGGGTCAAGGAGAAAGATCCCCCCCGTGGGATAGTGGTTTTGCAGTGCTGTGACCTAATCCTGAACAGCTCTCCAGTCTGCGCGGGCGTACCTGCCTCCGCTCCAGGCACCTGGCTGGAAGCAGGATGCTGGGGTGAAGCAGGCTATTGTTTCTAACCTTGGAAGGCGGCACCTGGAGGCCTGTGTTTAGGCTACACCGTGTGTTTCCAGAAGGTAAATGCAACAAGGAATATAATCAACATTGTTCCTAACACTACTGTTTGTACATCAACAAGCTATAAATGTATGGAAGAACTGAACATACACGTGAAACAAACAGAAGGGAGGGACTATGCCGAGCTACCTGAAACACAGCTCTGGAATTTAGAGCCTGGCTTTCAATTGCTGTGTTTTTTTAGATAGGAAACAGCGTGAAAAACACAGCCGTTATTCATCAGAGTGATTGTCCTGTGCACCTGTATACCTTCTATAATTTTTTTTTCCCTGGGCTTCAAGGCAATAGCTCACTAATGACATTTCAGACTTTGGAGATTTTTCCCAATAGCACACTGGAGTTCCCTCGGGGAGGAAACTGTGAGTGCATGGATCCCCCCCCCAGATCATTAACAGATATTACAAACCAATTCAAACTGCGCATTTTCTTTGCAAATTACCTTTAACTTTTAGAGCCATTGAAGGAAGTGGGGAGGGGGAGAAGAACGTGAGTGATTTGATTTACTTAACTTGTCGACAAATTGCAGCTTTGCGCTCCATCGGTGACTGCATTTCCAACCCCCCAAAAAACAGATCTCTAACTATCTCTAATAGATATATTTTTCTAAATTACCACTTTGAATGAGTGATATTTTCAGAGAGTAACATTGTCTTTTTTTTTTCCATTTAGCAAGTTGCCCTGGATTTGGGGTGTTTATCCTATTGGTATGTTTAAGGTAAAAAAAAAAAAAAACCAAGCCCACACTGTCTATCTGAGGCCTAATTAGGTCTTTTCAGTAATTAGTTGATTTATCCTCTCCTGGGTGTACGCATGGTGATGCTTTGGTTGTTGGTGTTCTGTGCCTTTCAGAGGAGAAGGAAGAATTCTTTTATCTCATGATCAAAACCTAGTTTCCGGGCTAAAAAGCTAATATTTGGGTGAGCAGTCCCTCATTCCAAGATTACATCAGGCCTGATTCTGATTTGCATGTTTTCCACTCAAAGGACCCCCGTGGACTTCACGAGGAGTCTCCTACAAGGACCAGCAACGCGGGAGTCCTGACAGGTTCCAGAGCAAAAACTACACCAAGCACTGTTCGAGTTGGAGCCCAAAAGCGAGACACAAAACTTAAGGGTCTTCCCTGCCTATGGCATCCCATGGTGCACATGGGAAATGTCCCCAGGCCTGCTAACTGCTCTCCTGGCTTCTTGGGCTCCTAAAGTAAATATGTAATGAATGATGGTTAATTTATAAGAATTTGCATAAGAATATTCTTTGCATTTGGTGCCCAATAAGGCCTTTTGATCATTGTTTGAGGTGCTGGAAGTTTCTTTCCCCCCATTTTACAGTAACAAATCCCTACCCCTCAATTGACTGCGGTACTTGGGAGAGCCGGCCCCTCACCTCGTCTGGGCAGTGCAGAAGAGCTGGCCCCAGTGGCATGGACACAGTGGAGCCAGCGCCTGCCCAGGGCGTGAGAATGAGAAACCCAGCCCACCCCTGCTGGGCTTTGGCATTCAGGCGAGTTGGCCCCATCTTTGCCAGGGCAGTGTTAAGAGCTGGCCCTGATGGTGTGGGTACAGAAGAAGCACCTCGATAGCATGAGTGTGAGAAACCCAGTTCTGTCCCTTGCCAGCTACCACAGGCAGGAGAGCTGGCCCAGCCTCTCACCTGAGCAAATCAGGAGAGCCAGCCCTGGTGGTCTGGGTATAGAAGAACAACAGGGCTCACCAGCTCAACTTCCACCTAGGCCCAAATCCAGTGCTTTGAGTCAAGCCATCCAAACATCTACTGCTGGAGCATGTGAAGAGGTCACTCCTGCAGAACCAAAGCTGCAGGATCTCCATGACACAGGGCATCAACAGGGTATCTGCAAAGGACCCCCGTTAAGGATCCAGCATTTTTAGTTTAGCAGACTATGAGGCATCCAACCAGACGGATGACTCATTACAACGAACATTGGCAAGTAAAGCTGTTTGGGCAAAAGGATAGGCAGGGTGACACACCATATCATAGGTGACATACAGCAAGATGGGTGTTGTTGTTGTTGTTATTTAATTTTCATTTTTTTATTTTTTATCATTTTTATTTTTTGTTTTCTTTGCAGGGAGGTTGCAAGAGGAGGGTGAATATAGAGGGAGATGAGTAGGATTGGGGACATTAGGCTTATAATGCATGTTCCTAGAGAAGCGAAATAAGAAGGTGAACCCAAAGACAAACACATAGGCATCCTCATAAATATTAACCTTCATCAGGCGATGAAAGGAGACAGAGACAGAGGAGCACGGGACAGAAATCTCAAGGTCCAAATCTGGAGCAGAAGGAGACGGAGCACGAGCAAGGAACTCAGGACCGCGAGGGGTGCTCCCACACACTGAGACAATGGGGATGTTCTATCGGGAACTCACCAAGGCCAGCTGGCCTGGGTCTGAAAAAGCATGGGATAAATCCGGACTGGCTGAATATAGAGGACAATGAGGAATACTGAGAACTCAAGAACAATCGCAGAGGGTTTTTGATCCTACTGCACGTACTGGCTTTGGGGGAGCCTAGGCAGTTTGGATGCTCACCTTAGGAGACCTGGATAGAGGTGGGCAGTCCTTGGGCTTCCCACAGGTCAGGGAACCCTGATTGCTCTTCGAGCAGATTAGGGAGGGTGACTTGATCGGGGGAGGGGGAGGGAAATGGGAGGCGGTTGCGGGGAGGAGGCAGAAATCCTTAATAAATAAATAAATAAAAATAAAAAAAAAAAAATAAAAAAAATAAAAAAAAAAAAAGAAATTCACCAAGAACCTATAAAAAGTTTTTAAAAAAATAATGTAAGAAGCCAACTTAAGATGAATCAAACCGAAGAATTTCATATGTCTCCATATGTCCTGCTAATAGGAAGTGGGCAAGACACCATCTGAAGAGTGTTCTACTTGGGGAAGGAGCCATTCTGTTATCAAGAGTAAAGGAACCGGCCCCGTGGTGGTGCATGCCCTTAATCCCAGCACTTGAGAGGCGGAAGCAGGAGACTCTCTGTGAGTTCAAGGCCAGCCTGGTCTACACAAGCTAGTATCAAGACAGTCAGGGCTGTTACACAGAGAAACCCTGTCTCAAAAACGACAAAGCAAAAGGAGTAAAGGAGCTTTTGGAACCTTCTACTATGTTACAGGGTAGATAATATCACCCCCACCTATGTGACAGACAGTGGTGTGGGCTTCAGAGATCTCTATTCCAAAGTCCTATGGTCCGAGTGTAGAGAGAGACTGAGGAACCCAAATCTATCCAATGCCCTAGCCAACATTTGTCTGTCTCAAACTCACCGATGATTTCAAATGCCAAGTTCATAGCTCAGCATCTGACAGAGAAGCAGACCCTTGGACTGTGGTCCTCTAATTTGAAATCAGACAAAGGGTAGGTACTATATTCTACATTTGCATGATTAAACTGCAAGGAGTTGGTTGCCCCACAGGTTTCCCAGTGGGGCCCTGTCGGGAAAGGCAGACATGGTTGGATGTCTAAACTAACTGGCCTGAATGGTACATGGGTATCACAAAATGCTGACACACTTCAGAACTTCAGAAAATAAGACACAATCCTAGCATGAAGGAAGGCTGACGGTCCCGAGAGGATGTTTATCTGTGGGCAGGTACCTCAATCAAAATCATCACAGCTTCAGATGTGTGTTGGAACAGGGGTGGGCTGAAACTCCCATCGATCCGTTTGGCCTGTGCCCCACCATGAGAACTTTAGAGCTCTGGTCAAGTCTGCTGGGCATATTCAGGCCATGGAGGAAAATGAGAAGGTGGTTTCCTGTCTGCCCAGGGAGCACATCCTGCCCCAAACTGGCTGCCTCCAAGTGACATTGGGAGAGGATGTAGCTATTTCTAAATGCCTTCCTGTTCACTAGACTTTCACAGCTAGGTCTTCTGAAGCCAATGGAAGAAGCCCAAACAATTCCTCGTGTGGCCACTGGGACCCTTCCCCCCCAGGAACTCAACTCTGAGAAAGTTTGCCAGGAGTGCTCACAAAGATGTATCCCAGCTGATTCTTCTATCCTTTAACAAACATCCCGAAGAAACGTGAATACCCACCTAGACTAGTATGCTGGGTAAGAAGGGCATGAGACAGGTGCCATTTGGGAAAATATTCCACGAAGGGCCATGGGGAGAGGCCTTCTCATGCCTCTTCCCTCCACCTTCAGCTACAGGGCTGAACACCACACTGTTTCCCACCACTCGACCCCTCCGTGTGACATTCAGATCCAACGCTTACTCCACCCCTTACCTGGATATCCCTGTGTCCTGCTGGTCCCTTCCTCTTCCACCCTGACTCAGAAAGACCTGCCATGATTTCTAGATGTGGATCTTCCCAAGCACAACCCAAGGGACTTGCTTCGGGACTGTCATGACCAAGATGGAGATGCTTTCTCTCTTGGTCCCTGGTGAACCGTCCATCTCCTCGATTCGGGAGAAGAGCAGTCATCTCAGCATCTCTTCTTGTTGGTCTTTAGGCTCCTGCCCCGTGTGAATGACTCAGGAGATGAGTTGTGCCTTACCTGAGTAACAAACACTAGTATTACAGCTGCTGCAGATGCTGAGGCAAAAGGATCGCCAGTCCCAGGCTAGCCTAGATCCCAGAGCAAGACCCTGTCTCTAATTAAAACAAAAACAAAGGCAAACACCAAGAGCATTTAAACCTCCCATCTGCAATAAAAAAAAAATACAAACCTATCACTTGGTTTCATTCATTACTCTTGGCCACCTTGAAGCAGATCAGAAGATAGTTCTCACCTGTTTCTCTCCTCCAGTTAACCCCCTGCCGTGCCCACCCACACCTGGTCTAAAGGGATTGTTGCCTGCTAAGGACATACAACTTCCCGGGTCATCTAAGGTCCCCATGCCACCAATGTGCAGGATAGCTATGAGTGCAGTGCTCTGTGGGCCCCAGTGTGACTCTTGGGTTGTCCTGTGTGACTCCATTGACAGCTAGCAGGGGTTTCGTGGCAGCTCAGAACTTTGCTCCATCCCCTGATGAATTTCCACTTGGGAGTAGAAGGCTTTTGAGAGAAATCTTTTTTATTCCTTAATTTTTTAAAATTTGCCCTTATTTTTGAATTAGAAAAGCACCACATATTGTAACAATACTTTCAATGGTGGAGAAAAAAGCAGAGATGAACATGTCTCTCTGCCCTACCCATTACCATGGTCTTGAGACAACCAGTACATGCATAGCACATAGCTACATTCAAGTCTAGTACACACAATATGTTGCACATAGATGTCCTGTGCTGTAACAGTCTGTATACCTTTCATCACTGAATAACGTCATGAGGATAGGAGAATCTGAGCACATAGCTGTGTCTTTCATTACCTACCTATTTTCCACACCTTTCCCAGGTACGTTACTCTAAGCACTTTTGAGAAAACACAGATTTGCTTTGGCCAGAGAGTCATGGCCGTCTTTAGTGACCTCCATTTCCTGTTATGATTCTGCTGCTGTGGCTGCCGCTGCTACTGCTGTTATTGTGGGGTTTGATGAGATGTTTGTTTGTTTGTATGCTGGGATGCAACCCAGGACCTCATTCCTGCTAAGTATTATTCTTTATCACAGAGCTCTAGCCCAACCTCACATTTTTGCCCATGAACATTCTTACTGCCCTGGGCATGCTGGGATTGGGTAGATATTGAAAGAAGCTGTGTGGGTTCCTTAACTTCTCATTTGGTTCTGAGGGATAACCTGTCTTACACACCTGTTGGCTTCTTATCTTCCTTCCCCTCCTGATGGATCTACTGTCCAATTGCATCTAACCTCATTCTTTCCCTTGATGCTCCCAAAGTCATCAATATTTCTTCTGCGTACCCATTTCCCTTTCTCCATCTACTGTCTGACAAAGAGGACCCTGGTCCTTAGTTGGTACCTCCTATTTGTCCTTCTGCTTCTCACCCTACCAGGTCACACATTTGAGCCACATTCTTATGCCTTGTGTTGTAGGTTTCAAATAGAATGAATCTTTACTCTAGCCTTTAAAGCAGAGGCTAAATATAAAGTGTACTGTACACAATACACTTTGCTAGGTGAGAGGGGCACTATTACTAATTTTTTGTAATTGTTTTTATAGCCAGATGTGGTGTTGTACATCCAGGGTATCAGCTTGTAGGGAGGCAGAGGGTGAGATGAGAAACTCTTTAGAGTAGAATAGTAGGAGGAACTCAAGGATACACTCAACAGCCTCATCTCAAAATGAAGACAGACTTAGGAAGACCCCTCAATGAAAAGCCACTGGGAAGGTTTAGTGAGGGAAGGAAGTCTCTTGAACCTCAGAGAATAGCAATGCATCCAGTCACAACTGGGTGAGAGTTATCCTTGGAACAGGACCGAAAAGATGATACCTGAAGTGCAGAAGGAAGTGAAAAATGGAAAGAATCTATAAATGAGAGCTTCTTATTCCTGCAGGCTAGACATAAATGGTAAGGGGAGCCTGACTGGGAGAGAGACCATCCCATGGGCTGCATGAGTGCGTATAACAAATGAAAGATCTGGTGATCCATCTTTTGCATAAGTGACCACTGACAACGCAACCTGTTCTCCTAAAGATCCTTCTGAGTGAGTACGCAGCTTAAACAAACCCCCCACCTCCAGCCCCTAGATGGCTCCTCCTCCAATGGCCATCAATCAATTTCCCCAGCAAGAAACAGACACCCTGGCACTGTCCTGTAAGAAGTCTTTGCAGCTACCGGAGTACCATTTTGTTACCCTAAAGGATGGCTGAAATATTTCAAATTAATTAAATGCATCAACTTTGAATTATTTCTTCCCACAAAAGACAAACACATACAAAAAAATAAAATAAAATTGTGCTGATTCTTCCCCAGAAACCCTCTTGTCCACTTGGAGACCAGGCTGTGGTTCAGAAGGGAGACCAGAGTGAGGTGAATTTGTCTCCTGGGGACTGAACCTGTGACCTCATTAGCGCAGGGTTCTAATCAACTAAGCCACCAGGCGCATCCCTCACTGAAGGCACCATGGCAGTAATTTGCTCAATGTTAATTCTAAGATTAACTACAGATGAGAAGCATTCCTAGGGGGCAAAAATGAGAGATTTGCTAATTCTTGGGAAAAGATGTAGGTCATCAGTTTTTGAACCCTTCAGTTTTAAAATATAATTCTGTAATCTTGAAACGATGCTCACCATCGTCTATACCTTCATGATGTTTTTTAATCGCTGTCTACATCAGAAGGGCAAAGCAAATGGTTTCGCCATTGCAACCGCAAGATACAAATCAAGTACTTATTTAGAGATTTCTCTACATTTTCTGTGCTTTACACACAACACAGAAAGAACAGGTCCCATGTTGAGCCAAAGATGGTTTTCCAAAATCTCGAGGGCGGCACACCACCACTGCCACCAAGATGCTAAAGTCCCAAAGAGGCAATCCTCTCTCCCCCAAGAAAAAGGGAAGGTTAGTGTTATAGAACTGTCTCAAGACGGAGGAAGTTTAATCCACTCCCCTCTCTTCCTTTTCCTTTAACCAGTCTTGAAAAGTTAATGTTTAAAAACAGTAAATATGGCTGCAATATTGTTTTGACGCTGGCTTCGTATCCTGTACTCAAATTCCTATGAATATTCTGCCTGTTTCCCATCTCTGAGAACAATTTCCGCTCCGAGGCTACATTAAACATTCAGGCCATTTCAGCTTCAGCTGCCCCCACCCTTACTGTGACTTTGAACTTGATATGGCTGAGGAAGAAACCAAAGCAACGATTTAAAAATATTAATAAAGATGGGCTCTATCCCAGACTTTGTAATTTTGTGCAGGAACCTCTGTGAGGCGTCCTGGGAAGGGCTTGGGAATGTGCCCATACTAGCTTTTCTATGGGAAGCTGACTGGAATCCCACTGCTTTCTGGAAGGATTTTCCCCATGGAGAAACTCAAGCCTCACACTCGCACATTGAACCTTCTTTCCTATGAGTTTAAAGCAATGATTTAATACCTTCACCTGACTGAGGATGGAGTTCAATGGTCAAGCGAGCCTTGGCTTTGAGCACTGACTTACAAACACCGTGACAGGCATGTACATATACATATACATCTAGGCTACTGTCAGTTGTAAGAGGCACCTCCCACACTTGTTGGTAACTCCCAGCCTGGCATCAGTGGAGCATCCTGGGTCATGCCTTGACCATTAGAGGGTCATAGGAAAGTTAAGTCTCCTGTGTCGACTGTCAATTTTTTCATCTGTAAAATGATGGCAATTATAATTACTACTAAATAGGACTGCTGCTGTGCACTAGAAAAGCACATAAAATTATTCAGATCAAGGTTGAAACATAGCACCAAGGAACTCATTCAAATGTAAGCATTCGGGCTGGGGGTGTAACTAGGGTAGAGCACTCCTTCAGTTTGTCCCATGTATGGGACCCTGTGTTTGAGCTCCAGCACCACAAAAACGAATGGCTAAACTGTGACAAGCCAGCTACTGTGTGCCTCTCTCGAGCAAAGCGTCCCCATCTGGCTGTAATACGTTGCATCCCAAATATCCCTCGCTTTACAAAGTTGCAGCAGAAGTTAAATATGTACTACGGCTCTACATCCACAAGGAAAACACTAACGATTCAACTGAACACAACATGCTTAAATAGCAGGCTCTGATTCACATAGCTAAGAGGCAGAAGCCTAAAATGAAAATAGCTAGCCCTGATTTCCAAATTAATGCCTATAAAAATGTTTTCTCCTGAAATTCACTCTAAAACAGAGCAGTGGAACTTTCCAAATTAGCATGACTGAAATAGATGATCTTGCTGTCTACAGCGTATCCAATTCTTAACCAACCTAAAGGTTTGAAGGAATTTCAAAAAAAGGAGGGTATAAAAATATTATCTGCCTATTCAAATAATCAGGCTAAGTACGTTTTTATCTGAAAATACAATCTGAGACAGTCTCATTTTATAGTCAAGAAACTCTCTTAACATATTCAGGGAGCTGCTGTTTTAAACAACTCAAGTTGAGGCTGCCAGTCAGAAACTAAATAAACAAAACCTAACCTGCTGGGTAGTATCTATCCGTACAGTCCTGGACACAGTTGCTGTAATCTGCAGGGGATGGGTGGTTCAGTAAAATAAATAGTTCTCATTTCCTCTCTCTATTTTCTCAAACCACACCAATGCACTTGTCTGTGGCTCACTTGAAGGGCTCGGCAAGCACTCTCCCCGCCTCGCTTAGAAGACTATGTTTTATTTTTATTTCATAACGAAATGGGAGAAAGGATGTGGGTGTCTATTGTCCCAATGCACTGAGTCCTAATCGTTTCCCATTCTCACTTGTCAGCAAGGTAGTGTTCCTAAGAGACTCGGGAGCTTTTTAGCCATTAAATATTGCCTTTTGCTTTGTGATATTTGTTTCTTTCCATAAAATGATGCTGTGTATTCCCCCTAATGGTGAAGGATGAAAGAGAGAGAGAATTCTATTTGGTGATATTGGACCACAAAGAGGTGAACTTCAGAGATCAAATCGCCAATAGAAGAATAAAATGTGTGATGTGAGATGGAAACATGGGATTCCTCACAAATAGCCAACATGATTGGTAATTCAATAACACTGTTGTTTTGTTAATATTTGAAGGGGGAAGGATATAGCTCTTAGGCATTCGCCTTCAGCCAGACTCTCTCTGCTTGTCTCCATTCCCCAAGTGAGCCGGGATGTTTATAGGCACCAAAGTCTGAGAGCCTTGCAAAGGGCTGTTAAAGCCACAAAGGTCATAGGCAAGAGTTGAAGAAGCCATTGGACTTACCTCGACCAAGACTACAGCTGCATCTTGGTCTCTGTGACTCAGTAGCCAGTGGGAATCATCTGCCTTCAACAGTGCAGAATATCTACAGCATCACTGCAATCTGAGCAAGAAAGACACGCAAAGTTCTACAGTGAAGCCAAATGTGGTGGTGTATGCTTATAACCCCAACTACTTGGTAGTCTGATGCAAAAGGATCAAGATCCTAAGAGTTCAAGGCCAACCTGGGCAACATAGTGTTGCAAGGCTACTCAGTCCCTTTCTGAATATTTAGGTAATCAGGTATCATTTTGAGCTTTGGCTTCTTTATCCAGGGTACTCTTATGGCGGTGGTGGTGATAATGTATTGGAAGCTGTGCTGGAGGTGATGGTGACGGTGTTGATGGTGATCGTAATTATACTGAAGGTTGTGGTGGTGGTGGTAGTAATGGAGATGATGGCAAGACATTGGGATTAATGGAAGTGGTGCTGGTGGTAAGGGTAATGGTGAGGGTGAAATGGTAGTGGTATTGGAGGTATTAGTGTTGGAGTTGATGGGGGTGGTGATGGTAACAGTATTGGAGTCAGTGGTAATGGCGGTGGTTAAGGTAGTAATGGTAGTTGTGATGGTAATAATGGTATTGGTGGTGGTCATGGTGGAAATGGTGTGGGAGGGAGGTAGTGATAATACGATAATGGTCATGGTGAGCATGGTGATGTTGGAGAATCAGAACACCAGCACTTTACCAGTGGAGTGAGCACGATCTTGACCTTAAATCTCAAAAGATGAACTGAAGACTTCAGCTTCGGAAAGCCACTCTTTCTATGTTTTCTAAGTCTTCATTTCTAGTAATCAGATGCTAAAGTAATCATACTTACGCTGTTTTATAAAGTTTATTCTACTTTTAGAGTTATGTTTGTCTCTGTGTATCTGTTTCTGTATTTGTGTGTGTGTGTGTGTTGTGTCTATTTCCGTGTCTGTGTATGTGTCTATCTGTGTGTGTGTCTGTCTGTGTCTGTCTGTTTGTGTCTATGTCTGTTTCTGTGTGTGTGTATCTGTGTGTGTGTGTCTGTCTGTCTGTCTGTGTCTGTGTGTCTATCTGTCTGTGTCTAGTTGTGTCTGTGTGTCTATGTCTACATCTGAGTCTCTGAACATGAACATAGATGTCCATGGAGGCCAGAAGAGAGAGTGGGAGTTACAGACAGTTGTGAGCCACCGAATGTTGGTGCTGGGAACCATGCTTGGATCCGGTGCAGGAGTATGTGCTCTTAACCTCCGAGCCTTCTCTCCAACCTCAACAATATTATTATTGATTATGACTTGAAAGACACTTTTAAAACAAGGGGGAAACAAAGCAGAAATCAAGCCACTGCTTCGGGGACATATGGTGAGCTTGACTAATCTTCATGCATATTTGTTGTTGTTGTTATTCTTAGCTATTACTTTCATCATAACCATTGTCACTGAAAGCATTTCAAAGTCCCAGGAGTCCTTGAAGATGCTACACTGTGAAATCCCAAGGACAGACGAGTTCAGTTCATGGAGATTTGTGTAGACCCATGGGACAACACTCTTCTAGCAATGTCTGGACTGTCTGGGAGTGGAAATTCATGCTTACAGCACTTGCCATGATAATGAAGAGACACCCTCACAGAGTAGAGTAATTTAGAAGATAAGGAGAGTCGTGGCGCAGGTCACTTACATTTCTCTTCTTTCTTTTAGTCTCACTGTAACATAGAATGCCTACAGTCACTTCAAAGTTAGGCGTGGTCATGTTGACTCAGGAAATATGAGCAGAAGGGGCAGGTGTCACCAGTGAGTAGAAGCGTCAGGATCCTGGAGAATATCCACCAAGTTCTCCCTGTAGTGAAAGAGGAAACAGGAAAAGAAGGAGCCTCCATCCCTCCAGAATCCTAAATGGCATTGACAAACAGACCTCATTCTGACCCACAATAGACTTACATGGGAGAGTGAGAAATAAATTCCTGATATCTTAAGCCACTGAAATTTGGATAGTAAACCACAGCCTAATGTGTCCTAACAGACACCAATGTCCCAAATAGGAGTGTTTAAAGGGCCTTGTGGTCACACAGCAAAGAAGTCTACATTTCTCCTGCAGTAAACAAAGCCTTCTGAGACTTCAACTCTGTTCCATGTCAGAGTGAACGTGCCTACAAAAGGGAAGGGCTGGCTATCACAACCCAGATGGGATGGAAAGTCATTCTTCCCCATGGCAATCCCATCTGAATATAGGGAACTCGTATAGCTGCACTTGACTTTAAAGAATCAAGTATCCCCTCCCCATGAGGCAAGCGGACAGGTTCAGCGCCACCCCCATCCCTGCCACCCATGGTCACTTTCAGAGCTGCTCCTTTAAACACGTTAAAGTGTCAGCCACCTTAACCGACTGTTTTTCAGAAAACCAGACCTCATCAACGTTAGTACCACGCTGCATGCTAAGTGGGGCAGTAGATGAGAGAATTCCATCTGTGCCTGCCCTCCAGCCACCCAAGCTCCACCCCCAACAGAACTGGGACTGGGTTTGAAAACCCTAGAGCACACAAAGCCCAGGCGCTCTTTGAAGACCTGGCCCGGCATTATTTGTAAGTTAAAGACTTGCTGGGTCTTGCCAAAAACAACAGGGAGGGAAGAAAAGCAACGGTTGTGGGGTTTGTTTTGTTTTTGCTTTGCTTTTTTTTTTCTGAACTTGGGAACTAAGCATAAACCTCCTCTTTTCTGAAAGACTGGAGGGCTCCAATCTTTCACGGTGGAGCTGACCTCTCAGTGGCCATTGGCCCCATCAGATCCAAGTGGCTTCTTAATGGTCAGCCCTTTCCTTCCCAAATGAATCTCATGCTTGCCATAGCCAAAATAGATGTCCTGGTTTCTTATAAAGAGGCATCAGGTCTTGTACAGTGTCCAGGGACATTGTCAAAACATAAGATGAGTGGGGTGTGTGTGCTTTGATATGTTACAAGTGGCATTGTTTCTTTCATTCCCAGCCTCTCCTGTGTCTAGCTTGCTCTGCCCTAGCAAAAACAGAAGAAATACACACTTGCTAGACATACATCCAATGCAAAATCCTGACAAAATCCTTTGAGTTGGGTTCTATTGTGTCTGCGAATGCAGTGTAAGGCAGAGAGTTCTGTGGTTCACCCAAGGCATATATACAGGGCTGACTGTAGAGCCTGAGTTAAAGACACAGTATACACACAGGAGCAACTCTGATCTATAATGACCTGCTACCAGGCAAGTTTTGTAGTGGGATAATCTTTTTGTATACTGTGACGATGTGCCTCTGCCAAAACATCTTCTGATTGGTTTAATAAAGAGCTGAATGAGGGGGCTGGAGAGATGGCTCAGTGGTTAAGAGCATTGCCTGCTCTTCCAAAGGTTCTGAGTTCAATTCCCAGCAACCACATGGTGGCTCACAACCATCTGTAATGAGGTCTGGTGCCCTCTTCTGGCTGGCAGACATACACACAGACAGAATATTGTATACATAATAAATAAATAAATATTTTTTTAAAAAAGTGCTGAATGATAGGTGGGACTTCTAGGCAGAGATAGGAACTCTGGGTTAGAATCTGGTGTGGGGAATTTGCCAACAAGACACAGAGGAAGTTGGACATACTATATGGAGGGGAGGTAACGAGCCATGTGACAGAATGTAAATGAATATGAACAGTTAATTTAATATTTAAGAGCAAGTTGGGAACAAGCCTAAGCTAAGGCCAAGCTTCATACTTAATAAGAAGTCTCCATATTATTACTTGGGAGCTGGTGATCCAAAGAAAGTCCAACAACAAAGTTGTTTGCTTGTTTGTTTGTTAATGACTATGGACATATTATTCTGTTAGCGTTCATCATTATGATGGAATACCGAAATAAATAAGGGAGCAAACAATTACTTGGCTCATAATTTCAGAGGTTTCAATCCACAGTCAGTGAGCCCCATTGCTTTGGCCTGTGTCAAGCCAGAAAGATCATGGTAGAAGAACAAAACAAAACACAAAGCTTCTTGGCACAGAGTAGGTGGGATGCAGGGGAAGAAGAAGAGGGAAAGAAGGATGAAGAAGAAGGGAAGGTGCCAAAGACAATATATATCCTTCAAAGGGCCCCCAAAGAGAATGGCACTATTAGGGGGTGTGGCTTTGTTGGAGTAGGTGTGGTCTTGCTGGAGTAGGTTTGTTGGAGTAGGTATGTCACTGTGGAGGTGGACTTTGAAGTCTTGCATACGCTCGAGCCATGCCCAGTGTCTCATTTCACTTCGTGTTGCTGCACAAGATGGAGAACTCTCAGTTACCTGTCCAGCACCTTGTCTGCCTGCATGGTGCCCTGACCCATCATGATGATAATGGACTGAACCTCAGAACTGTAAGACACTCAATTCGATGTGTTCTTTTATAAGAGTTGCTGTGGTCAGTTGAACAGGTGTGGTTACTCCCCAAGGCCATCAAAACAACCCCCTGAAAGGACAAATAAGGGGAAACAATCCTTAGAATTCACCCGTGGCTGGGCCAGTCACCTTTATAATTCATAGGCTATGGGAAATGCTCAGACCAGTACTGCCCCAACAGCAAAGGCTGTTGTCCTAACAACTGCTTTACAAAGTTTAAACAAGCTTGCAAAAAAAAAAGAAGTCATTTGGATATTTTTGATCATGTTATTTAATTGTATGCTGTTTCATATCTTGGCTATTAGGAATCAGAGCTGTAATAATAGCCCAAGGTGCACTTCTCTCTTTGCTGGAGCGGTTTCATGGCTTTGGGATGTGTACCAGAAGGGCTCAACTTCATTAGCCAAAAGAGACACACAGATCAGAACAAAATAAAATACTATCTCCCTCACTAGAATGGCTATTACTAAACAGAAAACAAAATAACCAATGCCAACTAGGATGGGCAATAGAGAGCCTGTATATACTACTGATGGGAGTAAAATTCCTAAGTCCAGTCTGGAGAAAAGTGTGCAAATTGGGGCTTGCTCACTTTGCTTGACAATGTCTCCATTTTCAATAGTCTCTTGTGAGATTTACACTGCTGTGGTGATTTAAATGAGATGTCTAATGTCATTCTGGCATTTAAACACTTGGTCCCAAGTTGATGGCTGTTTGGGAAGCGTAGGAGGTATGGGCTTGCGGGAGGAAGTGTGTCACTGGGGCTTCAAAAGACTGGTATTGAGTTCTCCAATTCCCCCTGGAAGTATGAGTCTTCATTTCTGTAAGCTGACTGGACCGCGGTGCTTTATCCTGGCAGTAGAACAGAGTCTAATACAGCTATCTACTATGGTTAGGCTTGACCACCTTCACCTCATTAAAATAACTGTGATTACTGATGGAACAGAAGAAAAACAAAGCGTTGTTGTAGTCATGGTGTCTCTTCACAGCAATGGAAACCCTAGCGAGGATACCCTCTCCCTACAAGCTACCCCCTCTCACCAGGCCTCATCCACTAATAGAACATTCAGCACAGTGACATCTGAGCCCTCATGATTTCATGACCTCTCGAGAGTGCTACCAACTTGAGACCAAGTCTTCAGCACTTGATGTATATTTTACACACAACCCTCCACAAGCGTGCACATAGCTGCTATGAAGAAAATACGCTAAGCCCTCTATCACTATCAGAAATGCAGAAATCTCAACCTAGGGTCCCAGAGCACAAGCTCAAAGCCTGCTGAATAAAGTGGGATTTGAAGCAGCAAGGTAGAAAGGTGTCTATGGCCATGGGAAGAGAGCCCCATCTGGGCAACTACAGAAAAGACATCTTGAACTGAATCCATTTGATAAGTTCATAAAAAAAACTGCATAAAAAGGTAACTTTCCATTGTTGTATATTGGTTTGAATTTATCGGTAGCTTAGGATTTTTAAAATAAACCACTATGAAAAAACACAATGTATTGTGTCCATAAAAACAAAGAGAACAGAGAGACGAGAAAATCACAGACACGGTATCGTCAAAAGATGCTTAAGGAATATGGAGAGGGGAGAGGGATGATGCGGCAGAGAAGAAATTCCAGCAAAATCACTGAGAAGAAGGGAAACAGAGTAATACAAGGAAGAAAAGTGTCAAAAAGTAGGTAGCTTTTAAGAGGAGAGAAGAATTTGATCAGGGTATTGGTTATGTCTCTACTGCTGTGTCAAAAAGCATGGCCAAAAGCAACAAATAAAGGAAGGGTTGATTTGGGGGCTTGCGGCTTAGGACCACCATCGCAGCAGAGAAGCGTGGTAGCAGGCACCAAAAACAGCTGAGAGTTCACAGCATGGACCAGAAACAGGAAACAGAGACAGCCAAATTGAAAAGGCACAAGCCTTATAAACCCCAAAGTGACATATGTCCTCCAGCAAGAATACACATCCTAAGCCTCCCCAAACATCCACCAACTGGGGACCAAGTAGTCAAATGCCCAAACTATAGGGAACTAGCATTCAAACTACTACAAAGGGTGGGTGGGGTGGGGGGTAAAGAGGTCCTTACCAAAAATAATTCTGCACAAAATACATAAGTACTGGCTGCTTAGAAAATACACAGAAATGGACATCACAGGCAAAGGAAGAAGCACTAAAGGCTGCCTCAATTGAGCCAGGTAAGAGTGCAGATAAATATATTAGCTACTTTCAACACCCAGCCAAACTCAGAAAGGAAAGCCTTTTATTATTCAAAACACATGTATATTTCTAAATAAATACATACATACATGGGGGGATTTTTTTTGTAAACCTCTAGATTTTGATTAAAGTCTTTCCATTTATTTTCCTACCCATAAAGCTCACATTCATCTCAAGTCCTTTCAAAAGATGCTCTCAATCTGTTCTGTGACTTTGCAAAAGGCATGGGGGCTGTGCCTGTATTTCTTCACGTTATTCTTTGATTCTGACGTCGTTGCTTGAACCCTGCAATTCATGTTTCAAACTTTAGCCCTGCTGAATCTGTGTCCTGAGTTGACTAGTTCCCCTGCCTCACTAGAATTTTTAGCTGACTGTATCCCTCACTCGCTTCAGCCCAAATGGACCAGCCATTTAAGCCTGTGCTCCACAGTGCACTTTTCTCTTAGTCAATTTGTAGTGCTTCCTCATAGGAGTTATTGATAACATGGCTGCTCTTCAGACTCGTATCTGCAATGCAAACCTTCGGTCCTCCACTCACCGACCCCTGAATCCTAAAGTTAAAGTTGGAGGGATAATTAATTTCACGGTCCACACCTTTCCTTGTACTGAATTACACCTCTGAGGGGAAAAAACTTCTTGTCTCCTTTAACAACCCTCAGCAGCAACAAACTCTTGCTGGCTCATAGCACCCAGAAAAGAGAAAATTTAGCACCTTGAACAATATTGTGAGAACAACTAGGGCTTTAAAAAAGGTTTTTCTTATAACAATGATAATGTTTTCCAACCCCAGAGTAAAAAATACTGACAACTGACACCATCCTGGTTTATCTTTGTAACGCTGTGAACATATTTTCTCAATGTCACCTATAGAAGAATCTAGAATTCTTGTCTTGGGGTTCTCGCTGCAGAAGAACGCGATGGTAAAACATCTGTGGATGAACTGCTTCCTATTTACTTTGCAAAACTGCTCAAGAATTCACATAAGTAATTAAGGAAATACCCATCTTTTGTGAGATTCAAAAAAAAATACTCCTTGATATTTTTGCCAGCTAGATGACCAATCTGAAGGATCTGCTTCCTTCTATGAAAACATATAACCTCCCTGAGCTGGGGTTCCACAACCAAGTTCTGAAGAGTAATAATGGTAATATCCAATCTGAGTGACATGACCATGATTACCTGCTGTGGGACAATGATCTGTACCCTGTCAATTATATTTTAATAAAATGCTGATTAGCCAGTAGCCAGGCAGGAAGTAGAGAAGTATAGGCGGAGCAACGAGAATGCTGGGAAGAGAGAAGCACATTCTGCAATCGTGACCCAACCACAAAGGAAGCAAGATGTGACTGCCTCGCCAAAAAAGGTACCAAGCCACGTGCCTAACATAGACAAGAATTATGGGCTAATATAAGTTATAAGAGTGAATAAGAAGCCTGAGCTACTAGGGCAATCAGTTTATATTTAATGTAGACCTTTGTGTGTTTATTTGGGACTAAATGACTGTGAGACCTGGTGCAACAGAAACCTCGGTTGACCCTTATTTCAAAACCAAAATGGTAATGCAAAATGGGAAACGCAGACTAAGGGCCAGGGAGCCAGGGAGCGTTTCCCAAGGCATCACAGAAGTCCATCGGCTGCCTTTTCCATGTTGTCAGAAGCACCAGGATCTCTGACTTCAGAGCAGCGCTGAGTCGCTGCAATTGTTGCCTAATTTTGACTTACAAAGCAGTTTTCCTAAGGAGCTTCTCACTTATGCTACCTCTCCAAAGTCCTTATGATCCTAGTCTACACATCAATCCTGAAATATCATTTTCTCTCTCTCTTTCCCTCTCTCCCTCTCTGTCTGTGTGTCTATGTGCATGTGTTTGTGTGTGTGTGTGCATGTGTGTTTGTGTGTGTGTGCGTGTTTATTAATTGGTCATGAAAAGTTGTCAAATGTTAGAAATGTATTAGTAATAAATAAATCAACTACTACTAAGCCCCCAGGTTCTCTGGTCTCTAAGGATTGTTAATGTGTGTATCACATAAGCCAGACATCATACAAGGTTCATCAGTACAGATACACGGCTCTGTAAGACCCTTTCAAACTTTATCCTCCCCCACAAGCCGTCTTCCCAAAAGTCTTAACCCAGAAGCCAATCCCCCCATCTGCAATAGGAGACAGAGGTTTAGAGAAAGAGAAAAGAACAGGAAGGTTAAGGTTTGGGAACTCTGAGGTTGGGATCTGGAATGCAGCCTGCATGGAAGGCTGGGCCACACACTCAGCTGAAACACAGATATGATGATTATCACGAGGGCTCTGAAAAAAACCTGGGGGGGAGGGCCTTTCAAACGAATGCTTCTCAAGAACTGCCCCGCAATGGGGGGTCGCACTATCTCTGAAAGTTGGGTCTACGTGACAACACAATAGCTAAATGCAAGGTGAGAAACTTCCAGAGCCTTTGAGAAACTGGAGCTGTGCCATCCCAAATCCGTGGAAATGCCGTATAGCCTCTAGACCAAGGCTGCTGATGTCCACTGGAAGAATTCTCTGCATGAGAAGTGTGGGTGGTAGGGGCTGACAACGTCACCAAAGTCTGCAGAGGCGCACGTTCTCTCGGAGAAATAACAAAACTCCACGGCCACTTCTGTCATTCTCCTAGTGCTCCTCTGAGAAATCCTATCTGACCTCTGAGGTTGAAATCCCATGGGGAATCTTCGGGAATCTATCAAAAGCCTGGCGTCCCTGCGCAGTCTCAGAGCCTCTGAATACAAAACAGGACCATTTCCTGGCTCAGAACTCCATCACCAAATTCCTTAGCCTGAGAACTGATGGGAAAACAGATCCCCAAGTTCTTCTGATTTAGACATCATGCAGGCTGACAACAGATAGGAAATTGACAAGGAGATTTGAAATCTTCCATTACCCAGCCAGTTTGGTTTTTTTTTTTCTTTTATGTGGTAGAGAACACAGCATCCTTGATTTTTCTCACTTTTCTCAGTTGAAAGCAAAACCATGATATGAATTAAAGCGTGAGTATGAGTGTGTGTGTGTGTGTGTGAGGGGGGGGGGCGCTCTGTGTCTCATATGCTGTACCACCAGGCATCCTAAAAGAGCTGTACAGTTTTAGGGGTCTTTTCTCCCAGTCCCATCTCTACTGTATTCGTACACTCTTCAGCCAAACAACATCACCTGGTTTTTACACAGAACCCTCCCAGGAACGGCCTGAGAAGGAGTACAGACTCACAGAACAAAAGTAGATGATCAAGGGTACAGGAAAAAGGGAGTACACTTCCTTCCAAGCTGAACTCCGGAATCTCCAGTCGGACAAGGGCAAGGCATCTGAGGCCATCAAGCTACCTTTTCTTCTATTACGGAGGCCCACAGAGACCAGGGTGGGCTTGCATAATCCTTATAAACTGCAGCTCTTGGGATTTCCTAGAGGTAAAGTTTTTCCACTAGCAAAGGGTCATAAACCCCTTCTAGTTACTGCTAAGAATTAAGCATTCTCTACAAAATAATAAAACACACACACATACACACACGCACGCACGCGCACACACACACACATGTACCAACTCAGGGGTTTCTCAGAGGCCCTAAACCTCATCCCTTAATGATTAACAGATTCATGGCCCCGAAGTTAAGAAGTTCTGCCCCAGAGAAAGCAGTTTTTCTTTTTCAAAACTTACCAGCTCGGGCATATACACACTCATCCGAATGGTGCAATCTATAAAATTCAGAGAGAAAGCGATTCCAACAATTCAAAAAGATGATTTAATCCCTAATCAATATTTCCATATTTCTAACATGTGTCAAGGAAAGAAAATGTGCAGGAGAAATTGAAACCTATACATATTTCACTAGCGATTTCACATATGGACCTGGAATATCTTTTCTCCTAATATGGAGATGGCTCAGCAGTATTTAAATGACTCCTTATTCCAAGTCATATAAATATGCACCAGATGTATCTTTTGTAAATGTTATGTTTTTCAAGTTCTCAGCATTTGCAAGTAGTTGAAAGCTATGTCAAGCACGCTTTAATGGGGCATAAAAGTGTATTGTATTCAAAGAGATGGTACCGCTTTGTAATAGGGAGAAATACAAATGCTGTCGATGGCTACATTTCCACTTATTGATTTATGCTGCACAGCGGAGTGGTCTGTATTCTTTACACACGAGTTCCCTATCAGTTCGAATCTTACCACAGACAAGAAGTCTTGCCTCCATTAATGGATTCTCTAGACGACAGAAAATTCCCAACACTCCTAGAATCTCGGTCGACAGAGACTGAAAAGGTCAGGTCAATCCCACACCCAGATTGAACAGATGAGCACAGCTGAACCCCAAAAATGTTACCCTGAAGTCACCTCAGCACTGAGCGGCTGGGGGAGAGGGTGCTGGAACTCCCAGTCCCTGGGCATGAGGAACTTCCCTGTGCTCTCTCTCCACAGCACCTGTGGCCTGCACAAAAGCATGAACAGTCAGAAGTGGAGCACAGGTCACGTGTTGATTTCCTGGAGGGACTGTCATCTATGTTTTTTTTTAAACTGTCGAAGTAGCTTATGGGAAGTAAACACAGGGAGTAAAATGCCATGCGATGGTCAGCACTAATGATTTTCAAGGAAGATCGTAATGCCTTTCTCTGATATGAAATTTATATGACTCAAGATGAGCTTTCTCACTGAGACACCCAATAAAAGGCACCCAATAAGTTCTCCTCTCAATATTTTTTATGATATACATTATATACATTACATATATTATATATATATATATATATATATATATATATATATATATATATATATATATAATGGCTACGAAATGTTTTCAAGTCCCACAGCAACCAAGTTGAAAGCGTTTTGCGTTATTTGGGGTGGGGGGTGTTTTGCTTTGGTTTTTGTTTCTGAAGTTTTGCTGTTGTTGTTGCTCTTTGTTGTTTTTTTTTCCTGTTTTTTGTGTTTGTAAATGCCCAAGAATAAGTCCTCATTGCACAACTTTTTGTCTTTTTTTAAGGAGAAAGAAGATCCTTTTCTTCCAGAATTCCGTGTGGCTGGAGCCTCTCGAAGGAGAAGGAAGGCGTTCGCTGCCACACCTTAGCCACCCCTGACTCTCGCCTACTTCATCTCCTACCATGTACTGCCTCAAATCGTTCCTGGGAATGAGACAGACTATTAAATAATGAACCAGCTAGGTAAGAGGCATTCTCTGAAAGGCAAGCAACTTTTCACTTTGACCTTCACAAATAGCATCTTGCCCTCCCGGGCCCAGGGGCAGCAGTGAATAATCTCAGGTAAAAATGAAGTCATAATTGAAGTTTTCACAGACTGTGCGTCCCCGTCCCCATGAGTGGAGTTCCCCTGCTTCACAGAGTTCCACAGCTGAACATATGTCCTCTCTGGCTTCAGACGAAAGCACATCTTTTCTTTCTCGAGCCAGGAACCAGGTTTTGCACACCAGGTCAGTGCATGAACCAGCAGCTCACAGTCCAGAGAAGAAATGCAGGCAAGGCCAGCTCAGAATCCGCCCTCCACGGGCAATGCCGGATGCTTATGAAACACTGCCACTGTTTCCCAAGCAATATCATGACTCCTAGAAGCTTGGGCAGTGGTCCTACCTATGTGCCATAGGCACTCACTAGTCAAGCTGGTGTTAAAGGCATGTCCATCACCACTGGCCCAGGTTCCCTCACAAGAAGATCAAAGGTTCCTATGCCAGCCGTCAATGCCATGGTTAGGGGTGTTGCTCTCCACCACTAAGTGATTTTTTTTCCCAGGGTGCTGGGAGACGCAAAAGCCAATACTTTTCTGTCCAGACGGGGAGCACAAGAGGGAGTGTAGATACACCCACGTTCTTGCCAAGAGGCTTAGTCTAACTTGCCATGCTTCTGTGTGAACGCAGCATCCACAGCCGAGTTGTGCCAAGTTAAGATGGAAACCTTCTTCTGTTCTTGTTATCACAAAGGGCAGGGATAGGGGGAGGACACAATTACAAAGGGTCAGGTGGCCTTAGGAACGGTTGCCACCTTTGATCTACTACAAAATGGGGCGAAGGGGCTGAATTCACCAAATGTCACAGAAGCACTTAGCAAACTAACATAGAGATGTCCTGAAGGGGCAATGTCCGGGGAACTCCAAGATGAAGAAGCAAGGACAGAAAGCAGAGGCGCGCATGTCTCCTCACCTACCCACAAATTCAGAAAACAGTAAACCATTGCTACTGGAAGACGGTGTCTTTAGCAGACAAGCTACAACTTGGAAACGCAGCATCCCCATACCATGACCTTGACAGGTGGCACAGGCCTGTGTCACTCAGCTGGTGTGCCTGCCAGTCCTCAATACAGAGTCCACCTTGAAGAGAATTAAAGTAGGAGAATACAGATAAGGTTCAAGCTTCAATGCCTGGTTCATTATCATTTTTAGTAAACTCTAGTGATATTATTAGTGCCACTGTCCGTGTGGGTTTTATGATGGTGGAAAGTCCTGCATCACCCTGCTCCTAAATGAGGTGTTTTCTCAGAAGAGTTCACCCTTTCTCACACCCCTGAAAGAACTTGAGCACATAGAACTGGATTCTGGTCCCCCCAACCCAGGCCGAGGAATTCAACACACAAGAGAAGGGATTGGAAAGGGGACAGGACCCAAGACCCACACAATTGCCTTCCGTAGCATGGCTTTAGCATGTGTTCGCAGGCACAGTAATCCTGACCACATGGACAACGTCACCTGCCCCTTTTGATAAAGTTTCCGACTGAGGGTAACAAGGACGGTTCTAGAGAAGGACAAAGGAATATCGCCTACGTTGACAGATCCCAGGCTCCCCTCTCTGTCCATTGCGCAAACAATGGCCTTAACTTGTTTTTCATTCCCAGAGAGCACAAAGGGAAAATCTTACCCAATTTAAAGTGACACTAACGAGATATCTATTGGAAGCCCAAATGGGACAATCTCGCATCCAGCAGGTTGGTACTCCTTCTACCAAGGACTCTCCCTAAGAACACAATCATGCTGAATTGATAGCCAACAACCGTAGTCAGGAGAGAGGTTGCCCTTCACAACATGGCTTCCCCAATCCCACCAAGGCCAGCCCTTGCCTTTTCTGAGTTACCCGAAAGACAATACCCTGAGAGACCAATCCAATGCCTTCTCAAGGCCTGCTACTCAGAACTGTACCACCTTTAAGGCATAAAGCTCAGAGGAGCATTTAGAAATGAAAAACGAACCTAACATCACTGATTAATACACTGGTTAATACACTGATTCTTTATGGGGATATATAGTGTGTGTGTGTGTGTGTGTGTGTGTGTGTGTGTGTGTGTGTGTGTGTGTGTGTGTGTAGAGATATATACATAAATATATATATCAAAATATATATAAAGATATACATATATACATATCATCTTTTAATATCCACAAAAATCAGTTTGGCTGTTACCCACTGTCATTGAACTACAAGCAAAGAACAGATCATGTGTGCAATTGGTCCTGCATTGATGTCTAAAACCTGGAGTGTGGAGCAGATCCACAGCCCAGGCCCCGTGAAGAGATTTCTGTAAGTTCCACTTCAGCTACCCCAACCCACACAAGAGTTAGAGAAACCTGGTAGGCAGGCTGTGTTTAGTAGATGGGGGGTAGAAGGGTGGGAGGGCAGGAACTTTGGTGTGGCCTGGGCAAGGAGAAGAGATGCAGCCCTGGTCTCAGCCGTGCTCCTCTGAGGGATTTCTTCCTTGATCCAACTCACTTCCTATTCACAATTGATTTTACTCGAAGAACCCTCATCACTGAAGGCCTGAGAGTTTCACAAATGAGACTTTTGCTACCACATAGCACAATGGTCGCTGCTGTCTCCAGCTCCCCAACGTCAGGAATGGGCGGCAGCATTATCTCAATACGTCTTTTTGTTTATAATAAAGGGAGGTTTTGAAAAATCACAACACAACCGTTTTTAGTGTCTGAGTTTAGGGGGTTTGCTTTTTCTTTTCTTTCTTTAAGGCTGAGGCTAAAGGCAGCTGATAGTGGCCAGTCCTGATTGGCCAACATCTGCTTCTTTACAGGGACCTTACTTGCCAAGTAGCTGGACAGCAACACCCATTTGGTATTCATGGGAAGTGCTTGCCGAACAATAATGACAATAATTGCCTCTGATTCTTGTGTTTACAACACTGCCAAAGTATCATTAGGGCCTTATTTATAGATAATAATGCTTATTAATCACAAGTATTTGAATTTTGGAATGTATTAGATTAATATTCTTTTGTACCTCGGCTCTGTACTAATGTTGTGAAAGGCGCTCACTGAATGCGACTCATTGGGAATGCTTATTTCGAGCTGCAGAATAATGTGCGCAACTTGCAGGTGAAAGAGAGAGAAATTCCATGGCTACCTCTCCACAGCCTCCACGGAGGCCGGTGGCCAATGGGGAGAACCAGCCCGGCCTCTTAAACGAGAAGGAAAAGAAAGCAAAGTAAATAGCCCCATAGGTATTTTTTTTTTTAAGAAAATCTTGTAAATACTGAGCTTGAGAGACATTGCTGACAGGACATGTGTTGTTCTGTTTTGCCTCAAATCTGTGGATAGGTCGTTTTATTGGGAAGGGTCTGGCACGAGGAACAGTCATTGATAGCTTCATAGTGCATACGTTTTTAAAAACTCCATGGAAGGAAAAAACCATTGAGTGGTTCATAAAGCTGGTAGACACACTACTTTAATGTCTAAACACCTACTCGTTACAGGATCCACCGTATACTTATTTGCTAATCTCTTTCTACACATTTAATTTCTGTGCAGACTTATATGTCACCTAGTATTTCTCTACGTTTGTGTACAACTGAAAATAGGAATCATTAAAATTTTCAGAAGAGTATCATCATTTTTCCAGGTTAATGCAATCTCCATTAGTATAATAAAAAAAACAACTTTATAAATAAACAGACAGCATTACCAGTTCATAGTCCACTCGGCCTCCTCTCTCCAGAGATCACAACAGAAATGAATTCTGCAGGGTTTTCTTCTCCTCTAGCACAGTTTTATTTACCTTGCAGTGTTCACGCTGTGTGTGGCGGAACAGTGTTCAGCTTGTTTAATTAGAGGCCTGCAAAGTAACGAAGGGACATGATTCTCCAGGAATTTTTTTTTCAGAATAAAAGCAAAGTTTATCAACAAAAAGTCCAGGTGCCCTTTCCCTCAACAATATTTGCAGCTAGATAAGACTTTTAAAGGCACCTGTAATTAATGTCTACTAATGTTCCTTAGCTAAACCCGAATCGGTTCAACACCATGCTGTTCTACATACCACTTTAAATTGTCCCCAGCCCCATTGCCACCCACAATAATTAACCTTCTCTTTTCTCCTCCTCTCAACTTTGGCCTCCATAAAAAGTAAGAGGGCTACATCTTTAAATCACCAGATTACACTACGAGAACTGCCCACCCCCCCAAAACCGGAAAAGCCTGGAAGGCTTGTTCAACAAATGTTTCCTAGTCTGATCATCCAAAGAGACTAAGACCCTAATCCATTACAAGTAAAATGGAAAAAAATAATTCACAGCTTAATATAAACAATTCTAGTGTTCCCAGTTGGGGTTCTTTACTATCAAAGCATGCTATGATATGTGCGTGTGAACTCTCATGAGTCAAAGCAGGAAGGTGGACAGCTACCCAACAATTCAATGAGTATTCATGGCAAGGTCTGGTAAGTTGGGCCCCTCAACCCTCTTTATAGAAGTCTTGGCAGGCACACTGCTCTCAGCTCTGTGCAGAGGTGCATGCCCATATATGCAGGGGTATATACCCATCTGTGCAAGGGTGCAATGCCCATCTTTGTGGGCATTGCTAGAAGGACGCGTCATCACTCGATAGCTGACAGACTTAGTCCAGATCGTCCCAATTCACTAGGACAGCAAATTTAGATTGCACAATTTTCACTCTTTTCTTAAGGGTGAGAAGAGAGGGAGAGCAGACGTACCTGAATTATACAAATAATTCACTCAATTCTCCCACTTATTTTTGCCTTCTTCAGACATGGCCTGAAGATGGCATTGTCTCGTTAAAAGATGCTGTTTCTTGGATGAGGAAGAAAAGTAAGGCTCTGAGAGGCCCCAGGTCCTAGGATAACTGACTTGCACCACTGAAGTGGAAGGATGGAGGTTGTTGAGGTGTTGCTGAGCCCCACTACATATCTCACCCAAATGCTTACAGACTTGGTGTGGGAGACACTAGAGACAGCTATGGGAGAGGAAAATAGGGAGGGAGAAAGGGGGGAGGAAAAGAGAGAGACTAGTCTATGAATTTGAGTTTAAATTTGAGGGTATTGAGAAGATAATTCTTTATGAAAAAAATGGTTTGACAGAATAACTTATATTCCACCAACACCCCGCAGTTTTCTACGAGCCTAGTTGGATATGAAACTTGAGATCTGTCAACATTTTATAGTTCCCTGATTTAATAAGCATTTTTCCTTCTTTTCTTTAACTGCCAAATTTTTTAATGAAATGGAATCTTGGATGCCTACGTTCTGGGTTTTTTTTTATTTGCTATATTATAGTTGCCTGCTTTTAGGCCATGAATGCCAAAGTCTTTATTCTTACAAATCTCTCTACATGTGTAATCTGAGCTTGCTAACTAGTTCTTTACCCACTTCATTAATTAAATTGACAGAAAAGGTTATTTTCCCATGTTGTGGTGAATGACTCTTCAGAGGAATGTTTGAATGAACATTTCAGTCTTAAGTTAGTACGTAGCCCCGTGTCCTCAGATCACACCACAGCAGCAGATAGGAAACTTGCTCAATTTTAGGAAAAAAAGTACGTTTTTGAAACTCATCTTAAACTGCTAACTAGAAAAAAATGTTCTGTTTTTAATTTTTGACATGTTATTGCCACCATTTTAATTTTGAACTTTTAAAGAGATTAAGGACAAAAGTTAAAAAAAAAATATTGTGATAAACTAATTTTTAGTTCGCATTTTTGTCACTAATATTTGAGAATCGTTGATGAGTCATAAACCCTTTAAGTGCTCTTCCAAACAAATAGTAACAAATCCAGTAGGGAATCACTGTCACCATGAACATATATATTTTGCAAGGCAAATGTACTTGTGTTCGAACATAAAAACTCAAGATTATTTTATAATATCAGTGTAAAAAAATCATTCATAAAAAATGTCCCTAATCACAAGATTCAGGAAACTTCAAAACTTTATCATTTTGATTTGTTCAACTAGGACCAATAGACCTCGAAAGAGAAAATTCAGGTCCGACATTTCTTTACATTTATTTAACACAAATGAACGCTTGGAGTCCTGCCAACGAATGTCAATATATTCATTTTGACGGTAATCCCTAACAGCAACAACAAAAATAAAGCTTCCAAAAAATCCGAAGATTCAAAATACCACTTAAAAGAAGCAAGTATGGAATACGTCACCCCACATCTATGCAAATTATACTTCAAGGGAAAATACATACTTCAAATTTGCTTCTTGAACAGAGTTCGCCTACAGATCCCCTCTTAGTGCACAGCGAGGCCTATAATAGTAACTACCTCAATGTGGTTTCTTTACAATGGGGAGAATAAAACAAAACTGTTGCTCTTTCTTTCATCGTATCCCGATTTGATTTTTGATCTAAGACAATAGCATTCAATGTATGAAAAAAGGACAAAAGGAAAAAAATATCTGACTTTAGATGGAATGTTGATGTTTTAAATGTACCTTTTTAAAATGCGCTACCATTTTTTTTATTCTACACCAAACACATTATTTAAGTGCAGAGTACTTTTCAATGGGCTTAACATAGTGCTAGGAATCTCTTCTTCTTTTCTGGGGTGTCAGCTACCAAAAGCCCCATTCGCATTTGAAAAGGAATTTTGACTTGTTTCAGTATCAGATACACCCAGTTCCTCTTGCTTTCAGTTGCTGCTATTTAATGCATTGTTAATCATAGAACTGCGGTATATTGCACATGGATGGGCATGTTCTATGCAAATATATTCAGTTGGGGTATGTATATATTTTGTTATGTTCTGTACATAAACATCTACCCTTGTGCATATGTATATTTACATCATGTGTAACTATGTGGAGTATATTACCAAACTGTACTATACTTAAGAGGAGGAGGAGTTTCGAAGGGGTGCCAGGCAATATTTTAGTTAACTGTTAACTGAGTCCTTTTTTTTTTTTATGAAAGCCATTAAGTTGTATTTTGGGTTTTGTTTATCACAGTCCCAAAGGTGGGTGTTGACAGACACGATTATTTCCTGTTTTCCAAAAAGGCCAGTTTTAAAATATTATGTTAACATCTGCTTTAAATAATTAAAAGTGGAACCATCCCCTTTGCATCTACCTTCTCCTAGCAAAGCCTGTGGGCAGAGATCCTGATAAATAATTCAAAGAAAAACTTAACTTTGATTTCACAAACAAAAGCTCATCCCCTGAAACACTAACATCCCACCATTAACATGCTTTGTGAAAATGTGGTTGTTTCTAAATGATCTCAGGAAAAGGACTGGCTGACACTGTATCAAGATGCTGGCTGCAATGGCCTCTTGGGGTAGGTTAGTGTGTGCCACAGTTACTCAGAGGTTTTTCTGCTGAACAGAAGGTCTCCAAGAACTACACCCCTAGCAAAGTCCTCTAATATTAGTAGATCCAAGAAACTGATGTCTACCATATTTACACGTGATGTAAATATACATATGCACAAGCATCCATGTTTATGTACAGAACAAGATCTACACACATCCCAGCTGAATACATTTGCATAGTAGTACATGCTCACGTGCAGCAGACCAAACTTCTAGGGCTAACAGCAGCAGCTCAAAACAGAAGAAAAAAACTATTGAAAAAAATGCCATTGTTATTTCTTAATTATTAGAAAACCTTGGGTGCAAACTGTTGTGCAACAGAGGGCAAGCGCCATGAAGTTTCTTTTCTATGGTCTTCAGAAAGCTCGTAGTACAAAAATGCAATGTAGCTTCACAGCCCAGAAGAGAAGAAAATCTTTAATGTGTTTATAAAGGTCCCTGTCCTGTCTCCCCTTGAGGAGTGAACAAACTGGATGGGACACAGAAAGGAGAGTGAACAATTCCTGGTTAATGATTTAAGAGAGAGGAATTTATTTTGCCTCAACTTTCCTTTAACTAGTTCACTTTTTTTCCCATGAAGAGAAATTTGATAGCCCCTGTTCTTTATGAAATTATGGAAACCACAGACTAGAAGAATGGGGAGTCATTATTTCAGAACTGAAAAGAGGTAGGTGTCCTTACTTCCTCCTTAAATTGCCCATTACTGGAAAGAAGCCAGGAAGTCGAAAAGGTGCACAGCAGACCATGGTTATGGGCTGAAGCCCATGTTCTTCCTCCTCCGTATTCCACAGAAAACAAAACAAAACAAAACAAACAAACAAAAAACACTGCTATCCAAAATCCTTAAGACCAACACAGAGAGAAAGTAGCTACCCTAAGGACTCCCTAAAACATGGCTTTTGGATGCATGAACCCCAGTGTAAAGCAAGAAAGAACAAGCTGTATGAGTCTGTTACATGTCCAGCTAGTATTGTCCCTGTTGGCTTTACCTTGGCTCACGTGGGGCCGGCTAGCCATAAAAGCCCCGGAACCACGAGGGACCACAAGGGACATCTCTGGGGATCTGCGCGATGACCTAATCGAAAGAGAGAGGATGCAAAATCGAAAGATAGAGAACCAGCCTGGGGCAGACGGAGGACTTTAGGCTCTGCGCCATAGGTACCCACACTGGAGGAAACAGACTAGTTAGCACGGAGCATCCTGCTGCGCCTCCTGTCCTGCCTTTCCACGCTTTGCCCTGCCCTGCCCGGAGCTTCCCTGCGCGCGCGCCTCACTCACACGCACACGCCTTAGCACACGCACACACGTGCGCACGCACACTGCTCCCAGCAGCGCCTCTCGCCAGACCGTGGGGCGACTTCCCCCCTCGGAGGGGAGGCGGCCCTGCCCCGCCTGGCACAGTCCCGCAAAGGGACAGAGAGGCACTGGGGGCTCTGGAGTGCGTGGGCCGTGACCGAAGACGCACGGCGGCAGGTGGCAGCAGGGGCTTCTCAATGGAGGGCGCATAGCGGCGGGAGGGAACAGCGTGGGTCTGGGGAGGGGGTCGTGCATCCTTGGTAGCTTTTTCCTGCGGCTGCGGGGAACTCGCCTTGGAGAGGGCACTGAGTGCCGGTTCGCATCGCCAGGTTGGGGTTGTGCGCGCGCGCTTGGAGATCCGGCTGGCACGAGGAGGGCAGTTGAGGGAACCCACGCGGCTGGGCATGAGCGAAGTCCCTCTCCGAGCCTGCCTGCAGAGGGCGCCCTCATGGTGGCGCCCCGCCGAGTCGGGCCGCCATCCCCTGAGCAACAAGGCTAGGTCCTTCTGGAGATATCCCGGTTGGTTTGGTTACACTAGTCACCATCTAAGGCCGCAATTCCAGGTAGCAATTTTTTCCTCGTCTTCCAGCTGGAAGACACCAGGGTTAGGAATGCAAAGGGAGATGACCTGCTGGGCAAGTAGCTCAGCTGTGCCAAATCACCACTGTGGGTTGTTTTTTGGTGGGTTTTTTTTTTTTTGGAGGTGGGGGGGGGGTGCTGTTTCTTTTCTCTCTTCGAAGAGCCACACAAGACGCCGAAAAGTTTTCTACCACTTGGGGGACACAGGAGGATAAAGTATAAACCTTACTTTCTAGCTGGTATGGCCCGACAGTACTAGAAATCTCGGCGGGCAAGCTGCCTGTCACCGAATAACACACACGCACTTTCACTAGCTGTGCTAAGTGACCTGAGGCTGCTTTAGAACCCGCGGGCCTCGCAAACAGCGCCAGCTGGGGAGAAGGCTCCCTGTAAAAGTCTTGCCCCCAACCACTGGGTGTTGCCCATCCTGAGGCCTCTATCACATGGAAAAGTGGGGGCCACATTCCCAAAGAAAGCTCAAGACCTCACAAGGACCGACACCGATTGGGGTTTGACCGAACCCTGGCCTTCTGCAAGTATGAGCCAGCAGAAAAGAGTCTTCTCAGTAAAAACTGACCAGATTTTGTGATACTCTACACCCGGGTGGCCCTGTCTGCTCCGCACTGCAGAAGTTCAACTGAGCTTGAAGTAGTGACAACCCTCCGCCCCGTCCCGTTTAGGTGCCTTTCCCACGTCTAGCAGTCAAGCCTTGGCCAGAGGTGTGCAGAAAAAAAAATTTAGAGGACCCCCCCCCCATTCTTATAAATTTGAGAATTTGATCAGGCCGCACAGATTACTCAAAGCTTCCGTTTTTCTGCGATCCAATTTTATTAGGATTTATTCTCATTTGTGCTCGGCTTCTCTGGGGAAATAATGCTTTGATTAATGCAATCCTGGCCCAGGATCCGCCTCACGCCCCTCGACCCTCTCCCAAGAGAAAGGGCCTGTTTGACAAACAATAACAGAGGCGCAACTCTTGCAATCTGCCTACACCTTTGGGGACGGCTGGGAAGAGGGTGACACCACTAGCTAAATGCAGTGTTGGGAAGGGGAGGGGGGCTCTGTGGTGGTGAACTTTCCGGACCCAGAGCCTTAGGTACAGAGGCGGGGTGGAGGTGAGAGTTCAATGGAAGGACCCGAGCCTCGGTGTGCGAATGGATGCGTGGATACCAGTGCGCGCCTGTCCTCTGCTTGCTCCCAATGTCTAGTTCTTTGTCCCTCGCCACAGGCCTCCACAACAGAGATCCGCGCACTATGGTTGTGCAGCTCCTTGACCCCAAGGTATATCCACAGCGCCCACCCGCGGCTCCAAAGCACCTGGAGAGCACGACCTTGGAGTTAACCAACCGAACCAACCTGAGACGCCCTGCAGCTGCCAAAACCCGGACTAGAAGCCCAGAACGTGGGACCCAATTCAGTGGTTTCCCTCATCCATCCAACCATGCATCCATCCATCCTTGCATGCTTGCATGCATGCATGCATACCATACAAATCGGTGAACAGAAGAGCGGAGAGTTCTCTGTCCTGCTATGGGCTAAGAGCGGGCGCCCCCTTTGCAGTTCTTTAGCCTCCTGCTCAACCAAGGCCCCCTCCGCGAGGGGAGAACAGCTCAATTACGAAAGGAGCAAAGAAACGAAATCCCGGGCTCCAACGCCCTGCCCACCGGAGCTTCTCCGGTCCCCCTTTCTCGTTCCCCACCCCCACTGTCGCAAGCTCAGGGGCGGGCGGGGAGGCGGCGGTGCGAGGGGTCCTGCCCGGCTCCGCGGGAACAAAGCCCGCCGCGGGAGCTCGCGGCCGCGCTCTGAGCGGGTGACAAAGGCAGGCAGGCGGTGCCAAGCTCCAAGGCAGCGCTCCTGTGGCCAGGCGGGGAAGGAGGCCCCGAAGATGGGTGCGATTTGCACCCAGATTTTTCTGGACTTCTGTGTTTCTCTACCGTGTCCAAAGACCTGTTTGGTGACTCAGCGTTTATGTCTCTGGTCCTGCAACCTCACCAGCCTCCCACTTCTTTACCGCCCGCCACAGCCTCTCCCGTCTCCCCCCAGCTTTTTTTTTTCCACCTCACTCCTTTTACCTTGGCCCTTTCTCGCTTTGAAGGTTAGGTTTTTCCCTTTTTCTTTTCCATGGTAAAGCAATGATAACTGGACCTCTGCAGACTTCTCTGTGTTCAAATAACATTCTGAAAGACGTTTCTGGGCATTTGCAGGCAGAAAGGGGGACGTAATGGGAGTCTTTTAATTTTATTATGCAAACTGAACCCTAAATAAAATAAAATGCCGTTAGAATACGATCTAAGAAAGACAGACTTAGCCCTGAGGCCGAACAGATTCCTGCTGAATTCGGCAAGTGTCCCTGTCGGTTCCCACAAATCACATAAATGGCTGCGGGGGTGGGGGGGGTACCCCTTCCTGTGGAATGGGGCTCCCAGTCCACATGGAAATGGAAGTTCAAGTCTCTGAAGCAACCCTTTCTGAAAAAAAAAAAAGTTCTAATCTTACCTTCCAACCCCGGGTGGGGATTGCTGCCAAGACCCTACCAATAAAATCGTACAGTTTTTTTTTAATTCAGAGTACTTTAATGGTGTTTACTCCAAGCAAAGTTTTACTCGATCGGTTTTGATGGGGGGGGGGACATAAACGGACACAGTCCTCGCCATTTGACAGCACAAGCTGTGACTTCCCGGTGAATTCTGTGCCCTGGTTTGATTTTAAATTAACGTTTAATGTTACCAAGTACCACTCTGAGACGGGGATTCTCCCCCTCGGGCTTTATTAACTAGAATTCCGGCAGAAAATTTAGGCAGAGAAGTGAGTATTAAAAGAAATCCTGGACCTACAACTTTTAAGTTGGATATAAGCCTGAGCTGCAGGAAGCCATTGTGAGCAAGGTCACTTCATTCTGCCACCTCAACTTCTATCAATCAGTTTATCAGCTGAAATTCTATTCTTGCACATTCTGGGATATTGGAAGCACCAGCTCTCAATAAACACATTTGCTACTGCATTCTTTTTATTTTTAAGTGAATAGCAACAACCCCACTTTCTTGGAAACACCAATAAAGAAGGACAGCCCCAGACAGGCACTGAGTTGGGTAGGATCCCAGAGAAGGAACAGAACTGTGACATGGAAGGAAGCTACAGCATCCTCGGATGGAAGAAGCCACGGAAGCAGTGCTTGGAGATGAAAAAAGAGGAAAAAAAGCACTAGACTTCAGTCTAAATACCCAGATCTACATCCACATCCAGCTCCTCAGACAGTAGTGAAGGTCAAATGTCGAGAGAGAGAGAGAGAGAGAGAGAGAGAGAGAGAGAGAGAGAGAGAGAGAGAGAACCACCTCTACTTTCATCCCAGCACTACTGGTTTGGTGCCAGAGAAGATGCTGTGAAACTAGATAGAATACTTGATGGAGGAGAGCCCCAGGCAAAGAGCAGCTCAAATCTTTCAGGGCTAATGTAAGAACACAAACTTCAGATCCCCCTCTAGTAAAGCTGAGTTCATATTTCTGGGCTTTGTTTTTGTATAAGACACCACACACACACACACACACACACACACACACACACACACACACACGCCTCGAAATATTTTTTCAAGCTAGAACATATCCACATTTGTTGCTAATGAATTGTATTTTCACCACCACCTCTAGTCAGTCAGCTGGGCTCTGGGCTACCTAATCCTAGGAGTTGAAATTTGAAAAAGTCCGTGATGTCAGAGAGCCCAGGAAGGGTGGTGAAGGGCAGGCCAGAATAATCCATTAGTTGCAGCTTCCCCAGCCATTGGAAGAAAGCATCACCAGCCTTGACAGATGCATGCACGCAGCTCCGGTGAGCAAGCAGTTGGAAATGGGTTGCTTCAAAAGCACATACAGGATCACCAACTAAGCTGCTGTGCCTTCTCAATTTATCTCACACAATCAGAAATGCCCTGTAGTTTAAGGCTGCTGCTGTTGCTGCTTTAGAGTAAAGCATCATAGTTTCTTTGGATTTATAATTACTCTTTCAAACCAACCTGAAGAATCTTAAGTGTTTGCTCCCTGCCTCCAGATCAGAGGAACCGGTTGCTTATCAAAGAGATGGGGGGGGGGGTGCATATTCCTAAACCTTAGCAATACCAAGAAGCAATTCATCTACTGCCCATCAAATAAAGTCTATCTTCTAACCAAAGTCACTATTGCAGAGCCCTCTCCCTCTGTATAGGCCACAGAGTACAGACTGTGGGTAAGCTGACTATTTCAGAGTGTGAACGGTAAGAGAAACTGCCTGCTTTGTACTGCTGCTTTCCTGGACCGCCTTATCATCGTGCAATGGAAACAAATGAGGAAAAATACCCATCTCATGTTGTGCACATTTGACCCAGGTAATGGTCTACATTCTCTCGTTTGGCGAAAACAATTTCACAGTCCCCAGTAATTAAGCCTGTAGATTTTGCCCAGAACTTTGAATCTTAATTCATACCCACCTTGATTATTTCCAGCCCCAAGTCATGACAGACCTCTATCATGGTCCCTGTAAAGGAACAGCTCATCTCAGATTAACTTGTTGCTTGTCCAAGAATTCTTATTTTCTTTCACTGCAAGGTATATCAGTCTCTAGAAACCAGGAGGGTTCCCTCCACCTCTCTGTTCTTTCAAGAACATTTTCAAGAAAGGGGAGGGGGAGCAGCTGCTTAGACCATCACAGCCCCCAAAGAACTGTAACACACAAATGTTCCCTTAAAAAAGAATCGTGAGGGTTTAACCAGTGTTTTACAATATGAATGAATTTTTAAAGTTTCTTTCCCTGTTTTTACAGCCTAACTTCCTTGAGCAACCCTGGGCTTGTAAAGCAAACTAAGTTTTGGGACTTGTCCCACTCTGTGGATCTCCCCTGGATGTCTTTTGTCCGCAATGCAGAGCTGAGGAAGAAAGCAGTGTTTGTGCTCAAATTACAATTTCCTCAATTCTTCACTTGCAATTCCTAGCACCAACCTGACAGTGCATTTCCTGACTCCGAATGTGGAAGGGGTCCAGGGTGAAAAATCGTATGCTTTTATCTGAGTGTCTCTCTTGCTTCTATGAAAGACTGTAGGAATATAGTCTTTCCAACCTAGACGAAGTCATAGTTTCTACCAAAATCAGTTTCAAAAAAAAAAAAAACCTTATAGTTGAAGCCTGGCTGACTTGGAGCTGAGTTGAAAAGAAGCCAGTGGTGACACCCCCCATCCCCCAGTAGCAGAGCTATCAGAGAGGTCAGGCTTTGTGACACTCGGATTCGCAGGTGCCTTCAGCTGCACTGTGGAAGCCCCCCCCCCCCCCCCAGTCACCCAGGCCTGTCTTAGTAACGCTCTAAATCTCCTTGGGAAAATTGTTGTTTGAGACAAGCTGACTAAATCCTCAGAACCAGCTAGGATCTGCCCTTCACTGGTTTAGGAAGTTTCCGACTTTGCTATAGGACTTTTTCATCCTTTGCTGCAGTTTTCGCTGGCAGCCCTCACCCCCTCAACCCCCCCAAAAAAAATCCTTGGTTCTAACACTCCTCTTTAACTGTCCTAAAAAGGTTCAAGTCCACAGTTACCTCTACCCTCTGTCTAGCTTGCATTTTCTTTTCTCTACAAAGTCTTTCAAGGCTGTTAAATCCTTCTAAAACCAGTAAGAGCTACTAGGTATCAACTGGAGTGAAAGATCCCAGGCACCTGCTCCATCCTCAAGCCCCTGAGTTCTACACAACTGTGAGACTGTGTCCTGCTGAAACAGTCATTATTCAACATATAACACCAGAATTCATTTTGTTTTCTAGTCCGATTCCAATAGGATAATCATCACCAGCCTGAAAGACAGTTTCTTAAGTTGCCTATAATATAACTAACAGTAATTCTTTAGCTGCTCTGTGTTTTTTGTTTTATTTTTACTTTTGTTTTTGTTTTTCTGCCTATTTTATATATATATATATATATATATATATATATATATATATATATATATATATATATATATATATATATATATATATAAAAAGCCCTAGTCACACTTCCCTGGAGCGAAAGGGGGAACAGTTTCTGCACTCTCTGTCTTCCTGGGCCATTTACAGGCATGGCTGGTGTGAGGAGAGATCATTGTCCTAGTATTTCAAAATCCTGTGTGGTGCAATCATTTCCCTTCTTCCCTTGAACATGCATAGAAAGGTAAGGGTGTTTGTTCTTCTGGCAAGTTCGTAAGGGCAGATTTGCTTTTGAACTGGCTACATTTTCCTGAGTGCCTGCTACGACGAGTCAGTGCGCCCCCTGCTGACTAGTCAACAGTATAGTGCTAAGCAAAGTTTATTTTGTTCAGTAAACCGTGTCATATAAAATTAACAACAACCAATAAAATTAGCTTATATGTTTCAACTGCAAAAGTCCAAAACAAAATAAAGCTAGTTTTAGTGGTCCTAGAAATCTCTAGCTTGCCTTCTCCTCTTTGGCTGAACCAAGGTCCTTTTATCTAAAGCCCAGTGCACAAACATATAGCTTAATGTGACTAGTGTTCTTCCTTTTATTTCTTTCTCTATGGCAACCAATATGCTCTGCTCAGAAATGTTCCCCATCAAGGAAACAAATGATCTTCAGGGAGCAGCTCTATATGGCATCTGGTCCAATGGAGCACACGGAGTTAACCCCAGTCAGATGCAAGGCTGTAAACAAGGGGAGGAAACCTAGTGATTCTCAGCCCCTCCCCAACTGACACCTCTGCCTCCCTCATTACAAACCACAGCATTGATTTAGCATCAACTGTTTCCAAATAAATTACCAATTCTAAATTGCAAGGTGTTCTGTATACAAAAGTGAGTATAATTCCAGACATTTGACTCCCCCACCCCCACCCCCCGCCACTCCCCGCCCAAATGTGGCTTCCTTCGAAAGATCAAACCCAGACCATTTTACTAAAGTCAGATAATCACACTGGCCTGAACTTGGCATAGCTATTTCTTTCGGCCACATTTATCTAAGTAAGTACACCCTTGAATTTTCCAAAACCCGGGGGTAGTGATAAGGAGGGTTAGGTCTGACTGTCACAAATAGAAAGCATATGAAATCTGGTACTTTAGATGCTGAAGCTCCAGCGTCCTTGGGGAGTGGAGAGCAGGGATGTCCTGGTTAGTTTTGATTGATCACCCTCTTTCTGATGGGCTTTTACTACTGAGCCAGGAGCTGCAGCTCACCGCCTGCTCCCCAGTTGCAGCGTTAACCAGGGATACACTGACTTACTCCCTCGGCTCCCTCATTGCTTACTCCTCTCTAGCCCGCAGTCAGTGGTTACCAGGCCCTCTTCCTCACTTGATCGTACTGCTCCCCGTCCTAACCTGGACAGACTCACAATTCAGTCACCCCACTAGCTACAGATCCCAGGCTTTTCCCTCTGCATCCTTGATTCTCTGGGGGAAATTCCAAACAAGAAATATTTATATACTCCATGCTTAGAAGGCACCTCTTTTCGAGGGGTTTACCCCTCCCATAATCAACAATTAAAATCAATAGCACTTTCTTGCTCTCACCCAGAAGAGTAAAGCTCTTGCTGTGAGGGCCTCTGGAACCAGTCCACCTTTTTAGGTATTATTTTAGCAACGTCAGATTCCTTTTGCTCACTCCCTCCGACACACTTTCCCTTCCTCTCTCCTCCCAAGCAATGAAAATAAAGCTTCCAAACCTACAAGAACATAAATAAATACACCAGAAAGGACGGAAAGGGAAAGGAGAAAGCAAAGGAAGAAAATGGGAGGGGGGAAAACCACTTACCCAGCAAACTCCCAAGGTTAGACTTTTAAATAAAAGGTTGTTGTTGTTTTTTTTTTAAAAAAAATAAGGTGCCTGGAGGGGTAAAGGAGAAGGCGTTTTTCTCCACTCTCCAGAACCGGCGCATCCTTAGCCTTCCCTTTACACTGACTCCTCTAAGCCCAGTTCTCACTAGTCTATTATTTTCACCAAAATATATGAAAATGTATGCAAATGAAAATCAGCACTAACTGTTCTCCCCTTGTTATATACTTTGGATTTTTTTTTCCAGACAAAACAATCACACTTGGCAGAGGGAGGGGGCGGATGGGGTGGGGCGGGAGTGGGGGGAAGCTGGGGAGCGATTTGAGAACTAAGTATATGGAAGGGAGGGGAAAGGGACAGACCTGGGAACAGAAGTGCGTTTCTGTTATTGAGGAGCACAGCGTTTGGGGGGCTTCCCGAAAGCGCACACCCTCCGCGCAAAGGAAGAGTGGCTCTGTTTGCAGAGGCGCTATCCCGTTTCATCAGGCCACCTGAGACGGCTTTTGAAAGCGTGTACTGTGAAACTCATAGCAGTAATTTAGACAAAATCCTCACTGTATATTAATGAAAGGCGGCCCCATGGCTCTGTTCCTATCCTCCCCATTCAGTGTAAACAAAACCACGAGACTCTTTCGGTTTTTGAGCCGGATCCAAGCAAAATCGGCAGGAAAGGAAAACACGGGGTGCTGGCACCGACCATTCAAACGTCTGCACCTGGAGATCTCAGATTTATTCAATGAAATCTGTGTTCCATCTTTTATATATACATATACGCATACATAAATATAAAAAGGAACCTTTTGGGGAGGAGTGGGGGGAATCCGTTCTGTTTGGGGCTTTGGTTACTGCTGCCTTTTAGATCTGTTCCTAAGATGGTATCTTTTCACCCGGCAAGCAGGAGCTGGACCCAATCCTACATAAATGCATCGCGTCTACGGTTAATCTCGAGATCACGCAGAGGCTGCGTGGCTGCTGCTGAGCTGGAGAGCTCCTACTGTAACTGAGTTCACCTAAGTGAGCTCGGCAGAGGAATTATGCATGGGGGAGAAGGCAGGCCAGTTCTTTATATTCGAAGCACACTGGCCACCAGGTTACGTTCTCGGCTGCAGCTCGGGCTGGGACTGCAGGCTGCAGGGTGCAGGCTGCAGGCCGGTGCCCTGCAGCTGGAGGGTGCGGGTGCAAACACAGGCACCCTCATTAAGAGTCGTGTATTTATTGAATGTCCGAATTGGGTTAGTTCATTGGAAATCCCCAAGGAGGGTTTAATTTGCCCTTGTTTTCGTTGCCACTTTCTCTTTTTTCTTGGTTCGCTGAGGTTCCTCTGTGCAGCGTTTCCGCTTGGCCGCGTCCCCCCCACACACACCCCGCTTCTCCCGCCTACCGGGCCCACTCCTCCTCCCGGCCCCCTTAACTCTTTCAGCTGGGTTGCAGCTGAGAAAGCACTTGTCGCCAGCGGTCACAGCCACCGTGCAAACCTGAGACCCAAAGAAAGAGAAAAATAAAGCGTCCCCAAGCCCAAGAATAGCAAGCGGGTAATAACCCCACCGACACACACACACACACACACACACCCCACACACACACACACACCACCACCACCACCACCACCACCACCACCACCATCAGCGGTGGAGCGGCGGGGGAGGGCGCGGCTAGCGGACCCGAGCCCTCTGGGCAGGCTGTGGCAGTCACAGCATTCTAAAGGCACTGGGGTCGAATACACTTACGATGAATCTAGGGGAACGGTCGGGCTGATTGCCTTTCAAATACCTCGAGTGGCTTCGTTGACCAGCACCCTCCAAACTCACAAGGGCACGCACGCTACTTGCAAGAATCCCAGAGGAGGGTGGGAGGGAGGGAGGAAAGGAGGGAGAAGGAGAGGGAGAGGGGTGGGGGAGAGCGAGCAGCCGCAGCAAGCGGTCCGTCTCGCACGCGCGGGCCCCGCGCTGGTACAGGGCTGCAGGTTTCCCAGATGATGGCATCCGAGAACTTAAACAAAGAGGGTCGCCGCCGGCGCGCGACTGCTGCACAAAGTTGCAGTGGCGGATTTCCAAGAAGCTTGGCCACCGGAGCTCTGGGCGAAGCAAGCCTTCCTTTCCCACCTCCGGCAAGACGGAGATGGGGGCTCGCGCGGGAAGGGAAGAGGAAACTTTGAAACCATTGGGGACACATCTGTCTATAGGTATTATTTTGAACCGTACATCCGTGGCGCGCGCTTTACAAATCTCTGGCGTGGGGTGGGGGTGCAACACAACGCAGTCTAGGTAGAATGGGTAGACTGCTATTTTTCGTGATTTTTTTCCCCTCTTCATTTTCCTTCAAACCCCCTTCTTCCCCGCCTCCTCCTTTTCTCTTCCCTTTTTCCCCAACCTCCCAGACCAATCACGAAGGCAGGGAGCCGCGGAGGGAACGCAGACGTTTGGGCCGGACACTAAGAGTTAAGACGTGGTGGAGGGGCGGAGGGGCGGAGGGGCGGAGGGGGGGCGGGGGCGGCGGGGGAGGGGCGGGGAGGGGAAAGTGGCGCGGGGGAGGGAGGCTGGGAGACGACAGATTTCCAGCTTCTACGACGCTCTGCCTAAATTAAAAAGCAACCAATCGGAACGGCCGGAAGGGGGGCCGCGCGTCCTAAGCCAGTCATTCCAGGCCTGCCAATCACCCAGCGGGTAGCCAATCAGCGGGGGCCCTGGTGCTCGACTTCCTTGTATTTGGGAAAGTGTGGTGGTGGGTGCGCGCTTGCGGCGGAGGGTAAACATTCGACAGTCCCTGCTCTGAGAGGGAGGGACAGGGAGCGAACTGTCAGATCCTAGCGAGAGCGGGCGCTCGTGAGAGAGAAAGAGAGAGAGAGGGAGAGAGGGAGAGGGAGAGAGAGAGGAAAAGAGAGAGAGAGGGGAAGAGAGAGAGAGAGAGGGAGAGGCAAAGTGAGACAGGGAGAAAGAGAGAACCCGGGCGCAGAGCTAGCTCTGGCTGCAACTCTGCCCCGGCACGCCCGCGCCCGAGCCCGCCGTCGGGCACTCTAGGAGCGGTACAACGTGCCCACAGGAGTTGGTTGTGTATCAAGGATCCCCTGTATGCACACACACATCTCCATCTCCACCAATGCACTCTTCTTCTTCCTCCTTCTCCAGACAACTGCCGGGGAAAAAATAAAACACCAACCCCAACCTTCAGCAACAAGGTAACAGAACAATTCGACATTTTTTTTCCTGTTCAATTTTTGCCTTGTTATATTTGTTTCCTAATTTCTGCCCAAAAGGAAAGATGTCGCACCAGACCGTGACTGTTGCGAGGAAAATGAAAAGGGACTCTTGTTTCAGAGACATCCAAGAGCTCCGGCAATAGCAACTTCAGAGAAATGCACCATCGCAAGAAGTTTTTCTAGGACAGAACAAAACTTGAAAGGAGAGGACCAGAGGGGGAGAACAGGAGCCAGTCTCCCCACTCAGCAAACGCAAGCCGCCAATATCACCACGCCAGTAAGGACCGGAAAAGTTTTACTATGCTAAGGGGGAAACAGTGAAATGTCTTGCTGAAGAGGAGAGAAGCCAGCGGACCAGCAAGGAGCGGCCCGATTGCTGGCCACCCACAATTTGGCCGAGGAAGAAAGGAACCGTTTCGTCCTTTGTTGTCTCGCGTGAAACCTTTGCTTAGCAGGTGGACAGAGCCCCGCGCCGGGGCAGAGTCCGCACCCGCCCGAGGACGAGGACAGGAGGAGCAACCCGAGCCCCTGCGCCCGGAGAGAGCGCCCGAAGTACGGGTCCCAGCCCCATAGGGCGAGCCTCGCTGGAGCGAGTCTATTGCTCCCGGCCAGGGGGGAGACCACGACCCCCCCTGAAGGGGCTGGCCACGGAGCTCACCCCGAGAAGCGATCCCCCCTCCCCAGGGCGCTGCTCCTGCTGCGGCTGCTGCAGCGTCTGCTGCTGACCGAGGCCGGCCCGCGACCCCCGCGCCCTGCCGAGCGGCCTTGCAGCTGCAGCCCCGGGCCGCGGCGGCGGCGGCGGCGGGGGCGGAGGCGGCGGAGGAGGAGGAGGCGGCGAAGGCGGCGGGGACCCGGGGCGGGGGAGGAGGAGCGGGGGGAGGAGGCGGGAGGCGGGGGGGCGCGGCGGCGGCGGCGGCGGCGGCGGCCGCGGCTGCTGCTGCGGCGGCGGCGGTGGTGGCGGCGGTGGGGTGGCGGGAGCGGAGCGGCATGGCCACAGCGGCTTCTAACCCCTACCTGCCGGGGAACAGCCTGCTCACGGCCGGCTCCATTGTGCACTCGGACGCGGCCGGGGCGGGCGGTGGCGGAGGGGGCGGTGGCGGCGGCGGCGGGGCGGGGGGCGGCGGCGGTGGCATGCAGCCCGGGAGCGCCGCTGTGACCTCCGGCGCCTACCGGGGGGACCCGTCCTCGGTCAAGATGGTCCAGAGCGACTTCATGCAGGGGGCCATGGCCGCCAGCAACGGCGGCCATATGCTGAGCCACGCGCACCAGTGGGTCACCGCCCTGCCCCACGCTGCCGCCGCCGCCGCCGCTGCCGCCGCCGCCGCCGTGGAAGCCAGCTCGCCGTGGTCGGGCAGCGCGGTGGGCATGGCCGGCAGCCCACAGCAGCCTCCACAGCCACCACCGCCGCCGCCACAGGGCCCCGACGTGAAGGGTGGCGCTGGACGCGAAGACCTGCACGCCGGCACCGCGCTGCACCACCGCGGGCCTCCGCACCTCGGACCCCCGCCGCCGCCCCCTCACCAGGGCCACCCTGGGGGCTGGGGGGCCGCCGCCGCCGCCGCCGCTGCCGCCGCGGCAGCAGCAGCAGCCGCTCACCTCCCGTCCATGGCGGGCGGCCAGCAGCCGCCGCCGCAGAGTCTACTCTACTCCCAGCCTGGAGGCTTCACGGTGAACGGCATGCTGAGCGCGCCCCCGGGTCCCGGCGGCGGCGGCGGAGGCGCGGGTGGTGGAGCCCAGAGTCTGGTTCACCCGGGGCTTGTGCGCGGGGACACGCCCGAGCTGGCGGAGCATCACCACCATCATCACCACCACGCTCACCCGCACCCGCCGCATCCGCACCACGCGCAGGGACCCCCGCATCACGGCGGCGGCGGCGCGGGGCCGGGACTCAATAGCCACGACCCGCACTCGGACGAGGACACGCCGACGTCTGACGACCTGGAGCAGTTCGCCAAGCAGTTCAAGCAGCGGCGCATCAAGCTGGGCTTCACCCAGGCCGACGTGGGGCTGGCTCTGGGCACGCTCTACGGCAACGTGTTCTCGCAGACCACCATCTGCCGCTTCGAGGCCCTGCAGCTCAGTTTCAAGAACATGTGCAAGCTCAAGCCACTGCTGAACAAGTGGCTGGAGGAGGCGGACTCGAGCACCGGCAGCCCCACGAGCATCGACAAGATCGCGGCCCAGGGCCGCAAGCGCAAGAAGCGGACCTCTATCGAGGTGAGCGTCAAAGGCGCGCTCGAGAGCCACTTCCTCAAGTGCCCTAAACCCTCGGCACAGGAAATCACTAACCTGGCCGATAGCCTGCAGCTGGAAAAGGAGGTCGTGCGGGTCTGGTTCTGCAACCGGCGCCAAAAAGAGAAACGCATGACGCCCCCGGGCATCCAGCAGCAGACGCCGGACGATGTCTACTCGCAGGTGGGTACCGTGAGCGCTGATACACCGCCACCGCACCACGGGCTGCAGACCAGCGTGCAGTGAAGGCCGGGGGCGCAGCGCGAAGAGGGCCGCCGCCGCCGCCACCTCCGCAGCCGCTGTCAGCACCGCCGCCACGGTCGCCGCCGCCGCCGTCTCCGAGCCGCCGCCAAGAACCGCCGCTGCTGCTGCTGCTGCCGCCGCTGCCGCCGCCGCCGCCGCTGCCGCTGCCGCCGCACAGACCCAGCACCTGGCCTGGGCCAGTGTGTCTCGGCCGCCTCCCCTCTGCCCAAAGACAGGCGTGCCAGGGCTCTAGGAGGAGGGGAGAACGACTGGGGAGACACCGACCGAGGAGACTCTTTTTGAAGTCCAAGGAAGGAGGGACCAAAAAAAAAATTAAAGCATAATAAATACCGAGACTGTTTTATATGCATATATAACAAACAAAACCGGAAGAGGAAAAGGGGGCAACCGGGACATCTCGTTTATACTCTGGTGGTGTTTTGTTCTATTTTGAAAGAAGGTTGAAGATGCCTAACGCACCGAAACTGCACTCTTGAGGTACTGTACACCCCGAGATGTCCTTCATGGCATCAGTGGAGAACACCTGCTTCGTCCTCCCCTCTGAGACAAGAGAGACACTCCCCTCCCTTTCTTCCACTTCTTCCTAAAGGGCTGCCTAAAAGATCCATGGAAACTTTATTGGGAGCGACCTGAAAAGAAAGATGCACCAGGTTTCATGCAGGTCTGACTCTACTCCAGAACAGTGTTTTTCTTGGCCATATTAAAGTCTTTGGGGGAAAAAAATAAATCAACTATGAAATGGGAAGGAAGGAGAAACAGAATCTGGGACAGGGGAGAAGATTCACAATTTCTGAAGTTCACAGACTGAATAAAAAAAAGCCAAAAGAAAGCATCCTCGCGGTAACCTTGGAAATAAAAGCAGCGCGAAAGAGCCCGGGCTGGGCGAGGCTGAAGGCCAGGCACGTCCAGCCGCCAGCGGGGAGGGCACAGCAGCGGGGGGCCAAGGCCCAGCCTTTGAGACCGCCCAGAGAGGCCAGGCCACTGCCACCGAACCCGGGCTTTGCCGACTGCCACTCGGGGTGGACCATGCCTAAAGATTCCACCGCTAATATTTTTTTTATTAACATTTTTTTATTTTTTATTTCTGGACTGACTCCGATTTAAAAAAAAAAAAAAAGAGTGTGGAAAGAGAGCACCAGCCGCCGCACTTCCCTTGACTTCTACCCTCAATCCGTTGCCAACTTTGATTGAATGGGTGCTGCGGATGTGATTATGTAATACTGCCATTTCCAAGCAGTGTTTTTGGTAGGTTTTAATAAACAGACTTTTCAAATGACGGCAATATAGAATCGTTAGATCCGTTGTTGATCTAAAAATATTTGCTTTATATTTTCATTAAATGACTTCTTTTAATATTTTATTCAGAATACTTATGAACTGCTGCAAAACGGTAATTTATTTTTCCCCAGATCTTGTATTACGTGTTTTTTTCAGACGAGCACAAATCAAAATGAAATGAAAATATGGACAGTTGTTAGGTAATAAGGGTATCTTTTGATGTGATCCTTTGATTGTAATTTAATTTGAGTAGTGATTCCGTAAGAGCTGATTGAGAAAATAAATTTGTTAGAATGAAATAGTCTGTGTCTGATGCATCAACACTGTGTGGGAAGAAGAGTTCTCTAGAAAATATTTTTTTACTAATGGAGATCCTTAAGTCGTAGAGCATCAAGGGAGCAGAGCTTCCCCCACGCAAAGAGCAGGCTAGGATTGCTGAAAACATCTGTGCTTTAGCAATAGAGGTTGTTCACTCCTTGTTGATCCATACATTTCACAGTATTTTCCTTACCCTCAGCTTCAGTGTCTCTAGTGTTTTTTGCTGAGCGATCTATAACTACTAGCCATTTTCTTGAAGGTACCTGTTTTGAATCGCATGATTGAGCTACATCACCACTGAAAATAAACCCACCTGGTCAATCATGGTAAATACAACCCCTCATAGTTCAGTCTCTCTTTTTTTCTCTCTCTCTATCTTCTTATCTTCCAATATATCCCTGTTTCTTTTTTTTCCCTAAAGATCAATAGTTGCAAAGGATAGCTTATAAACCATTGAAGTATTTTAATATCAATTACTCCCCATTGCTACCTATATGTGATTAAATTTCGGTTATTAAGCTTATGGTAAGCTTTTCTTATTGCTTTCATGAAAGAAGACCTTGCAGAGAGCCCTGCTTGACTCTGTACTTGGATGGTCACCAGCTCAGACTGGAGGCTGCCCATTTCTGTGGTTTGGTCCTCTGGAAACTTGGTTCTTCACCTTTTCCAGTGCTGAGGGCCTTAGCTTTTTGGGTCACTTTTTAGATCAGCCCCTGCAGAGTGGTCACATTAATCAAGTTAATGTATCAATATTTACAGCGTGGAAAGATGAAAACCTAGTGCCTCGGGTTGTGAGTGCTAAAGATGAGAAAGGCTCTGGTTGGTTGACTCCCTGTATGATTTTTTTTCTTTAAAAACTGAGGGAGAAAGCAGTGGTTTTTACACAAGATTTTTCCCCATCTCACTTAGCTACCACTCACTTTTTGCCTAATTTTGTCGCCTTCACTGGCTCAACCTTCCCACCCCCATAATTTAGATTCAGGGGTCTAAAAATCCTGGGAAACTATAAGAGTAAGGAACAATTATTTCTCCCAGAGAGACCCTATAGCACAAACCAAGCCCCAGCCAGAGGGCCATGTATTGAGTGGCATTATTTTTGACACTAAATTGCACTAAAACTCACAATCATTCTGATTTGTGAAATCTGAAAGAGTCCATATTTATTTAACAGAAGGGATTTGTAGATTAGAAACTACATTTTACTTTTCTCTGGGTTGCTGTTTTCTGTTTCTCCTGCTATTGTTATTGCCCTTCCCTGGGAACAACTTGGTGTGGGGGTGGGGTGAGGCTCACCATCATTTTTCTTTTGGTGTTGTTACTCTTGTTGTTTGAGGGACTTTAAGAGTAAGCCAAAAAGACCTGTCTGGAAACCCAGGAAAGGGCAGGTTGGTTGTGAGTGGAGCACACCACTGGCATATGAGAAGAATCATGAGTTGGTTTTTTTGGATAGGGGTGCTTTTTGTTTTGTTTTGTTTGATTGTTTTCCTCCTGGAATAGTGGTGCTTGACTAGAAGGGGGAATGGGTCTATTTAAATTTTTAGGAGGTCTCTACTTACTTGATTTAGCTGAGGACAAGGGAGCTAACAATTAGATTTTTTTTACACTGTTTTCCATTAAAAAGAACCTTTGCTGATTATTTCGGAAGAAGCCTTGATTTAGAAGTGAAGAATCTGGGCACGCAAGGCGATTTGTTTGTCATTTTGCATTTTGTAAAGGAAGCTGATGCTTGCACTATTTTTTTTTTAAAGTCAACCCTTTGAATGTATTTACAAAATGAAATTCCTGGTTGAAACACTACAGAAAAGATATAAAGCAAGAGGTTTTGTGCTAAGGCTCATATTGTTACACATGTAAATAATGAAAATATTGTTATATATCCCCAGATCTTTTTAATGAATTTGGTTATTGTGTTCCGTTGTGGCACAAATGTCTTGTGCTTCCTAAGCCTCCCATTTGTTTCCTCCATTGCAGCTGTCTCCTCCTCCCATTTCAACCCAAAGGAAAGTGGCAAAGTTCTGTCCCATCAACCTGGTTAGTTACAAACTAGGCCCATTTATAGTTCTCAGTAGACTGTGGCTCCTGGGCTCTAGACCACCTCGTCCGCCCGGTCACCATCCCCTGACAATTCTCTCCAATAAGTAATTCAAGGTGTATTTAAAAATATAAGTAAATTTGCTGTTATTGCTCTGCATTTTCCCTCCTTAGTATTACCCAAGGATTCTCTCTCTCTCTCTCTCTCTCTCTCTCTCTCTCTCTCTCTCTCTCTCTCTCTCTTTCTCTCTTAGAGATTCCCTCTGCTTCCCAGTGGCCTCCGGTGTTTGCTCATCCCATGCTGATGATCTGTTTTGTATGAATGGTTTTCAACCTTCAGAGAATAATTGGTTCTTATATCAAATGCAGTATATACTCTTCATAATTTTATCACTGAGTGTAATATTTTAAATAATTTTAACAATTAAATTTGCTTTTTAAATTATATATTTGTAAAGTATTTATCCTGTTGGAAGCAACAATATATTGTTGTATTTATTCGTTTATTTTTGTAATAAATGATCAACGTCTTCAAGCTAAATCAAAAATGACACTTTTATATATCTATACAAAATGCATTTAAAGAGATGGGCACATTTGCACCAATTTGTATGTAAATAGAGTAAGAGCCACCAATAACTTGTAGCTTTCAGAACTAAATTGAAGGAAGAAACATTCTTTCCACATGGAGTTTAGTTTGCCCAAGTTCCAGGGTAATTAATCAACTCTGAAATAAATGCAACAGGTATTGGCAGTACATATAGGCTTGAAATTAGATATTTAGGATGCGGGCCTGCTTTTTTCCCCCACCCTCTTAAAATGGAAAGATATTAAAGAACTTTGTTCTTTCCCCGAAGTGCACGAGATTGGCTGTACCGATCAGATGCTGAGTTTCGGTGACAAACCCCCAAACACCTGGCTGTGCTTGACTTCTGTGTTGGGGGAAAGGAGAAAGGCAGCTGAGAGTTCCAGTGTTTCAGCGATCCAGAGCAGGTGACGGACTGAACAGAGTAATGCCAGGCTTAACAGCAACAACCAAAATGTTTAGACCCTTTTAAAACGACCGAGGGTCGAGCCCCTCCTTCTCCGGTCCCGCTACAGACAGAAGTAATCAGTGCAGGTGTTGTTGTTAGCAGTGGTGCGTGAGAGAGTGGGGAGAGGGGGGCTTGCTTCGCTGGACCAGCCAGAGCTCTTTGCTTTGCTTGGCTGGCCATTTCAATTCCTCGGGGTTCCTAGTCCCTGGGCCTGAAGGTCGCCCATGTGACCTCCTGGCTGCGGGGAGCCCCAGGATAGGCTTGATCTTGATTTCAGTAAGGAAATCAGAGGGCTCTGTGTTTACCTCCTGAACTTTCCAGCCTAGGGAAGGAAATAGAGAGGAGTCTGGAAGAGCAGGGGGTGGGGGGAGGCGGAGATAGCAAGAGGGGTACTTGTGTAATCAGATTCTTTGATTTTGTTAGCCTGGCTCATGGCCTATTAATTAGATTACTCTCTCTTTCATTCTTGATTTCACATCCGTGTTTGTTCCTGTATCCTAAAATGTGGGCGCGAACTTGGCGAGCAGGAGCCTATGATGTCACTGCCGGCCAGTGGCGGCGGCCTGGCCTTCTGGTGGGCTGTGGGCTGCTTTCTTGATGAGCCCGCTTTTCCTCGAGGAAGAGTGGGGCTCTGGCAGTGACCTCAGAGGGGTCTGGGAAGAGGGCAACAGGCATTCTCCTGGCCGCTCCTGTGGTGTGTGTGTGTGTGTGTGTGTGTGTGTGTGTGTGTGTGTGTGTGTGTATGTGTGTGTGTATACGCGCACAAAGGGAAGGAATGGGAAAATTCAGTCAGGTCTGGACTGGGAAGCCCTAGGGACACTGGCGACTTAGTCAGGTGAAGGTTGGCCTCAGGTGAAAACCAGTGAGCACCGGAGGCGAGTGGGAGGGGTCTAGGCAGTTGGCAGCCAAAAGTCCGCTTCCCTCCCTGAGGGAGGGCCGTGCTGGGAGCCGAGGTAGGGTGGTGGCAGTGGCCGCCGCGGGGGCGCCCGGTTCAGGCTCGGCCCAGCAAGGCCCCGGTAGTCGAATGGTGGCAGCTGCTGCGGGTCGCACAAGTTGTTTTCCTCGTGGAGACCATTCAGCAAAAACGCAGGATCCTTTCTCAAAGATTTAAATTTCGCGGATGAATTACCATACACCGGTTGCTTAGCAACTAAATTCAAGCCGGGCTAAGAATATGCAAGCTTTTTGTATTCTCATTAATAAAAATGCCACTCTGACACAGCAACCCGACTTTGGATCACTGCAACTTCTGTAAAAGCCGTAGGAGAATACAAACCGATCCTGCCATTTAATTACAGATCAAAATGGCTTGAAACGTGATGTTTTGTTCATCTATCTTCCTAAAAGCGATGTAAAAAATAACGGCTTTCAAGAACAGTAGTAAATTTTCTTCTTCTTTTTAAATGGAGTTGTCTGTCGAGGTTACTGATAATTGTCAAGTGAAACCTCTTGAAATGTCCCTTTTCATCAACGTTTCTACTCTTTTCCCGAGTTCTTCCCCCAACTCAGTATTATTATTGTTATTGTGGAGAGCCTCAGGCCTTGGACACCTTCGAGACTGTGGCTGTTGAGAAAGTAGTCCACATGCCCACATTGGCTAGAGGAAGCCTGAGAAAAAAAGAGAGTACAGACAGAAAAGGTTGTGGAAGTTTTCTTGAAAGGCTGGAGGAGTTATTGAAGGCTCTGACGGCCTAAGTTTGGAGGTCCGGTCTGTCACTTTCTGTCAGGCAGGTGGGAAGTAAAAGAGAAACGCCTGTTGTTCTTAGATTTTCTGTTCTGGGGTCGTGAGTCTGCCTCCTGCTTACTGAGAGTTGAATTTAGGGCCTTGCTGACCAGGACTTTCCCAGAAATTCTCCTCCCAGCTTCTCTCGGCCCAGGAGCTTGGGGCCCCGGACAAAGTAAAGACTCTTGACCCCCTGGGTCTTCAAAGAACATGGCCCAGGCCTAGAGCCAGAGATTTATTGTATTCAAGGGGCAAACTTCGCGCCTCTCCCAAAGGATGCGGCCCGTGAAGGGTGATGCGTCGCTTTAGAAGAGGGTTCCGAACGACTCCTTTTGAAACATTCCAAAAGTTGAGGGTGAGGCAGTCAGGGCAGACTGACCTTGTGCAGGCAGGCCTTGTTGTTTGGGAGTGTATGCGAGTCTTGGCTGCTGGGACTGTGGAGCAGCGGGAGTCAGGGCTGTGTGCTTTGTGGAAGTTTTGGGCCCTTGCTGGCCTTTCCCAGCGTGGAGTTCTTGAATAGCCCTGAATGCTTGGACAGGCCTTGGCTTTTCTTGGCTTCTCTTGGGCCACAAGGATGCCGAGGTGGCCAGGCTGTTACCAGATCACCTAAAGCACGGGATCTTAGCCCGGACACTGGGGACCCCTAGGCCTACCATACCCAATGTCTTATGCAGCCTGAGCCCTGACAGTAGCCAATCGGCTTGGCTTGTGTGTACCCAATGTCCCACCAGGAAAGATTCATGCTGACTTTGCTTCGAAACTCACAAAATGTGGAGGAGCTTAGCTTTAGATAAAACCAAGTGGTAAAAATGTGAAGCCCTCAACACACACACACACACACACACACACACACACACACACACACACACAAAGGCTCCAGTAATATTCCCAGAGAACCAGCCCCCCCCCCCCCCCCCCCCCGCAGTCCGTAAAATTTTGCAAACGGGAAACCTGAGAGGAGATGTGCCCCCAGGTCATCCTGGCAAAGCAGAAATTGGGAACCTCACAACTGACTAGATGCAGCCGGACTTAAGGGGAGCAAAGGCTTACCCTCTTTTCTAGAGTGTTAACAAGGCAATACAGCTTCTTTTTTTCCTTTTGAATTAAAAAAGATACATAATAAACAGTGACCTGTTTACTTACAAATACAGTCGTGTCCCCCCCCCCCCAAGCCATATTCTGTATGTAAGTCACTAATGGACCCTGGTGATTTTTCCTTCTACTTTGGAAACATTGTTAGCTCTTTGAAAAGAAGGGGGCAGTCTTCCTGTTGCTTGAAAAAAAAAAAGTAGCAAGTACTTGGACAGTTTCTGTCTGTGGATACATTTAACACTATGAAATAACCTTCTAAAATACTTGAGAAGGGGTTTTCTCTTTGACTCTTCGGTTGTGTGTTGGGCATCGGTGAGTGGCCCAGTGGGGAATGTGAGGTATTGTGACCCTCTGCATGTGTGCTTTGCTTGGAGACACAACGACAGAAGGAAACTTTAAATAACTGGAGTTGGCTAAGAATATGAGGAGTAAAAGATCTCTGGTTTCCAGAGTTTAGGGACTGTCTATGGGATGCAGTGTGGTGCGTTACTCAGGCAGCCTCCTTCTTACAGGGATGGGGAAGCAAGTGTGGAGGTGTTACTTACTTGGGGCACAAGGCTCATCTTTTTAATTTGGACTTTCCTTCAAGTGTCGCCCCACCCTCTGGTAAGAACAGTTGAGGGGAAGGCAAGGGACACATCTAGACTGTGACTGTGGCTCTGTAAGTTCCTGATACTAGACGACTCACAAGAGACAAATGATGGGCCAGACACTGCATGAGGGAAGCACAAGCATCTTTTAATTCTTTTTCCTTCCTTCCTTCCTTCCTTCCTTCCTTCCTTCCTTCCTTTCTTTTTTTCTTTCTTTCTTTGTTTTCTTTTTAATGAACAAGAGATATTTTGTTGAAGCACGTCCAGGAGCTCAGGAATGATGTGCCCCCCCCAGGACAGGCTCTCAGCAGAAGGCGGATCCCGGATCATTGGCTTGAACTTTGCACACTGAAACAAAACAGATACTGGTTTCCAAAGGCTCCCAAGTCAGCACTAGAATGAAAAGTGTCAAATCTCATTCTACCCAGGTCAGACACAGCACCCACCTCTTTGAGCAGAAGCCAAGCTGGCAGGCTCTCAGGACCCCTGAAATGGGCTGGCAGGGAAGGGGTTAGCTTTTCATTTATATTTTCAAGTCTGAAAAACCCACCTGCACAGTTAAAGAAAAATTCAATAGATCTCATCAGAAAGTGGACCAGCACCCCAAAAATAGCAAAAGGAAAATAAAAGTCTTAGTGGTTTGGCCTCAAGACTCTCCTGACTTACAATGGTAAAAAGGCCAGTCAGTAAACAAAATAGAACCATTTGCAATGAACACTTTTAAGGAGAGAGGTCTTTCAAATTTTAAAATTGCACCAGCAAGTCTAATTTCTATGTTGTATCCCCTGAAGATTTCTACCCAGAAGGGCTTTTAAAAATTCTCAACCCCAAGAGAAAGACCTTTAACCTCTTCCAAGAGCTATTTAATAGCTGTCCCATGTGTTTTTTGTTTTCTGCAGTGATGAGAACACAGGGCCTTGCAAATGCTAGGTAAGATGGAGCCAGCTTCGAGGTGTGTGCGGGGAGGGGCTTCCTTTAAACACTCTCCCTCTGAGATGAATCACCAACCCTTGTCCTCAATGCTTTTAACAAGAGAGGTGTGCATAGCTGTCAGCCTCAACTGTGCAGTCTTGGGGGATTAGAAGTGTTAGGCACCCAAAGGCACAGAGCAGCTAGTATCTGAAATGGGCTTTCTGCTCCTCAAAGAGGGGGGGGCTGGCAAGGTCAGCAGTAGTGGGCCTGTTCCCCCAGGCTCTCCTGGGGGTCTCAAAGAAGAAGCCTGCAGAGGGGCGATGGAAGTGAGGAGCCAGGAGACCAAAAGAGAAATCACTTACCTCAACCCTTTGTTCTGGAGTGTGAGCTAGGGCATCAGAGGGAAACAAAAGCCCCCAGAGAACGAGGCTTCTACTTCATTTGTATCTCCCCAGACCCTTACCAGAAAACCAGGCTGGTTGGCTGGGGTCAAAAGTAAATAAAGAAAAGGCAACTTGAGGGATCTTTACCTTACAGATACACCATCGGCAGGGAGAAGTACATACACTTGATTTTCTCCAAGTGACTGTGTGGTGTGCAGGTAGAAAGGCCTGGAAAGGAAAACAAGTGGAATAGGAAGGCTTGGGGTGGGGGTGGGGTAGGGGGTAGCTGTATAGGACCAGTGTGCATGCAGAGCTGGTGTGTGTGCAAATAGTTGTATTTCTACCCTCTGTGTACCAGAGCACCCTTCGCGGATCCTGCTTAACCCTGTACCCTGACTCAGGGGGATTTATACTTATAACAACCGAGTGGAAAGCAATTGTACCCACAAATCCTGCAAGCTGACTGCCATTTGGCAAGTGCCAGCCAGGTAGTACAGAGCTTGGCATCCTCAATCAGCGAGCTCTTTCTGCCTTGAGCCTTACCAGGGGAGGACAGGTGTCTTCCTCTCTTTTGAACCCTGTGGGTGTCAAGCTCAGTTGTCCCTGCCATGCTAGGAACGCTTACTTCTTCATCAGGCTACTGGACTGGAATGTGTAGCAGCATGAGGAGGTCACTTTCAAAATGCTTAATTTGTAAGGATGGGGGTGGAGAGCCCATCCTTTAGGCCATACAAACCATGTTTATCTGCCCTGACCTGGGGAGAGATTTTAAGTAGGGGGCAAGCATCTGGTAGGATGCTATGGACCCCAGGAAGATTCTCCTCTGCAGCGGTAGGGAGGGAAGATAGTGAGGGGTCTGTAAGAGCTGCTGAAGGCTTGCTCTAACAAAGCTCTAACAAAGGCTTCCTGCAAGCTTACTCTCAAGGCACTTTCAAAAACCACACACCTAGCAGGCATGTCCCCAGGTCCCAGGGTATGGAGCAGATTGATCATTCAGACAGGGAGACGATGTCAATGGTGTGTGGCTGGCTGCCTGGGGATGGGGGGGCTCAGCCTAAGAGTCCTGTTAACCCACAAGCTTCTAGGGACCTGGGTGCATGATTGTGCCTGGGCCTTTGGGGACTTATTTCTAGCTCATCTCCCAGACAGTTCAGCAAGGCTGAGGCGGAAGCCCTGTGGAGGAACAAGACTTGCTCTTGGTTGTCTTGGTAAGGTTGAGGGTAGCTTTGACTCAAAGAAGCCTCCTTGCTGAGTAAGAGGAAGAAGGCTCACAAATGGAGAAGGCTCCTTGGGTTAGGTGGGTGTCTGAGTCAGGATGGCCTTTGCAGGAAAAGAGCAGGCTGCTGTGGAAAAGATGTTCCCGTACCATGAGCTGGACCACAGAGACGACGTAGGCATCTCCAAGCCATTAAGCCCATTACTTGGCTATTGCTTTCACAGTGCAGTGAGAGACTTGCAGGACTGAAATCTACATGGGGCAAGTGGGAGAAAAAGAGAAAGAAACCATCACAACAAACTACCTTAAAGACCATAGCTGTACATCCCCACAATGAAAAGTAAGGCCCAGGTGCAGCTTCCATACCCGCCTCCAAGTCGGTAGCTGCAGCATCTCTTTAGGAACCACAGAGCAGCTCAGCGCACAACAAGCAGATAATGAGGCCTTCAGAGCTGGAGTTCAAGGCCAGGAGCAGGTACAAAAACGCCACAGATGTTACTCCTTACACGACAAGGTAGGTGGTGAAGATACAACTGTAGGAAAAGATCTGACGTGTGTGTGTGTGTGTGTGTGTGTGTGTGTGTGTGTGTGTGTGTGTGTGTGAGTGTGTGTGTGAAATACAGTCAGTGATTGTTCCTTCCCTTTCTAGAAAAGGTGTTCCCTTTCCTAATTCAACCCAAACAGAAGCCCGAGAGACTGCCACAGACCTCCGGTCCAGCAGAGCCTCCTAACTCCCCTGAGGATCCCCATTCCCAAAGCTAACCCCCAGACTCCTCACCCTCTTTTTTTTCTCACAGGCCTGGGCAGTGCTGAGCCACCCCAGGAATGGCCTCAGCAGGATTTTCTAGATATTTCTGCCAGGGAGAAAGTCTTGGTGAGATTTCAGGAGGCAGTGACTGACGGGGACTCCACCCTTGGCTGTATCCAAATATAAATGAGACGTATTTTGGCTGATCAGTCCAATGTAGTTCATGAAACTGTCTTGTCAAATTTTCTAGTCAAAAATAATAGAAGAAGAAGAAGAAGAAGAAGAAGAAGAAGAAGAAGAAGAAGAAGAAGAAGAAGAAGAAGAACACTGTAAAGATCTTACATGTGGAGTTTCCATACAAAGAGCCAGGTGAGGGCAGGGCTGGGGAGCTAGCTGCAAACAGCATCCAACAAACCCTCCTAAAGTGCAACCTCATGCCACAAAGGAGAAAAAGAGGTGAAAATGATTCTGGTTGCCTGCAAGACACCCCGATAAAAGCAGATGGGCTCTAGCTAGGGAAATCTTTAAAGCTGTAGAATTTTGTTCTTAGAAAACATTTGTTTTCATAGACTTGGATAGGTCAGCCTCCCCCTAGCTTACCTGGCATTCTGAACCACCGCGCAAGAGCCACCTATGAGGATGGTATAGTGATGAATAGGTTTTCTGGCCTAACCTAATCCTAATCTGAAAGATGGGAGCTCGCCTCCTTTCTTGTCTATTTCCAAAGCTTATAAGTTCGAGAAACCCCAGATTCTCCCACCAGGTATTCTGAGAGGTAGGTCTTATCAGGCTCTGGTGCTGTGGACCTCTTTGGATTGGGGATGGGGGTGAGGACAAGTGTGAGGACCAGTTTTACTGGTCACTTTGGGAGAGCTCTGGTCTTTCCTCTACCCTGGAATCCTAGAATGCTCGAGACAGGTGGATTAGACCACAGACCCATCAGATCTAGGGTAACATCACTCCCATCTCCTTAGCCTCAGGACATTCCTAGTCTTCAATTTGCCCAAAACTACCGATTGTTTTATTTTCCTTCCCTGCCTCCAAGCCCTGCTCCACTCCACCATGGACTTGGTAGGGAGGCTCCAGAGCCCCCAGGAGCCCTGTTGTATCCTCCAGTTCACTCTCTCATGGCATCCGCAGGGAATTTGTTCTCAGGACACTTAGGGAAGAGGGAATTTGCTGCTGACCTGGACGCTCTGTTGTTGAGCTGTGCCCCTGGGGTGAGCTGCCCACTGAAAGCAGCATGGTTTTACCCCACTCAGGGTACTAACAGTCTAAGCTAGACCAAAAAAAAAAAAAAAGTATTGTCCCTGGGGAACCACTGAAGAGAAAATTCGAAGCATCATCCCATTCAAAGGAAGTTTAGGTTTCAGGACCCTTTAGATACCAAAGAAAAAAGAGAATTCCACCCCATCCTCTTACCTGTTGCCTGCTGAGGATACTGTCCTTGCCTGCAGTATTTTTTGGCCATCCCACCATGAGCGACACCCCACTGCCCGGCAATTAACTCTGACATAACAGAAGTGAGGAGGAGGTCCATGGGCTTCACTTAAGGGAAGAGGCCACCCAGAGCTCCAAAATAATCAAAAGCTTTAGTGCTGCTGAGAGAGGACCTGTTAATCCCAAGCAGGTCAAGGGTGGGCCACACAGCCTAGGCATCTATGCCCATATCGCCCTGGCAACCTGGCAGGTACATCGGAACCAGATGCACCCTGGTGTTATGGGCTTCCACCCAGGAGCTGAGGTGCTGGGCAGATGTCTTGAGCAAGACAGACTTCAGTTTCGTTGCACGAACACTCCCAATGCTCTAGAAAGCCAAGAGGGGGACACTATGAGCAGAGGCGACATACAAGATAAACTGCCCCCCCCCAACTGCTCCGCTCACCTGCTTCCGAGAGGTAGAAGGACCTGTGTTAAGTTGTCCCCCCCCCTTTCTAACTGTGGACTTGAAGAGCAATTTAATTCCCTCCTTTGCTCCATGCCTCCCCTGCACACACACAACTGAGCGTGGTTCTCCACTTGGGGATAACAAGAGGCTGGCAAAGAGACAGAGAGAAGTGGCAGATGGCCTCCTGGAAAAAGCAGGCCCAGCCACACAGTAGCCCTGAAACTGATCAACTCCTCTGATACTTGCCCCTCTTCAGACAGCCACTCTGTTCCTTTCATCGGACTCACTCACCAGCTAAAACCACTAAAAACATAGCACCAGTTCTTCATTTTCTCCTAGGTTCCGTCTCTTTCACGCTCTCGTTCTCCCCACCCCCACCCAGGCAGGCCTCGCCCCATCTGAAGTAAGAAGTTAAAACAACTTGTTCTTTTAAATGACCTCCGGGTCTTCGCCACTACCAGAACACTGGAAGAGCATGTACCCTCACCTTGCCCCAAGTCCACTTCCAAATCAATTCGGTTGTAACCACCATCGTCAATGACACTCTGCAGAACTTGACAGGATCTGAAATCAAGGTTCCATTACTTACCAGAAGTAGCAACAAACTTTACTGAAAGAAACAAATTCAGCATTGACAAGGAATACACACACACACACACACACACACACACACACACACACACACTCCTTAAAACATCATGTAGTTTTCTAACTTCCTGCGGGTTTAGGGGAGGGATGATGTAAAAAATCTTAGGCAGCCGATTTTAAAAATCACTTGATTGTATTGTCCTAGTTTGAAGTTCTCGACTATAATCGTAAGTAATAAAGTCGTTAATAGGCATAATTGGTATCTTGTTGATCCATGTACCTGGTGCTTTATTAGTGACCCAACTTAGTTTTGTGGGAAAATACAGGTGGTTTAGGATCCGTAAAAGGAAGCTAGTCATTTTCAGGCAACTTTCCCCAGCAGAAGGCAAAGTGCAGATAGACATCTGTCTCACACATTCGCTCCTCTGCTTTTCTGTACACTTAAGAATAAACAGTACAGATCTGGGTTTTGATTTCTCTAGATGAGGTCATAAAGTACCGTGTGTGTGTGTGTGTGTGTGTGTGTGTGTGTGTGTGTGTGTGTGTGTGTGGTGTGTGACTGAAGATTCATGGCTATCGTGGCTGTCATCATGCGCGTTAAAAACAGCGAAGAACTCGGTGTAAACAGAAAAGGAACGGGCTCGCTAGTGAGATCAAGTGTCTGACCAAGTTCACTTTCCACCCCTTCGCAGGAAGAGGGTAGGTCACCCGCTGAAAGCGAAAGCTCTGGGGATTTGGAAGAGCACCCCGCAGACATCCTGGGTTCTGGGGCTTTCTCCCAGCACTCCCACCCATACCCCGCTTCAAAGTCCTTCTGCAGGACTTGGTGATTCAGGGTGCCCAGTGCGGGCTAGCTTCCCGGAGCTCTCCTTGCCCCGTGCTGGCTCAGCAACGCCCCGGACTCACCCGGTGCGGTAGGTCCACTCCCTCCAGACTAGAAACGGATCCCCAGTCGGGCAGTGCGGGAAGCCACGTCTCAGCAACGTCAACCCCCACCGCGGCGCTTGCCTGAATCTGGGCTCCAGAGGAGCCGAAGTCGGGCAGCCACCGGCGGTGGGGGCAGGGAGGCCCGGGAGAGCCTCAGCCTCCAGCTGGGTTGCGGCTTTCTTATGGAAATGACCCGAGCCCGCCTGCTGGACCCGAGCGAGTCCCCTGGTCCCCAGTCTTCTCTCTGCTAAGCTTTTCCTCCCCGCAAACCCTTGTCCTCCGCGTCTTACCCTAGCGGGACGGGTGGCGATGAGCGAGCTGTGCGCCCCGGCCGCAGAGCCGGTGCCGGGTCTCCCCCTCGGCCCGACGGGCTTCAGTTCCACATTAAATATTCATAGCAATCGCTACTTTCTTAAAGGGGAACCCACCGCGCGGGAAAGTTCCCAGCCAAGGGAACTCACAAAGGAAGGTGTCCCGCTCCCTCTAGTCCTGGGGGTGGCTCGGCGCACAGCACCAAGCGCTCCGCTCTGACAGACAGAGAAGGGAAGGGCCAAAGTACCCGCTCTCCTACTGTCACGATATTTCTTGTAGAGTGTGAGAGAAGAGGTGAGCTTGGAAAGCTGATCATTGTTTACATAATTACTTGAACATGAGGGGTCACATAGAACGCTTTTGGAGTTTCCAAAACATTTCGTTATTTTCTTTCATTTCATGTTTTAAAAGGAAGGTGGTTTAACTTCATTCGGGCGTCATCGGCCCCGAAGACCAGAAAGTAAGTTTGCCCTGTATTGTTTGTTGGAAAGAGGCACTCAGCAAATTTATAAAAACTCACACGGAGAAACCGTTTCACTGGAGAGCACCTGCCCCAAGTTCTAAAAGTGATCCTGGGCTGCCGTGCAGAGCTGGGGCTTGAGGGCTCAGAACCTGTGTGGGGTGTGCTTGGGGAGAATTGATTCGAACCCCAGCTCCACTGCTCAGTGCCCGGCCTCTTTCTTCCAGGAGCTCAGAGGGCCTGCGTGGTGTGCGGTCCCCGGGCTTCCCAAGGCCGAAACTCATCTGCTTGACTCCTCAACCGGGCCCAGGAGAAAACCGAGGCGGGAAATGGAGAAGAAGCAGTGAAAGTTCTGGGCCCACTGCGGAGGCCAGGCCTGGGATGCACCCCGCCTGGGGCCAGCTGACCCGTGACTGCTCCTCGCGGTGCCAGGCGACGCCCGCGCCTTGTGTCCCGTCCACCGTCCCCCCCCCTCCCGCCCCGCCACCACCCCCTTCCCTGCGCACGCCCACTCCACACACTCTCACTCCCAACGGCTTTTTGTTCCAGGCCAGGAGCACTTTCACAAATGGTTAGAAAGTCTTGAGCGCCATCTAACGGGAGCAGCAAAAAGTTGAAAGTGGGTGGAGGTTAAGAACCCAGGCTGGGCGTGGGAGAGTCCCATCTATAACTCTATGGGCACTCTGGGGCCTTGACACCTCTCCTCTTCCTCCTACGACGCGTAACTCTGTCGGACTCTGGAACTCCAGGCTTGTCCTCCCCGATCCCCGAAGCTCACCTTCTCAGGGTCCTGGGGCAGGTGTGGGCTCCTTGCTTGCGTCCTTTTCCACTCCAGGTTGGACTGCTTGCCTGGTTTCCCTTGGACACGTCTGCCTGAATAGGACCCCTGTATCATTTAAAGTCTTCAGAGCTTTGATTTTGGCCTGGGATAGACAGTTTCACGAATTTGGATAAGGTGCACCAGTTTTGTGAAATGAAAGTCCCAAGCCGAAGCTTCTGCAGAAGACAGGACGAAGCAGAAGGCAGGTGAATAAAGTTAACTGCAGCCAATACAAAGGAACGTGTGCAGCCTGACACTGAGAGATGTCAGCGGCTCTACAAGAGCTGAAGCCCGTCTCCAGGAAAGAAGGTGGATCCTGAAAAGCTGCCCAGGGGTTTGAAAGCAGCCAGACTGGTGGCTCACAAGGGATGCAAGTCAGGAAGGATGCTGCCCCTGGGGGTGTAGCTGAAGGAGTGTTGTGTGATAGACTTTTCCTGGGGAGCTGCAACAGGTGCTGCTCACCCCAGAAAGGGACCCCACGACAGACCAAGGAAATGACTGCCCCAATGTCCAATTTGGTGAATCAACGAGTTTCTTTTTTAAGTTAGGGTTACTTAATGGGATTACAAATGAGGGGTTAGTTAAGGGTGGGAGGGGGTAAGTAAAAGGCAGTGAAGCGACCTCACAGCAAGTCAACACCATAACAGGACACAGATGAACGCTGCAACCTTGCAGCTCTCTGCACAGTGGGGACATCTCTTTCTCTGAAGTGTGGCTGGTTAGAGCCCCGCACAACCCCCACCTCCGCTGCCCCAGCAACTGCTTAGCTCCCTTTTTATTGTTTTAGGGGAACCTCAAAGATCCTCCAAGTTTTTTTTTTTTATCTCCTCCACATGTGACCTCTGGTTTACCTACTGATGCCTGTGAGCCTTACCTTCTCTTCTGAAGCGAAAGCTTCAGTTTGGAGGGAACATACGCTATGAAAAGGTCATCTAGACATCCCCTTCCACCCCCACCTCACCAAGGATTCCTAGCCAATGTGAGAGTGGAGCATCATGGGAAGTTCAAAATGGGGTCCTTCTAGTCAGGGCAGAGTGCACTGGAAGGTATCCTGAAGACCGTGTAGGTGGGTGACAGAAAGGCTTGACCAGCTGAGAAACCAGGGAGAGAAGAGGTGACCACCAGGCCCACACCATCCTCCAGTCACAAGACTCCAAGACTTTAAAAAAAACCAAACCAAACCAAAACAACCACAACAACAAAACCCAAGACACAATAAAAACCAAAAAGCTACATATATGGGCAGTATAGAGGTTCTCTGACCACCTTCTGGGGTCTCCAGAGGTCATTAGAAAATCTGTTTCTCCTCCTTGCTGGGTGTTATGAAGGCAGTAAATGTTATGGTGATAAAATATGTGCGGTATAAAAACTTGGCATCTTTTTTTTCTAAGCGCATGTACGGCGGTCCAGTTGGAACACACACATTCATATTGCTGAGCAACGCCACCAATTACCCATTTCCAGAAGTCCTCACCTTGGTCTTTATCATTGTACTTCCCATAGCCCCTCCACCCAGCCCCTGGCGAGGTCTACAAATTCGACTTCATCTCCACAGAACCCAGACAACATTCATCTTTTTCTATGATTTATTTGACTTTGTGTAATGTCGACCTTTTATCCGTATTATACCATATCCCAGCATTTTCTACCCATTTAAAGACCATCTCGCTTCTTTATCCATCTATGGATGGATTCTTGGTTTTCCTCTCGTGTTTTATGAATAGTGATGCTGCTGTGTGCATAGGTGAGGAGAAACCTCAAGTTCCTGCTTTCAACTTTTGGGTCTATACCCTGAAACAAAATTGCTAGGTACTATGACAATCGTCTTCAGAACTCTTTGAGGGGCCTCATGGTGTTTTCCACAACTGCTGCATCCTCATTTTACCTCATCCACAGTCCACAGAGATTCTGGTTTTTCCACAGCTGTGCAACGCTTGCCAGTTTCTGTCCTTTCAAATAGTAGCCATTGTAACTGCTATAAAGTAATAGCATGCACAGATTCTAAAACATTTCTCTCCACCACCCCACCCCACCCCCCACCTTTTCTTTTGAGATAAACTGACTTCAAGCTTCTCTCTCTCCTATCATTATCTCCTAAGTCCTGGGATGGCCATCTTGAAATATTTTTAGATGTAAATACAAAAGCATAACGGATACTGGGCATGGTGGCAAAGGCCTGTAATCTTTGCACCTCTGGAAGCAGAAGCAGGAAATCCAAGCCAGCCAGAGCCACAGAGAGACCCTGTATCAAGCAAACAAACAAGCAAAAATCAAACTGAAACCAAATTCACAAAGGAACCTGAAACCAAATGAGATGACATCACCAAAGCAGTTAATGTATCGATAGATAGATAGATAGATAGATAGATAGATAGATAGATAGATAGATAGATAGATAATCACATTCAGTACTAGAGAATGAACACACGAGCTCACACGTACTAGGAAAACACTGTCATTGAGCTTTATCCCCAAGACAGGCTCTTACTATATTGACCAGGGTGGCCTGAAATGTATAGCCTCCCAAATGTCTGGGATTCCAGGTCTCTAGCAAAAGCCTTTCTAAAAATACAAAGTATCCGTAGGTTAAGCCAGCAAAAATATCTCAGTAATGATAAGGATTTTCAGTCTCTGGCCTTTGGAATTTATGTCTAGGAACAACAAGAAGAGAAACAATTAAGACAGAGGAGCAAATAGAATGGATTTTTTTTTGATGATCACATTTTGATCCATTCTTCCAATCGGAAGCCAGAGAATTGTGGGGGCGTATTATTAGTAAGCCCTATTCATTTCTTTGTTCCTAGAAGGAGACCTTCCTGAGATAGAGAGAATGGGGGGGGGGAGTACTTGTCTTCCTAGATTCTTTGATGTATTCAAATTGAAAATGAGAGAGACTGCAAGTGGCCCAGACTTTGGCTGTGTGGGTACCTGGTGGAAATCTTTGAAGTGCCCTTTCCTAGAAAAGAGCTGAGAAATGGCAAGGTAGCCACTTCAGGAGACACGATGGTGTTCTGTGGCAGGATCCCCTGTGAGGAGTCCCTCAGCACAGTTCTCGGGACTGTGCTTGTGGTACCCTCATGCCAGCCTTGTTTAGTATTTGTGTGAGGCATACCAACAAAGTGCCCTATTATTCTTTTATTTCCCCCTTTTTTTATATTAGCCATTTCTTTTTACAGCCTGGGGAGCCAGGTTAGTGTTTTTATTTCCCACGTGTAAAAGAAAGTGTCAAGAGTGGGCACAAGATAAGAAATGGAACGGGTTGTGATGACAGGGTCATGACTGGGGGCTCCCAGCCGGGGCTGCAGCTTAGCATGCTGAACTACACTCTTCTGTTACTGCACAGGGTGCTTGACTCAGGGCAGAGATGAAAGAAACAGGAGCAGCAAGCCTTGGCAGTGACCACCACCTCCTCTCTGCTACCAGGCTGACTGCAGCACTAGAAGGCTGGGGGGGGGGGAGTGAGGGTTCTGGGACAGGGTGCAGGAAGCTTGAAGGGGGTTGGGAGCCCCCTTGGGGCAGGAGGCTGTGGAAGCAGTCCCTGGTACCTCAGCTCTGAGCACTTGTCTGGCCCTCCCCTTTAATTGCTGTGTCTGCTCTCCAGAGAGAAGGATGATACTTTGCCTCAGGAGGCTCGGTGACTAAAAACAAAAGAGGAAGCCTTGACTGTAGCAGCTCACAGGAGTCATTTCCTCTCCCTCATTAAAGCTACTTCCAGGAGAAAGAGAAGCTTCTGGTGGCCCTGGGACCCAGAGACCTCTCAGCATCCTAAAAAGCTCTTTGCCGTTCTTGGATCTAAGCCGTTTGTTTCCGGAGAGAATCATGTCGGGTGGGAGCTCAGTTTTTTCCATTTGCAATGGCTTATTAGGTACAAGCATTGCTCTTCTCTCTGTTTACTGAGTGATTAGGTCTCCCTCCAACTGACCCTGCCGAAGGAGATCGCCAAAGTGGATCCTTAACACACAGTTACCCCGCAAAATGCCCTTCTCATAAACCCAGGGACCTCAGCCTGGACTGTAGGCTTCCTTGTGGTATCTTGTTTGTGTGGCCAGCAACGGAAATGTCCATTGATAGTAAATGACACCCATGTTTCCAGACTCCATTCAAGCAACAGTGCAGAGAGACTGGAACCTGCTGAGACAGAGGCCAGTGAAGGGTGTGCCCTCAAATGAGCCTGGCTGGAAGACCTCAGCCTCTGGGTCCCATCACCCCATCATCCCATCACTGTCACTGAACCTTTTCCAAGTTGTACCGTTGCCCTGCCCACAGAAGAGTGACCTTTCTGTCCTGGTGAGACAGAACAGAGGCAGAAACTGGTAGTTCTCTATGTCCCCACCTGGCAGGCAGCGAAAACCATCTAGGAACAGGGAAGATTCACCAGGTACCAGCTAGTTAGTCATTGGTCACCTGGCCAGGCTGGCTGATATAAAGACAGCCAGCTGAATTAACAGCCCCAGCCTCCACCAGCCAGGCTCAAAGGCCACAGTGAAAACAAAACCATGCCATTTACCCAAATTTCAGAGGATGAATTCAATTGTCGGGCTTGGTCTGGAAATGAGAATGAATTAGTCCCAGCTAAGTGGATTCTCCCTCCTTGCTGCCAGTTTCTTTCCTGTGACCCAGGGAACACGTAAGGCACGCCACTGATACTGCTAGATAGCAGGGCCTGTCTTCATATACCAGGGCCTGGGTGACATGACTCAATCAACTCCCACCTCGCGCATATTCTCAATGGGAGCCCAGTGCTCTGACTCTGCACTGTGTTTTCATGATAAGGGTGCACTGTGACTGCCAGACACTTAGACATACTGTTTATTGTATGACTCTAATATGATCTGAGCCCTGGTAGAATATAGGGCTGGGAAGACCCTGCTCATCGGAGCTATGAGTGTGCCAAAGGGTAAATAAACTAGTAGATTTCCTGAACCATCTCAAGATTCACTACACTTTATCCTGAGATTTGTATGAGTGCACACACATATCACACAGACCATACACAGCACACTTGATACAGTATACCTCCTTCCCACATGACACACATGATACACTATAATATGGTATGCACACAACACATGAATATCATATACTATATGCATAGAGCACAACATATACTATATACTCAAACAACACATACATAACATACAATACACAGAGACTAAAAAAATACATAGCACACACATGGCATACATACAATATATAACATATGCATAGTCCATATATAACACAGTGCAACAATGTAGGCACACACAAAACATATATAACACATGATACAAAGCCAACATACAGGAAATACATGAAGCGCACATATAGCACACCATCAATTCAGCACAGCTCACAATACACAGAGCACTTCACACACAGAGAGACAAACAGATATACAGACAGACACACACACACACACACACACACACACACACACACAATGTATGCAGAGGAGAGACAGGAATGTGGAAAGGGCCTGTGCCTTGGGTATCCTGGGCTCTGGCCAGAGCTTCCTCCCCTGAAGGTATCTAAGAGACCAGAGCTGATAAGGGACATGGCTGCCAAGCATCACCAGTCTTCAGATCAAGTGTGGTGACCTCTGCTGAGAGCTTGTGGAAGATGCCAGAAATTTTGCTTTTCATATTTCTTGTACTTAGAATTTGTTCTTGTTAGTTTTTGTTGTCATTTGGTTGGTCGATTGGTTGTTTCATGTGTATGCATTTTGTTTTGGTTTTTGGCTTTTTTTTTTCCAAGATAAGGTTTCTCTATGTAGCCCCGGCTGTGTTGAAACTCACTTTGTAGGTCAGGCTGGCCTTGAACTCAGAGATCTGCCTACCTCTGCCTCCAATCCTAAGTGCTGAGATTAAAGGCATGTGCCACCCCACCATATCTGGCTCTTTTTTTTCTTTTCTAATAGTTTCCAGCCAAATATGTCTATTTATACCTGTTTCAACTAGGTTAAGAGAAATCACCAGAAGCCAGATTACACCATGTTGAAAGGGCTGAGTGGCTGCTTTGTCTTCTGCAAGTGGAGTTATGAGCGGTCGTAGTGAGAGCCGTTGAAGCACAGAGGCTCAGAGCAGCTGCCATGCTCCTTCCCCGCCAAGAGGACAAGGTGTGCGAGGTGGTGTCCAGTTCGGGTAGGGAGGAAGTGGGGCAGGAAGAGGACGGAGAAACTGTTCCACAGGCAACTCAGAGCATCTTCCCAGAGCGGCACTCCCTGCAGGCACTCCTGGGAGGAAGGTAAGAAACTCAGCTGAGAATGTCAGGCTCTGCATTTACATGGAAACAATTACAGGTCTATTATACAATAGAATACAAAATCATCATACAATTGGAAAAAGAGAAACCAGGTTCTGGATGTGCTTCGTGACTGTTCAGGGTGGCTCGGGGCCAATACCTGTCCCTTCTCCTCCAAGCACATGCGGTTTCTTCGCACATTAGTGATATTTCCGTGGAGAATTTTGGGAATGCTACCTTATAGTTTATTCCTCCTCCTTTCTGTGGTTCGGATTTACGTTTCGGGACATTATATTTTCAGATTCATCCTCCCTCTTGCCTCCAGCCCCTCCCCACACAGACAGATTTAGGGCCACCTGTTCTCTTCAGAGCCAGGAGAATTGAAAAGATACCTCATGCCAGACTCCCCTCCATCCTGCCATCATCACGCACCCTCTCCAATGTTGCAGATGAAGGCTCCCCCGGGCTTCACGTCCAGGCTCTGTGCTCAGGTAGAAGGCTACTGTACAGATATTCTCACTTGGCCAGGCTGAATGGAATGGGAACCATGGGAAACCCAGTGTCTCAGGGGAGTCCCCAAGGCACCAGCCATCCAGATTTCCTACCCAGCATTCTACCTGCCTGTTTCCACCGGGCTGGTAGGTTGCGACATTTGTACTTATTGCTGGGGACTGTGTCCCTGGAATGAGCATAGTCTTATTTATTTTCAGGCGGTGCCATCCAAACCATTCCGATCTATTTGTCTCTCCATACCAAGAAATCGGGGTCAGAGCACAAAAGAGAGGATCTCTGTTCTGTTCTCTGAGCTGTCCTTAAAGAAACTGTGTGCTGCTGGCCTAGTTCTGAGTGAATGGCGTGGCTGCATTCTCTTAGCAATGCTTCTCAGTACCTGTCACCTCTTCTGGGGTTAACGGCTAGGGTTAAGATGTGTCTAATCTGGGCAGGGTTTGGGTAAAATCCTATGGGATAAACTCACACGCAGCTGCCCTTTCCCCTGAGGTAGAGGTCTCAGAATTAGACTTTATTTATCACTGACTTGACACTGAAGAGTCGAGGAGGTAAAGATGTGTATCAAAAACAACGATTTCATTAATCAGGTGGAAATATAATTTCCATGGATTTTAGATTGTTTAAATGAGGGAAACCTAGTTTATTTCTCACATAACCTTCCTTTAACCACGCAGCATCTTCTCGTGTAAAATAGTTACACATGTACACACATAACACTCATACACACTGCTTTCCCTTCAAGCTGGCATTTCAGCTGGTTGCCGGGCCTGTCTTCGGGTATAACCTTATATGTGTCCATTAAAAAAAAAGAACAAACAAATAAAATGGACAAACAAACCCAGTAGATTTCCTTGAACTTAGCAAAATAATCTGGAATGTTTTAAACCTGGTAGTTTGTTGGGACAGGTAAAAGTGGCTCCCAGGAATCTCTGTGCTTTCCTGTGACTCTTGGTTTGGCTGGATGTCACTTGGGAGGACAACTCCACACCCAGGGTGTGTGTCACCACAGCCCATCATTTCCTACGGCTCTTCCTTCCTTCCTCCTTTGGAAGTTGGAGAAGAAAAGTCCACACCCAGGAGGAAGACAGTGGACAGGCTGAGATCCTGTGTGTGGGCTAATTGACAATTGCGACCTACAGGGTTATCAGAACACATAAAGTCTCCTGTGGAAAAAGAATGAGTTTCCAAGAAATCTGCTGTTTCCAAATGAAAGGCTGTTTATCTGTATGCTTTCCAAGTCTGATTTAACATTTCAAATATTGACCTGACTTGATCAATCCATACTCTGTCATTCCTGATTAGAATACCTCAGTATGCTTGCTTGCTTTCTTTCTTTCTTTCTTTCTTTCTTTCTTTCTTTCTTTCTTTCCTTCCTTCCTTCCTTCCTTCCTTCCTTCCTTCCTTCTTCCCTTCTTTTTTTCTTTTTCCAGTATGCTTTCTTGTTCTTTCCTTCAGCCTGACCCTGTCATTCCATCAAGTCTACATTGGAACAAAATGCATTTATAAAAACGGTTCATCCTTTTAATACCCCAGACCTTGCTAGTTGAAGCAATACCACGAATTCGGCCATTTTCCTCTGACACCATGTGATTGAAGTGTTGGAAATCCCAGTTCAGAAGCACGCTCGTTCCAAGCGCTTCTGGAGTTGTGTGCGCATTCCTGTGTAGCTCTCCTCCTCTTCTTTGATCTCAGTGCAACTTTCTCAAGAGGGAAAAAAAGCCACAGAATAACCTGGACACTTTGCCGATTATACAGGACTAGAAAGTGAATGCCGGAAGAGCAGGGGAAAATGACAGGGAGGTTGTACAGATGCTATCGGATGGTAATAACCCAACTGAGAGTAATTCTGTACCGAAGTCCTAGGAGAAGGCGGCTCTCACATCAGGTGCAAGGCAAGCTCTTGGCAGGAAAGAAGGCTGAGAGCTTGGCTTCCTTGGGGGAAAACAGGTCTTTCCTGGGGAGAATTGTAGGCTTTACCCCTGAAATAAATTAAGGAGAAATGTTAGCGAGAAGGACTCTGCATTTTCTGATCTGTGCTCAGTGAGACGTCCTCAGTGCTCAGGACCATTAGAAGAACAGAATTGCTTCACCAGAAACACAGTATCGTGAGAGCACCCCCACCCCCAGTCTGGCAGCTCCCGTCCCCAGGCCTGTGGCTGCCTTGGAGGTTTTTGAAACAGTTTAAGATTTTTGGATTAGTTTTGGGTAACAGAAGCTGCACACTGATGGTCGTTTTTTTTCTTCTTCGTCAAATTGCGCAAGATTACACGCTGGTCTATCATTAGGCCTGCTGAAACGGGCAGACCCTCCCTCTACGGGAGCCGTATGTACAACGTGCTATGTCGTGTCGAGGTTTCGGCAAAGGAGGGTCGGAGGGATGACACACCAGAGCTGGGCTCTGTCCAGCTCACCATCCCCAGTCCATCTCTCTGCTTTTGGCATCTGGGGACTCTAACAAATGTAATTCCCTCCTCCCCATCTGGGGATGGTGTGTTTCCAGAAACTTCTCAGCGAGTCAGCAGGCTGTATCTCCAAGTTGCAAACAGGCAGGAGTGAATATCACCGTTGTTCTGACTGTTAGGAGGACAGGAGGGGCAGGAGAAGATGGGGGGGGGTTGCAGGAAGCTCTTCTGGTAGAAGTCAGCATATATAGTTGGCCCTCTATAGCTCGGAGTCCTCCATTTGCAGATTTAACCAACTGTTGAATACATCTTAAAACACTATGCCTGTACTGGGGGTACAGAATTTTTTCTCTTGTCACAATTCCCTAAATAATTGATAACACATTCCCATTGTGTTATCTACTACAAGTAATTTAGAAAAAAAATTGAAAATATGGAGGGTCATGTGCCCAGGTTCCATTCAGAAACATTTTAGACAAAAGGCCTGAGCACTCATGGATGTTAGAATCAGTAGCTTTGGACGCCATTCCCTGTGGATAACTAGGGGTGACTTTCCTCAGTGAACTGGGTAGCCTGGTGCTAGGCAGAGTCCTTCTCAGACGGGCTCAGCTGACAGCAAGAACAGGGAAAGGGCCGGAAACAGGAAGAGGGAGAAAGAGCATACTCTGCAGCCTTCCCCCTTCCCAGGTAACCCTGAAATTGCTGCACATGGCAAGGATCTGCTTTTAGTTGTAGGGATTAATTGGAGCAGAGGTCACGCTCATTACGGAACAGATGATGACTATCTAGCAGGACTATGGAGCAGGGACAGAGACGGAGTCTACTGGATAGAAGACTAGAAGGCAGAAATATAGAAGAAGGGTGAAAATCAAAGCCCAGAATCTGGTATTATAGAGAGAAACCCATTGGGGCCCAATACAAGATGTCTGGTAAGGAGGGCACAAAAACTTCCAGAATTTCTTCTAAACCATGAACCTGCCTGAAAGGATGCCCTTTTTGTTCTGTTCTCAAAGGTGGTAGGACTGTCATGCCACACCAGGGAATCAATTGCAGCTCCTCACGGGTGCGGCTAAGGACTGTCCATCAACTCAAGAAATGCCACTCGGCCTCCAGCCCATGCAGGAGGTATGTGCTGGGAGCCAGTTTTCTCAGGAAGACACACACAGTGCTCAGTTGCCACGTATCCATCACACAGGCCCTTCACTGAATTCTGCAAAGCCCCTTCTCCTATAGAAACTCATGATGTCTATCATAAGCTTAAGACGACTCTTCTCACCATGCACAGAGGCACATGCACCGTAGCACACAGGAGAGGTGGCTCTCTCCGAGTCCGAGGCCAGCCTTGTCTACAAATGAAATTGCAGGACAGCTATGCAGAAAGACCCTGTCTTGAAGAAGGTGGTGGTGGTGGTAGGCAAGGGAACTCATCTGCATTTCAGCACTGCTGAATGAGGGCCACTCAGCTTGGCTGGGTCAGGGGAGGTCAAACGAACTGCAAAGGAAAAGTACTGCTGGTTTCCTTACTATGCAGGAGGCCTTCTAATTTTAGAAAAGAAGAAAGGCGGAGTGGATGGTTTAGTGGGGAACAAGGTAGGTAGATAGGTAGGAACCATTGAAAATGGAACTGCTGGGCCAAAGTTTCACTGGGTGGAAGGTTGGCAAAGATAGAAGTCCCATCCCAGGCTGGTGCAAGGAAAAGCAGACTTCCTTTAATTAGAACAGGGAAGGGAAAGCTGACTTAAGGCACAAGGGACTCAACTTAAACTCTGCTACTGAGAAGCACCTGTCCAATGACCTTCATAGTAAAATATCCTCAGCTAAATAACAGAGCCAGCTACTTAAAAATATTTTACTGGGTGAGCACGGCTGTGGATTTGACTTAAGGAAGTCCTTAGTGTTTCCTTCCTGAGGTTTGGGCCAGAAAATCTCATTGTTCATAACCCAAACAGGGCTTCAGAGCTTGCCAGCACATACTGGGTCCCTGCTAAGTGTGCAGAAGTTGAACAGCATGACTCTGGGTGTCCCAGAGTGCAGCCTTGCAGGCTGCGTGGAGCACGGGGGGGGGGGGGGGGAGCGGGAATCCCACAGGGAGGGGCACCCCACAAGTTTACAGCAAGCCATTCACATGCAAACGTGTTTTATTTTCGGGTTTTAAATGGAGATACTAAAAACAGGGTTCAAAGGAGGATTCGAGGAACACTTAAGAAGTTCAGCCTCTATTCTGAATAGCAATTAGGAGCAGCTAGGTATTTAAAAACATCTACAAATTTTTCTTTTGTAGGCTTGCCGCAAATGGAGTACAGCAGGCACTTTCAGAAGGGGAAAGGAGGTTAGGACATCTCCAAAAACGCTATTGCTCTTTGTCTTCCGAAAGTGCACCCATTCCAGATATAACCCTGCCCTGATAACAACACTGCACCTAACAAAGACACTACCTGATAAAGCACAAGCCTAGCTCTTCCTGCAAGCAGCTTTGGTACTTGAAGAAATGGGCATATTTCTTACGGCTCTTTAGGAGGCAAATAATAAATACTTCGGGATGGGTGTTGCAGGGGACAAGCCCAAAGGCTCCACAAATGTGAGGGAAAATTTTATACATCTGTAAGACTGAGCCGATTTGGAAATGGTTAAGATTATGTAGGCAGATGCAGTAGGTTTCTGTGCGGGGGCAGGGAGGGATTCAGGTGCTAGCCCGGGCTTGATCAGTGATGTTGGCTGTGAGGTGAGACTGGCAACCGCCATGATTGACTGGGGCAGCTGGGATGCTTACCTGGTGACTGGCACCTCCTCGGTACCCTTACTCTTTCTTCTCCCAGAAGATCTTGCCGTTGATCAAGGGTCTGCATCCTGGAAGGTTGACTGACTTGGATCATGGGGGAAAAAAAAGAAAACGAAAAGGTTTTCCAGGTTTGGTTTTGATATCTGGCCTAAAGAAAACACACACGGATCCCACCCTCAGGAGAAAGAAGGAACTTGGAGGGAGTAGCTGCTAAGATGCGTCATCTGAAGTCTCGGGTTTCCGGCTCGATTTTACCAGCTCCTAGCCCACCATCCACCCACCCATCCATTTCCTTCCCAATCTCAGGAGAGGCAGTCGCCAGTTTGGGGTTTATATTTAACTCCTGCAAATCTTGGCGAAGGAGATCTCCGTTCCATTCTCCTCCGCCATGGCACCCTCCCTCTCACCGTCTAAACACATTGGATCAGTGCTTCTAAGCCATCCACGGAAAAGAGGCGACTCTTATGGCTGCCACAGAGACCTCACATTTTCACCTCCAGTTTCTCTTACCAGCCACCTCCAATCAAGTCAGATTAGACTTCATACAGTAAGTTGAACCCGGCTTCTCACAAACTGGCAGCAGCCCCGCTTCATTTGAAGAGGGTGGAACATGGTATAAGACAGTCTCTCACCTTGTGGAGTGCAGGGGTGGCTCAGAGGCTAAGGGCACCACTATTCCTTCAGACAATGGATATTTCATTCCCAGCCCTCACATGGTGGCTCACAACAATCTGTAACTCCAGTTCCAGGGAGTCTAACACCTTCTTCTAGTCTCCAAGGGCACCAGGCAGGTACGTGGTATACAGACATATATTCAGGCAAAACACCCATACCCATAAGAGACAGAGACAGAGAGAGAGAGAGAGACAGAGAGACAGAGAGACAGACAGAGACAGAGAGAGACAGACAGAGAGAGAGAGACAGAGAGAGAAATTCTCTCTCAATTAGAATCTCAATTAGACTCTCAATAAAAGAAATGAGAGATTCTCTCGTTTTCTCTCTCAATCTAAAATAAAAGAAGGTGGGGTGGGGATGGAATAACATTTCATAGTCCATATAGCTCAGTAGGGCAACTGTGAATGGCAATAATAAAGAGGATTTTAATGATAAATATGCAATTTGACCTGATTTGATCATCATTGCACATCGCATACATGTGTAGAAACACAACATATGTAAACAAAGAAGTACATTTTTAATTTAAATAGTAAGGATGCCTATTGGGAAGCAGAGACTATGCTACTGAATAATTTCCATGGTCTGATTTGATCCTCACGTGTGTACCTTTAAAGAGTTCATATTCGATGTATTATAAACGAGATTATTTCAGGCTGGAGAAATCACAGCCCTGGGCCAGTGTCGGGAGATCAAGACTTTTCCCTTATGTAGATTTCTCCCTTTGATAAGGGCCGTGATTTTAGGACAGCATAGAATTCTCAACCCGGAAACCACACTAGAAAGGGTGTCATTGTAGTTCAGTTGCCCATTAGGTAAGCAGTCTTCAGCATTGCATAGCTTCTTGGCTCTGTGCGGAAAGGTTCCTGGCAAGCTCCAGTAACAGAACAATTCTTGTGCCTGTTGCAGACATTGCTGAATGGGGTAGAAGGAAGAAGTTTGACACATGTTGAATATATAGCAAATGAATTATTAATAGTCTTTCCTTATATGTTTTTCATGTCTGTCCACTGGTTTGTCTGAATCCAAGGGGCAAGTAACTGGACCTTGGTGGTCTTTCCAGATATGAGAAGGGCAGCTGATCTAGGTGTCTTTCCTTCTACCATTTTGGATATCTGCCCTGTTGGATGAAGGGTTCCTTAGGAATGCATCATACTGATGAGTGACCCTAAAGGGCTCTCTCAAGTTACATTTACCCTCTTCTCTTTTTCCATCAATGGCCTCAATAAAATACCCAGGACTGGATGATACCCAGCTCATTGCCTAAGGAACACCAGATCTGATGAGAGAGGAACATAACCCCAAGCATTCTTATGAACCTGACATTTGCTGCCCTCTGGATGTTGCTGAATACACGTGTTGGGTGCCAGCACGATCTTGCTATTTCTTCCTTCTCTCTTGTTGTCATGGGTCTCCTGGGCCCCAGTTCAATGCTTTTTCAGTTATGATGAGGATCCCATCACGCCAAACTGGAGCCTTGCCAAACCTGTAGGATGTTACCTACTTAGCAGGCATTTTAGGAACCATGGCTGCTTGAACAGGGAAAAACTACTGCCCTTTAAATGAAGGTTAATGGAACCTTCAAGGTTCCGTTGTTCTTGCTGATTTTGTGCTTGCTTGTTTCTAATAAAGCCCCACCACCTCCCCAGCCCAGCGAAACTTACGAGGAACCAGTATCCAGTTCAAGTCACCGACTCGCTCTTTGGGGGTGACCTGGAATAAGCTTTCCTCATTTTAATATTAAACTCTCTACCTAATGGTGCTCCATTTGTTTTCTGACCATGTGATGGATGACCTCAAATTGAGCATGCGCAGTCTTTCCCGAGTAAGTAAAAGCTTCCGGCTTAGCATGTGGGGAGGCAGTGCCTTGAGAATCCTCTCCAGCATTCTGTTTGTCTGCAGCAAGTAATTCTTCCTTCATTATTTCATCTCTTGCTGGTGGGCTTTGCTCTTATCAGGGGGTGAGCCCTTGCATTTTTAGAAGACAGTCAATCCATTCCTAAGTTCCTCTACAGCCCCATCTAGAGGCACAGATAAACCCACCCATCTACTGGTGGGTGCCTCCCACTGGTATGCCTTCATCATGAATAGAATTCCACATTTTCCCCCCAACCATGTTAGTCTAGCAGCATAGTCCAAGCAGACAGAAATGCTCTGGGGAGACTCATAAGAGAGACAGCTCAAGGGAGGCGGATCGGTAGCACAATGGCCTTCCAAACAAAACTAGCCCAGGTTAGCCTTCGGTTTCTCTGGCTGCTGGTTAAGCACTCCTCACCTCTCAGAGCCTTAACTGTCCGCACCTACAAGCCGTGGGAACTGTGAGATCACGTATATGGTCTCGAGCCCTGGTCTTCACATCCGTGACAAAGTCAATGTACATTGGTTCTTTTCCAGTCAGGGCTTCATAAAGCATTTGAGCCATTTCTTTTACCCGAATGTGTTACCATGAGAGATAACATTCAGTTCAGTTTAATACACTTTATATTAGCAATAATATATTAATTTATATCAATATTTTATTACTACATAACAGTAATGATGTGTTAATATTTCAGTATGTTAAACATTAATGACTATTTAATGTTGATTGAATATCTACCTGATGAATATTTAGAAGGTGTCTACTATGTGCCCAACTCGAAGGTCATTGCCTGTGTTTTTATTTTTGTTTTGTTTTTGTTTTTTTTTGTTTTTTGTTGTTGTTGTTTTGTATCTAGAGGCTTAAACAGGTTGACCAAACGTCTAGCCTTATTTGTTCAACACATACACAGCAACAAGTCCCAAACCGGAAGGCCACTTCTGATATGTGACACAGGGGCCTAGAGAAAACAACAGGCTGCGCTCGAAAGCTGAGATGAGCAGGTTCACAAGTGGGGACAGTGGCCAGGACTTTGGATACTGTGGTGGAGGAAATCAGAATCCTTTCTTCGGCTGCCACGTTTCTCCTCACAGCCATTTCATGAAATATAAAATAGCTATGGGAAAAAAAACTTTTATATAAATCTTTTTTTCTCCCCCTCAGAGGACTCTGACAGTGCAGTCTCCCTAACATCAAACATTCCCATGAAAAATTAAAAATCCAGTCAATCAAGCAGCTGTTTCTAAATATACAAAAATATGGTACAAACCATCTGAGTTTTCACTCTCGGGTTGAAGAAATACATCATTTAGACAGAGCCTAAAGCACATCTTGTTCATCACTCACTGAAAAAAAAATAGCATTTCTTTGGTACTCAGGAAAAAAAAAATATTAACAGCAAAATTCTTCCATTAGACCACTCAAGGACACACCTGTGCTCAAAGCAGACCCTCTGGTGCTGTGAGGCCAACCCAGAATCTGAGCGAGAGAACTGGGTGGGAAGGGCCGCTGTGCAAGGGGCTTCGCTGCGCTCTAGACCACAGCCCCCTCACTCGTCATGTGATGGGGTGACACATTTTGTCATGTTTTCTGGAATGGAAATGGTCCCCACCTGGAGGTAAGGGGGGACTTGGGAAAACCTGCCTCCTCGACCCGGAACAAGCAAATGCAGCTGTGTCGGGGCTCAAGGTGACTTCTCAAGCTTACTCATTTACTTACCGGCGGAATTAGTGAGGGACTCTGGCTCCTGCCCCGTTCAAGTCTCTTTAATGATCTCCGTTGTAAAAAGCTTTCCACTTCAGAGATTTATGCTTCAGGTTATGTGTTCATCAGCTTGCTGTCACTGTGACAAAATATTTGAGACAGGCAACTCAACAGAGGAGAGATTTATATAGCTCGTGGCCGCTTACGTTCAGTCCGTGGTTGCCTTGGGCCTGTCCTGAGACAGGACACTCTAGCAGGGAGCATGGCGGAGCCAAGCAGTTAAGCCCACGGAGGCGGGAAGGAGGGAGAGAAGGAGAATATTTCAAAGCCTGTGAGAGCTAGTTTTTGTCAACTTGACACACATCTAGGTGTCCCCAGGAAGAGGTTATTTCAATTGGGGAGTTGCCTTTCTCAGATTGGCCTGTAGGCATGTCTGCGGGGTGTTTTTCTTGATTAATAATTGATGTTGGAGGACCCATCCCATTGTGAGCTGTACCATCCCTGAGCAGATGGGCCTGGACCATATAACAAAGGTATTGAGCAAGCCAGGGGAAGCAAGCCAGTAAGCAGCATTCCTCTGTGGTCTCTCCCAAGGTGTTTTTTTTTTTTTTTTTTATCACAGCAACAGAAAGCAAGCTAGACCAGGTTTCGATATTTCCTTTAAGAGAACACCCCCAATGATCGAACTTCCCTCCCCTAGGGGTCTACCCCTCAAAGGTTCCACTGTCTCCCAGCACCGCCACACATTGGCAAGCCAGCCTTTATTTAGCCCATGAAGCTTTAGGGGACAATTGAGATCCAAATTGTAACATGTTGAGGAGAGAAGCGATAGAGATTGGTGAAGACAGCTTTCTCTGAGAGGTTTATTTGCCCTGAAGACTGTACTGTTGAAATCTGGATAGTGGTCATCACCATTAATGTTATTTCTTGAATTCAAGTTGCACAGATTATCAAATCGGCTAAGATGTCCGTAAATGGATGGATGAATAGTGACAGTGTGGAACCCATCCTTGAGAAAGTTTTGTGCTGCCGTAAGGAAGGAAATGAGACCAGGCATGCTGGTACGCCTTTAATTCCAGCACTTAGGAAGCAGAGGCAGCGCATCTCTGTGAGTTCAAGGTCAGCCTGGTGTCTACATAGTGAGCTCCAGGACAGTCAGGTCTTAAAGAGAAACCCTGTCTAAAAAAAAACAAAAAAAACAAAAAAAAAAACAAAAAAACAAAACAAAACAAAAAAAAAACGCTTAGTAGGCCAGGAGGAGATGGTGAGGTGGTGGCTGCTCCAGCTGTTCTGGGAACCCCAGGAGAATTGATGCCTTGAAGGCCTATGTACATTTCTCTAAAACCTTGCTTATATCCAGACTCAACTCCCAGGTCCATGGAGCCCACCAGAAGCTGTCCACTGTCCAGAGATGCCTTCCCTGCCATCCTTCCGATCTAGGGCCATTGGTGTCAGTGACCTCCAACAAGTACAGGATAACCAAGAAGTTTTCTGCCGTGCTGTGTGACCCAGAGTCTCATCGTGGAAAGTTCTGGAACTATAAGCCATGTGTGGGACAAAGCATCTGAGCAGAACCATTTTGAGGATGTTGGCAGGGCGCAGGAGGCTAGGACCGTGCATGTGATATCTGTGTAACCTCTCTGTTTGGAGAACTTATCTTTGAGGTGCTGGCTGTCAAGAAACCTGGTTCTTTTCTGGCAAGCAGCCGGTAGCTAAAGAAAACCAGCAGGTAGCAAAGGATGTTACATCACATCCAGCCTGACTTCGACTGCCAGGACCAGGCTAATTTCTTGCTCACCTTCACTCTAACCTCCCTCTGACAGCAGGTCTCTTGGCCCAGAAAATCTGTCATGTCCACCTTGGAGCCTGGGTAACTCTGAACAACTGGTGACTACTTTGACCCTTCATCATTCCCACATCTTCCGTGGGGAAACACAACATACTGCTGCCTCGGGCACCCAGTTCTTAGAGGTATAGTTTTTTTCTATTTCTTCACTGGCCATAAACATAAGACACCTCCTCTGTAGACATCAACTTGCTTTATAAACAACATTTTAAAAAAAGAACGAAATTATGTTATCTGTAGAAAAATGTATGGAACTGGAAAAATTATAAATATTTCATTTCTTCCCACATAAAGAATCTAGAATATATATATTCATATATGAATATATCTGTATCTTTATCTATGGCATAAAAATAGAAGGAGTATAAAGCTCGAGTTTATGTTCTTCAGTCAATTGGTTGGAGGTACTTGGGGCCTTACATACTGTTTAAGAGAGGAAGGTAAACACAGGTGGCCATGGTGAGATGGAGGCACCCCCTACAATTATGAAGAGCCCAGCCGTGCCCCCATCCCTAGTAAATACCTTCTGCTGATCACCTTAGAGCTAGATTTTATTTTGAAAACCTCTGTCCCACTGCATCAAGGCAGGAACTGTTCCTATTAGGAGTTTGAAGGACAGAGAATAGACTTTTGCTTTATGTGACACAGCCCCACAGAAGAAAGGGGCAGTCTCTGAGTCCTCTGCAGAGGGCGAGGGTTGGTCCCCTACTCAAGGAAAAGAAATACTTAGGATTAGAACCATCCGCATAGACCTTGAGTGGTTTTCAATGAAGACGGTTATTGCACTGATATCACTGAAATGGGCCAGGGTTAAGACAGAGTGCGTGCAAAAGGGACTTATACCTGGCAGGTGCTTAAGTAATAACAACTACGGAGGCACAGCTACATATGCATTAAATTATGCCGAAATTCTATAGATATGGGTATGATCACATGAATTATGTTAAGTGTTTGCTGGAGATGACAGCTGGCCAGCTGTCAGCATTTCGCTGTGCCAGTAGAGATCTTGGATTTATCTATGATCTGCATGGCCCTTTGCCTCTCTGTGCCTCGGTGTCCTTGTATATCCCGTGGATTTTTGTGAAAATCTTTAAGGGTGATTAAGAAAGACCAAACACATCTAGCACGAGAGTCACATCTGGCCACAGAAAGTGTGCCACTGAAAGTTAGGCGTAGCTAGTGCTGAGTAAACAACTCCGGGCAGATCTGCCCTTCACTGTATCAGCTTTAGTGACACCACACTTCAATATAAAGATCTAGTGTGTGTGTGTGTGAGAGAGAGAGAGAGAGAGACAGACAGAGACAGACAGACAGACAGATAGACAGACATAGAGACAGAGACACAGAGATGGAGACATGGCAGATAGCAGTTAGCACTTGGAATCTACTCAGCATGAAGTAGAACTTGACATGGGATCAGAGCCTAGCACCTAAGTGGAAGGCAGAAGCAAGTAATAAGATGCTGGACTACAGTTTCCTCCCCATCCCAAGGCAACCACATGACTAAGAGTTTTTCAGCTCATATTTCTCATCCTCCTGACTCTTACAAACTCTTTCTAGTTAGAGCTAACCTGGCTGCAAGGGTTTCTGTGTTTTTTCTGCTGCCTTCAACCCCATGTCTGACGGAGATGATAGTCTCAGCCATCTGAACACATCCCAAGCCTGTCACAGTGCAAAGAGTGTGGAAGCAAGAACCCGAAGGACCCAGAAACTTTGGATGGAGATCATGCGAAACAGTGCCCTGTCTGTCAGAAGTCAGTCTGTGATGAACATCCCACGCTTTAATATTCACTTTGTTTTCTTTGGTTTGTTTAATCTCCTCACTCATCCATGGTACACAGAACATGCCTTAGGACATTTGAGACGTCATCAGCAAACCATCAGTCTCAGAGCCTGAATCAGGGATCCAGACTGCCCCCTCCTTTTAATTACTCAGGTGCCCTATGCTCTGTTGCTCCTTGAACATATCACTCCTTGAACCTGGAGAAAACCTCATGGCAGGCTCTGTGCCCATCTCTGGAGTGGCCCATTCTGACATGGGCTTCTATGGCATATAACACACTCGTAACTGACTGAAGGCATTGCCTTTGCCTTTGGGATCTGGATGCCTTAGGTCAGGCCCTGGATTTAGACACAGAGCAGATCGTCTCTCTGAGCATCAAGGACCTTGGGTTCTGACTCTAGTGTACCCTTCTGCAGAACCACTTGCGCACATTACACGGCAGTTTTGAACTCTGTTTTTGATGATTAATATTGATTGCCATCTTGGTGGGATCCAGAATCCCATTTCAGACAAGTCTCCAGGCCTGTGTGCTAGGGAGTGCGTAGATGAGATTAACTGAGGTGGGTAGAGCCACAGCGTTCATCTGACTCTCCTCCCTGATTGGGCAGATGTGATGTGACCAGCCACGTCAAGCATCTACCACTGTGACTTCCCTGCCATGAAGGACTGCACCCTGGTACGGTGAGCCAAAATAAACCCTTCATTTTTTTGAAGTTAATTTTGTCGCAGCAAAAAGTAGCTAGTGCAGTACCCTAAATAACCCTGTCTGAATCTTTCTTCGTATAAGCTTACTATTAAAACCCAAGCGTGGGGCCAAGGAGATGGCTCACTGCTGAAAGCACCAATGGTACAAGCCTGATGGCCTGAATTCGAGTCCCCAGACCCATGTAAAAGCTGGATGCAGTTGTCTACATGTCTGTAATCCTTGCTCTCCCATGGAGAGATGGGAGATGGCAACAGAGGATTTTCAGATCCAGTGACCATGGTGTCCACTCAGCAGTGAACAAGAGCCCCTGTCTCAAGTAAGGAATGATCCCTAAGGTTGTCCTCTGACCTCCGCAGGTACAGCGCGGCATTGTTTCTCCCTCTGCTCTCCTTCTCACATCCAAAAGCACATCTCTGTGTTGATAACACCCAACAATCCTGCAGTGGAAGTAAACCAGGGTTGTAGATATAGTGGGAGTGTGTGTGCATGTGTGTGCGTGCATGTGTGTGTGCATATGTGTGTGTGTGTGATATGTAGATGCCAATGCAGGAAGACCACCATAGGGAGAGCCATGTTGGAAAGTGAGCTTTCCGAGGTTATGTGTTAGTCAGGTTTGAAAACAAAAGCCGCAAACAGTTCCCTAGCTCACGCTAAGTCTTTATTTCTAGAGAAGTTCCTACTAGTTCCTCTACCTGGAATTGGGGGCATCTGTACCCCAAACCTGGCAAGTACATAAACATTGTGCATCTTAGTAAAGCCACACTTGTGAGAGAAGCAAAAAGGAGCTTCCCATTGCTCCTTGTTTTCTCCTCGCTCTTGGATCAGGGAGAAGAACTAGAAGCAGGGGACCCTACCACACAGCCACACAGTCCCCAGAAACACTGCCTCCTGGCTCACCGAGGCTCACACTACACATTCCCCAGAAGGGCACAGAACAGAGCCAGAGCTAGAGCTCAGACAGGGCTGAGCTTGTCCACAAAGCAATGCGAATAAATACCCAGGCTGGAAAGAAACGGAGCATCGCGCAATGACGACCCCAAAGTCGGCTGTTTAATCTGCATGCTGTTGAAACATTTAGAGAAAACGTGAGACATAACTCCAAAGGAGGCGTTTCCTATGTACTCCCACCAAGTTGAGATATTTGGAAGCGTGTGCTGACTTCTCAGCATCTTTACAAAGACCACAACATGGAAGCCAATAAAGGCTTCTTTCTGGGGCCCGATGAAGACACAAGAGATAACAAACTTGCCTAAGTTTAAAACTACAGCATACGTGACTATGAAAACAGCTGAGAGAAAAAATATTGTCCTAAATGTTATAGACTGTTCGTGTCCCTTCATATTCATCTGCCGGAAGCTAAAGCCCTGAATGATGAGTTTTACAGGCTCGGTTTGGGAGAGGCACGCAGTGTCAAGGCGGAGCCTTCAGGAACGGGATTCATGTGGTTCTAAGAGGTCAGAGAACTGGGAGGGATCTCATCTGATCAAATGAGAAGGCAGGAGGTTTGCAGCCCTGCAAAGGGCAGTTCCTGGAGCTCAGCCACACTGACACTCGGAGCTCAGTGTCTAACCTCTAGAGCTATGAGTGATAAATTCTCTTTACGCAGAGGCTGCTTAGCCCCGTGGTCGTTTGAGGTAGTCGCCCAAGAAGACCAACATTGCTATTATTTAAATGGAAATGTCTGCACCGGGCTCATGTTTCCGATACCTGCCTGCCAGCTGGAGGTGCTATTTCTGGAAGCCGTGGAGCCTCCAGGAGGAGCAGCCGGTCTGGAGGAAATGTGTCACTGGGGACAGGTGTTTGAAGGTTTTACCCTGCTTGGTCCTCTCTCTAGTCTCTACTTCTTAGCTCACCATGATGTGAACTAGCTGCCTTCCCTGCCTCCATCGGCTGAAGTGCTCTGTACCCATAAGCTAAACGGAAGGCTCTCCTCCCCTCAGTGACATCAGGTATTTAGGTTACAATGATGAAAAGTGACGAATATTATCTTTCCCTGTGCAGATTAGAGAGAAATATGGCTATAGAATGAAATAAAATAAGTCTTCAAATCAATGATGACTTGTGTCATCAGAGTTTTACTGTTCTTGAGACAGAGTCTAACAATGTAGTCCAGGCTGGCCTCGAATTTTGATCCTTCTGCCTCAGGCTTCTGAGTGCTAGGATCACATTAACCTAACTTCCATGCCATCAATGTAAAAAGCAACGACTGTCAAGTAAAATTACAACATATAATAGAATTGTTAATATAAAAAATGTAAAATATGGAGCGCTAGGATTTCTGGTATAATGCAGTATACTATATGCCTTTTGTATATGTTGTGATTGAGGAGTAAAATATACCATGGTGTCCCTTTTTGATCTTATGGATAAAATCTATGGAGAAAAATATTTTGATAGGGCTGGAGAGACAGAGAGACGGTTTAGTGGTCAAGAGCACTTGTTCTCACAAAGGATCCAGGCTTCTCTTCCCAGCACCTTCAGGGTGGCCCACAACCTTCTGTTACTCCCGTTCTAGAAAATCTGACACCCTCTTCACAGGCACCAGGCATGCGCATGGGGCACAGACATGCATACAGGCAAAACACACGTTCACGTAATACAAAAATTTTAAATACATATTGTAAAACTTGCTTTTTAAAAATTTATATTTAAACATGTACACTGTAAAATACAAATATTTTCATTTAACTTAGTGGTTAAGACTACTTACTGCTCTTTCAGATGCTCCAAGTTCAGTTCCCAGCACCCATCAGGCAGCTCACAACTGTCTGTAACTCCAGCTTCAGGGGATCTGATACCCCCTTCTGGCCTCTGCAGGTACCTGCACACTCATGTATATAGCCACATACATATGCACGCACACACACACACACACACACACACAAATAATATAAATAAATCTTTTTGTTTGCTTGGTTTTGTTTTGTTTTGTTTTTGCAACAGGGTTTTCCTGTGTAGCGCTGACTGTCCAAGAACTCACTCAGTAGACCAGCCTGGCCTTGAACTCGGAGATCTGCCTGCTTCTGACTCCCAAGTTCTGGGATTATATGCATGCTCAGCCACAAATAAATCTTTTACAAATCTTTATAAACTAGATTTGCTCTTTTTATTTTATGTGTGTTTTGTGTGTACCAAGTCATGAGTGCTTGGTGCCCCAAAGGTCAGAAGAGGGCACCAAATTCCCTGCAGTTGGCGTTATAGGTGGTTATGAATCACCATGTGGGTGTTGGGATTTGAACCTGGGTCCTCTACAAGAGCAGCAAGTATTCTTAACTGCTGAGCAATCTTTCCAGCCCCTACAAATAAATCTATTAAAAAAAATAAGGAATTCTGGATATTGTTTGGTTTTGCTTTTGTTTTCCTTAGATGCTAAATTTGGAGTAAGACATCTCCTACCCCTGTACCTTTTTTTTTTACCTGAACTAAAATGTTTACTGAAAGATGAGCATTTTGAAAATTAATAGGCACAGAATAGGAGATACTATATTCCATCTGTCCGCTTGGGGGAATCCTTACATTTTCCCCTCTATTAAATTTATCATGGAATTTCTGATAACAATATGACCCGCAGCTGAGAGCAGAGCCAGAAGACAGTAGACATAGAAAGCTATTGGATGCGTGATTGGAAAGAGGGGCAAGCGTGTTTTCTGTGAGTCCCGGGACTCTCCCTAGGAAGTGAATGCACACACACACACACACACACACACACACACACACACACCCGTCTGTGCTCTATGCGCTAGAATCCAGTTCGCGAGCTTCGGGCAAGGGGCTGGAGGTTGAGGAAACACACAAAGAGAGACCAACACATGGACCTCCAATTGCTGGTACAAAAGCCCCTCTTTAATAGCACCATGGAGGCTAAAATACCCTGCAGTCAATGGCCAACAGGTGAAAATCCCATCCTCTGATCCTCTAGGCTAGGCACAGCTTCTAGTAACTTCAATTAGAAGGCTCTAAACAGGAAAGAGCAACTGGTCCCAACAAATGCTGGAGACTGAAACAGGTGCACTGTGACCAGGTGAGGAGAGCTGGGCTCTAACATGACTGGGAGGATGGGTGTGTGGTACTCATGAGACACTGAGACACTGCAAAGGAGAGGGAAACCGTCAGAACCAGCACACAGCGAGTCTGCAATTTGCCTGTGTGGTCTCTGTCTGTGTTTGTATCACACACCTGCTACTTAAGGGAATGAGCGCTGAGCACAGCCTCAGGTGAGTTTGAATCTGCGATTAAGGACCAGGATTACTAATGTACAGCAAGATGGTTTTCCAACAATGAAGAAAACACTTCTGCTTCCTTTCCTTATACACTCCTTATGCTTCTGGAATCATTAGGAGTAGTACAATATTTGCATCCAGAACCTTCTTTGTTCCTCCCTTCTCTGCCATTCAGGGTTCTCATGCACTCCCTTCACTGATGGTGTGGGTGGTGGCACACTTTCTCCAGGCAGTCCCACCTCCTAAAGCCTCACAGACATAAACTCTAGCAGGAGTCTCAAGACAAGCTCCCAGCTCATCCAGCCTGTGGGGAACAAGGACCTCTTGTGGTGCAATAAGAAGCGGGCAGGTGGGGGTAGGGATGGGGGAAGGACAGATGTGGCAGAGGCTGCGGTGGTGGGTCAAGAAAAGGGAACAATTGGAAAGCAGCCCATGCCTTCCCTCTGCACATGGGCACGGAGCATGCTGGAGCAATGAGGAGAGGCAGACCCTTCTTCATGATGGGCAGCTCTCTAGAGACTATCTACACGGGATATGCCCCAGCCTATTGGCAGCTTGTGTGGGGGCTGGATCCAATGAAATGTTTCATGGTAAGATTTCATTCAGCGTAAGGAAACACTGCCAGCCTGTTGAAGACTTCTCAGAAAAGAATGTCCCCAAAGGGAGAAGACCCTGAGGCCAATCAAAGGAAGGGCAGATTTGAAAATGTCTTCTGCAGTTTGGGACTGTGATTCAGCTACAGTGGGGTGTTTGTGCTTTCTGAGTTCCCACATCGAAAAGGGCACCCTAGCTGGGCTGTAGACACTGAACAGGGGCATCATAGTGCCCTTCATAGCCAAGAGCTCCTGATAGTAGGCAGGGCTTATAACCTAGGCATATGCACAAGGGTGTATATAGAAGCAGAGAAACACAGATAGCCAGGAACCCAGTTAATTCATTCTTACCATTGAACAAGAAATCACAGAAAAGCCGTCATTCCAAGTAGAAGTGATGTTAGATTGAAAGTTCATGAGGTGAGGGAGACAAGGAGACAGCCTGGACTCCGCTCAGAAGTGATCAAAACCACAGATGTTTTATGGGTGTTTCTGGCGTACAGGGCTGGGTGACTTCCCAATCCTCTTCAACACTGTAGAACTGGAGCAAACGGAACTGCTGGGGATGGAGCAGACCTCAGACGAGGGCCCGCAACATATGTACACTGCAAATGGTTAGAGTCTGCATCACCCGACAACCTCACATCAGAGAAAGGTGTCCTCACCCTGCGCAGCAAGGAAGAAAACTACTCAACAGTAAAGGAAGAAGCGTGCACGAAACCATTTCATCGCATTCCTTATATGTACAAACATGAATAATTTGACATGATGTTTAGACAGCTTCCCCCTAACTTAAGTCTTTTAATTAAAATGAAAGGCAGAAAATATGCTTTAAATATGAATGCAAGAGGTGTGAGCTGGCACCCCCCAGCCTTCCTCCTCTCTCTCTCTCTTTCTCTCTCTCTGTTGTTAGCGAGCACAATAAAATCTCATTTCTCCTGCCGTCTTTTCATAATGTTTATGGTTGTTTTAGGTAACACATAAACCATGCTGAATGTGATATTCCCCTTATTACATGTCAGGGACACATATTAAACTGGAGCCTGTCCCTTTTTCTGCTATTTACTTTTGTGGCAAATCAGTCAATGTATTTTCCTCGACTCACCAGGCAATATTGCAGGGTTTGCCTTCAGCCCTGAAGGTAAATGCTAACTTTACAGCTTGTGCCAAGCGGCACGCCCTGGGCTCACCACCGAGTGAATGAGAGCAGTATATTCTGGGCCGAGAAATGGGCTCGGATGTTGCCCCTAATAAATTACGTGATTATTAAATTGCCGTGCAGTTCCAACCCACGTTATTTTATTTTACCTCTTGCCGGCTCCCTTGTCGCCTTCTCTGCTTTGCCTCCGTCTTCTGTGTGCTTAACTTGTAAAATGCTAAACAAGTTTTGATATTTACCTGTTTATGATTAAATTGCAAAATGATCTGCTTCGTTCTGTTCTAAATTAAGGGCTGCATTAAATGTCATAGCATTTATCTTTCATAAAATGAGACAGCAAGGACACTAATTTCCTAGGTATTCAATCACTGCCCCGTGCCACTGGAGAGACAGTCAAGGAACAAGCCTGCCCACAGTTCACAGCTCACTGACAGCCCTGGGATGGAATCATAAAAGTCAATTAATCATTAAAAGCTGTTACAAGCACATATCGAACCAGTCTGGCACAAAATGTTAATCAGTCCAATATCAATATAATAAATTCCTGCAAATTGGAGCGATCGATACGTTTAGGGCCTAATGAATCAATTTGAGGGCACCGGGCTGTTCCTTTGGGGTCCCCATGACATGGCAGCCGGGTGAATGCTACATCTCTAGGCTCACTGCCAACAGAGGTCACCTATCCTAACAGGCTGTTCACTTCAGCCGCAGTTACCACGGTGACAGCATGTCACCACTGCCCTAGTGTCCTTCTAGGTAAGGTGGAAGCCAATGCATCACTGCCCTTGATGGATTTGTCAATAATACTTAGCAGGGGAGGGGGGCTGCTCGCGTAACACGCGGAGGCCTCCTGTCCCCTAGCAGCTTGGTGTGATTTAATTGTCTGAAGAGGTGTGTGCGTCTGCATATATGCAGGAACTAAGCAGTGGTTACAGACAGAGGGAGTTGGCTATGGAGCCGGCTGCCTTTGGAAGGCTAGCAAAAAATAACCCTGAAAGGAAAGGCGCTCAGAGCAATGATCAGGGTGTTACATTAACTCAGTCCCCGTGTGAGTAAGAAATCACCCAGAGCCTCTAAGATTAACAATTTATTCCCTACAACATTTTAATACATCACTCATGAGTGGAAATGGAGTTGGGTATTAATACCCGAAGGCCCAAACTCACAGTGGCATTTCTAGATACCCGCTTGCAGCTCTGTATGTCCACAAGCCAAGTCCGTCAGGGTAAACCTGGGGGAGCAGAAATGATGGATGGATTTGTTGGCCTCCCTCTCCCCTCACCCCTATCACCGGCAGTCTACCCTTGCCCAAACAGACTGGGCATGCAGAAATAAGATTTTAACCTATCTTCTTCATCATCTGTTTTTAAAAAGCAGAGTTTTCATGTTTTGACACATTTTCTCTTTCGTCACGCCTATTAAAACTGACCAGCGAAGGGAAGCAAGAGCAGTTTTGGCATTGCAGAGTAGAATAAAACCTCTTTAGAGATAAAAAAAAAATCTCACCTACAGAGACTCTGGGGAATCACCACGTTCCAGAACCTTCACTGTCATTTAACATAAAACATAAAGGTTAATACTGAATAAAATAATACCCTGGGTGATTATTTTAATAGTCTCAAAGTACAACTTTCCCCCTGGATTCCTCTTCCGTAGGGCACGGAGTCCACAGACACCTGACTGTTCTGTATATCCCTGCTTTACCAACAGAATCATTTGATTCCTCTTAATCCCCAGAAGTTACTGTGTGTGTTTTCTTTGCGCCGTTTATTCCCTTCAAGGAAAAAAAAAAAGTGGAATCTATGCCAACTGAAAGAAATGTTAATTTCTACTGCCTAGTTATTTTAAAAGATTTTTTTCTTACCTGAAAAAAAATCATTTTTATTATAGTGGTCTGAATTATAGGAAACATCAAAATAAATTACGAATTCTCTGCTAAAGAAATAACGATTCAACACATTGAGACAGGGTGATGTTGCCGGTGTTCAGACAAAGGTAATGCAGGGTCTCGGCTTAATTGCCCTGACATTGTGCTCAAGCTCTCCAGCTCCACTCTTTGAGGGGGAAAAACACCTCTCATTGTTATTAATTGTATTCCTTTTAGAATGCAATGTCATATCGCTGCAGGCTGAGCTAATGAAACACACCCATATTACCAAAATAGGCATATTTCTTTTTGTTCAACACATTCTAGCAGAACTGTCTGCTAAAGACACTGTGTTAAGATCTTTTCATAGAGCAATATAAAGAACATCTCAACTACTTCAACATTTCTATTATCCGATTACTAAAATGCCCAGGAGGACTAAACAATATCGTGTGAATTCAGTTATCCTATAAGACTTTGGAAATATTGCTAATTCCTGCCTTGGATTTAGGTTAATATTAATGCTAGATTACACGCTATAGCTTCTGAATACCTTCTGCATACCAATTCCCACAAAGGCAGGATGCTCCCATGCACCGGAGCTATATGCCTCTATGATAATGAGAATCTGAATTATTTATCTCTATTTATCCTACAGGAGTTCACGCGACCCCAGTCCCATTTTCTGTCTCTGCTGCACATCAATGCCTGTAAACACGACTTCAGAGCCGCTGCCCACGTTCTGTGTTCGCCTTCTCTCTTTTTTTTTTTCCAGCATAGCAATAGGCAGTAGATGAGAGTGTTACACCACTAGGAGAATCCGTTTAAGCGTGTATTTGAGGTAAACCCTCCTAATTAAGTCAACTTTAACACAGACACGCAAATGGCACCATGCGTATGTGTCTGGCGCCTAATACCGTCTGCTGAGCCCAAAGGAAGTCGGGCAGCAGCGGGGCCAAGGAGACAGTTAATACATTCAGCCTCTCCTTCCTTCAACCTTTCTGCGGAGAACTGTTTGTGGGATGGGGGCGGGGTGGCCAGCTTCCCACTCTGGCTGGTGCTCGTGCCTAAATCAGCAACGTTAAGAGGCAGACATTCTGACTTTGCTCCGATGTTCGCAGTATTTCTGGGTCCCCTTTGCCCAAGGAAAGAATGTGATGAGTTTGAATGACTGAAAGTCGAAGGAAGGAGTCCGGTTTCAAGCTGGGTTCCGCCTCAGCTTTCCACAATGAGGAGCATACCGGAGAGCTTCAAGAACATTCCAGAAAGCTTTATCATACACAGAACGGGACTTGGCGGGGTACCATGGGGAGAGTAAAGCTTGTCATGCTTTGCCAAGCTGGCATTTTCATGAGACTATGTTGTTAGCAATTGGCACTATCAATGTTTTGGGTGGCCCCAAGTGACACATAAAAGGAACACCCTTTCCCTGCACAGCTGTGGAACAACTGCTAGAGGGCCGGTTGCTTAGGGCCAATCATCTAAGAAAAAACTGGAAAAATCCTGTTAGGTGATCCTGTTAGACATAGTTTGCTCATCCAGACCTATGGAGCATAGCAATCAGACATCTTGACAAGACCACCGGCAACCCATGTGTAGAGGGAGACTGAAGAAGCTAAAACGAAAACTTTCTAGAAGCCACATACAGTGGTTGCTCCTTACACACTTTCCAAGACCCTTGGATACTTGAACCCACAGATAACACTGAACCCTAAATAGGTTCTGTTTTTCTTTATCAACATACCCGTGAGGAAGCTAACTACAAGCTAGGCCCAGAAAGAGATTCATAGCGACTAACAATACAAAGGAGCATGAATATCAACATGTTGTAATACAATTTATGGGACCCTCCCCCACTATGCTCCCTCTATATTTTGACATGTTTCTCAAAGAGATTGTTTCTATTCATCTCATACAGAAAAGATGATAAAAGACCAAAGAAAATAATTCCATTTAATACCAGCTTATTGAGCTAGTGAATTTGGGGGGGGGGGTTACTTACAGGAACACAGGTGACCAAAAGCTCCATTATCCAAAAGCCTTCAGGATTGGTGACACTCTTGAAGCTGCATCCCTGGACTCTGCTGTACAACTTGTAGGCAGCTACACCACTGCCTTATCTCCTTCAGTAAGTGTTTACTGCTTATATAACCTCAGGGAGCAATCTCGTGAGCCTTGTAAACTTCATGAGCTTCCTAAGTCGTACAGGTTTCTTGTGAGATTCGAGATCCTCACAAACTTTTCTGTCCCTCAAGATGGAATGTTTCAATTGAAAGAAAACAGTGACACAATACTCCTAATATCTTAATATCTTATTGCAGCAAAGTCTTCTTTCTTGCCCTTCTTCTTCTTCTTCTTCTTCTTCTTCTTCTTCTTCTTCTTCTTCTTCTTCTTCTTCTGCTGCTGCTGCTGCTGCTGCTGCTGCTGCTGCTGCTGCTGCTGCTGATGATGATGATGATGAATGATGATGATGATGTAAGATGATGCAATTCCTAAGTGAAGAGATACAGCACAGTGAATGGTGAGGCCATTGTGAAACAGCCTCCCACAAGTTCCACTGTGACAGAGTAGTGTCCCTGGAATACCAACACGGCAAAAGCTCAACAGCTGACTTAATACCCCAGATAGCTACTAAGTGACTAGATAGTGAGTAGCCTATGTCCAGTGGATATGCTGGTCAAAAGGATGATTCACGGCCAGGTGAGATGGAGTGAGACCACACAAGATTTCATTAGACTATTCTTCAGATCAGCACACAAGTTAAAAACTAAGAATGATTTCTGGAATTTGCACTTTAGTATATTTAGGCCATAATAATTAAAACCATGGGTAGTGAGAACTAATATACAAAAACTGACCAAAAAGTATAAAATAGTAAAATATTAATGCCTGTATAAGGCAAATGGTGACACATTGGAGCTACTTCACTTGATAACCAATTGACCTACACAAAGTAATTCTAAAACAAGAATATACAGATATCAAAATTGTGAGATTTGAATAACATGGCACCTAATAACAATTCTTATTCTTTTATGATATAGCTTATCCATGGTGTGATATGTAATATGTGTCTTTAGCAACCCTAGAAGAAAAGCATACTAGAGTATTCACTGATCAGACCTGTTGGTGCCTGACCTTCATACATCCCATGTTCTTGCAAGATAAACTAGAACTGAGACTATGAATCTGTGGGTTTGAGAAGTGACACCCAAGGAATTGGCAGTCAGTAATTGGTGGTGTTACTTATCTTGTGTCTTCACTACTCTGGTTTCTACAATCCTCTTTGCATGGTCTTCTTCTCCTGTGTGTGTGTGTGTGTGTGTGTGTGTGTGTGTGTGTGTGTGTGTGTATGTGTGTGTGTGTGTTTCTCTTAGAAGGACACTCACCGGTGGATTTGTTCCTATCCCAATCCTGTATGGCCAAAACCCAACTTGATTATATCTCTGAAGGCCCTCTTCCATATATGGTCACATTTTCAGGGGCTGGGGTAGGATATAAACACCGCATCTGAAAGAACACAACCCAACCACTCAGATATTTGGCTGCAGTTACCCATGGGAAACTTAGAACAAATAGATGGGATTTAAACCCCCAGAATTTGATGAATTCAGTTAAATTTTAACTTTGAGGTTTTTGTTTGCTTGCTTGGTTCTTGGCATCCACACAGGTTTCTATATTTACATAGTTTGAGTTTGCATGTGAGTTTTCTCACGTGGTTTTTAATTTTTGTATTATGCATAGAATGTATTTCCTTACTCTGAGCTTATGAGGTTATCCATTTACTTTTGTCTTTGATATTTTTGAATGTGTTCTAAATTAAAATAGTGATGCTGTGCAATGCATTTTATTATTATTATTTTAAAGACTTATTTTATTCTATTTTGTTTTGCATTTGTCTGACACTTGTGTGCAGTGCAGGTCAGAAAAGGGTGCCAGATGCCCTGGATTACAGGAGGTTGAGACCAGCCTGACAGTGGTGCTGGAAACTGAACTACGGTTCTCTGGAAGAGCAGCAAATACTCTTAATGGCTGAGCCACTTTTCCAGTCCCTGCTATGTATTTAAAGGACTAGTCAAGCCACACAGCTTGCATATAGGAACACAAGTTTTCGGCTTGGGTTTGTATTTGGGTCTACCTCCGGACTGGCTGTTTGATCTGTTAACTCCTTTTGCCTGTCCCTACTTAGTGATTTTCTGCACCTTTATTGCAGCTTTGTTTGACATTTTAGTAGCTGATAGACTGTTTTCTGCTGCTTCTCTCTTTATTTTAGAATTATCCTTAGTCCCAAGTAAACGAGCCTTGGTAACATTTTTGTCATATTTAAGTTGTGGTGTAATTACACCACAAAGTTGGACTTCTTCAAACCAACTTTATTTGTCTGTGAGTACGAAGATGTCTCTATTACATACACTCTTTCTAGTTTTTTCTTTCTTCTTTCTTTTTCTTTAAACCCCTCAGGAAATATCTTGAGTTTTTGTTACATAGGCTTTGGGCATTTCCTGCATGATTTCTCCTTAGACATTTTGTGTTTTTGTTTGTTTTTCTATTGTGAATGGAATCTTTGAGTTACACCCCCATTTCTCCTCCTACTCATCCCTCACACCAATCTGTTAGCAAGTGCTGTTGGCTCTCTGTGCATCTGAATGCAGAGCAAACCTATGCCTGTTTCCCTAAAGTCACCTCAGGCCATCTCCTTACTCTGGGCCACAGACTGGTTTCCACCCACTTCCAGGGCCCAGTGCCCACACATCTCCCAGAGGTAGATTCTTACAACCTCTGACATCATACCAGAATATCCTTCAAAGTCCTTCAGTGATGTTATACAGCACCAAAACATGATCTAGATTCCCAAAGGCGAACTGCTTAGTCCCTAGCTCTTCTGAGCACATCAGTTCTTTCTTTTTCTCTTTCCCCCTTGCCTCCTTCTGTACGTCCTGCCCTTGGCTCTTCCTTGGCAGGCTTCATTAAGTCTTCACCAATTTCACCTCCCAAAGGAGGTCATCTCAGGCCCTCTAGATCATGCAGAGCTCCTACCACCACCTGACCAAGCCTTCCCCATCTCTTTGTCAAAGCACATCAGTCCCCTGCCTTCCTTCACAGCATTGCTCACTGCCCGAAGCCTTGCCTATTTGTGTTTGCTGTTTGTGCATTGCTCACGTCTTCTATTGCAAAGTAAGTTATCGGAAATGACTCCATCCTGGTTCAGCTACATTCCCGTTGCCATCACAGAGGAGCTTCTGAAAAATGCAGTGCAAGTGACTTGGGCTGCAGCATCCCTTTCTCTCCGGTCTGGTGTTTGCTGGGCAAAAGGCCATTGTTATTTGATTACCGTTTCAGTGACTGGCCACCTACTTCTTCCGCTTTTATCTAAAGCTTTATTTAATATTGTCTGTGCTTTTCCATCTCTGCAGTTCTTGCCTCAGCAGGTACTGAAAGCATTACCTTTGCCTCCACACTGCTGCCGCCTCCCAGTGATGAGAGGAAGGCTTGACTTGCTGCTTGTTTCAGTAGGAACACTTTTTGTTATGGTTTTACTGCAAAACACAGTATTATGATATACATAATGCAATACATGTGAGAGTTTGCATACACACGTGTGTGTGCCTGCGTATGTGTGTATGTGTGAGAGATAGTTTTATTATGTTAAGGAAGTAAGTCTCAAGGTCCATTATATAAATTTGTTCATTTATTTAGGTTTTTAGAGACAAGAGTTTTCTGTGTAGTCCTGTTTGTCCTGGAACTAGCTCTGTAGACCAGGCTGGCCTTGAACTCAGAGATCCACATGCCTCTGCCTCCTGAGTGCTGGATTAAAGGCATGCACCACCATGCCCGGTGTTAGGTAGGTTTTTAAAAATCAGGATTAAAGGGTTTGAAGAGGTTACTTAGGGTTAAGAGCATTTGCAGCTCTTGCAGAAGCCTTGGATTCAGTTCCCAGCACCCAAAGGGTGGCTCACAGCCATCTATAACTCCATTTGCAGAGAATCTGATATTCTCTTCTGGCCTTCAAGGATACCAGGAATGCACACAGTACACATACATAATGTGCAGGCAAACACACACACACAATACATAAAATAAAAATTAGTATTTTAAATTGGAATTGAATATGATTGGCTAGTGTTATGGCAGCTTGACACAAGGCAGAGTCATTTTGGAAGGGAGCAAGCTCGCTTGAGAGTAATGCCCCTACCAGACTGACCTGTGAGCAAGCCAGTTAGCAGCTCCTGCCTCCAGGATCCTGCCCTGCTTGAACTCCTATCCTGACTTCCCTCAGTGATAGAGAGTTACCTAGAAGTGTGAGATGAAATAAAAACCTCTCTTCCTCAAGTCACTTTTGGCCTTGATGTTTTATCATAGCAATGAAAACCCTAGAACAATTATCTTCTTAAACACACATTTTGGCATTTAGGCGTATCAAGACATGATTGACCATTAATCTCTGAAAGTGGTAAAGGGTATGAATAGGTTTTATTTCTTTTTCTTTTTCTTTTTTTTTTTTTGAGAAATCTCACTTTGTAGTCCAGGCTGGCCTGGAGTGGGTGAGTCTCCTAGGTGCTGGGATGCAGTGTGAACAGTCAGTCACATCTGACTTAGAGTCCTTAATACTGCTTCATTGTCACATTCTGGAGTGAAGCCCAGCTGGTCTTTCTAAACGCACTGTTAGGTTTTGTTCTGTTTCGTTTTTCTCTTTGCTAATCTTGCCTTTGGGTTGGCTCTTTCTGAGTGTGGATGGGCTGTAACCGCATGTCTGTTTGATGACTCACGCACTGCTGGCTCTCTGGATTGCCACTCTCATCTCAACAGGAGGCACTGCTAGAAGAGAAACTGAGGCACAGAGTGGGTAAAGAGAACAGTCTTCAGGACTCCTCTCAGCACACAAGTTTGCAGCGTAGTAACGTTTTGCTCACTCCGTGGAGCTGCCTGAAGATCTTCAGCCGCAGCTAAAACGCTCTCTGAAAGTGTGCTCGTTTGGAAATCGGCTCTGCATGACATGATGAAAGGGCATGCTGTATGTCAGCAAAGAAACCATGGGCCTGTAATAGAGGAGAGGGCTGGGGTGGGCTCCTTTTTATTTTTACTTTGTGTTCATTTGATTTATATTTTTGCTGTATTTTTTGTTTGTTAATGTTTTTGAGACAGTGTCTCACTACAATGACATGACTGGCTCAGAGCTTGCTATGTAGCCGAGGCTTTCAACTCACAGAGATCTACCTGTCACTGACACCCAAGTGTTTGAGTAAAGGCAGGCACTACCACGTACAGTTAACTTTTGTTTGTAAAGAAAGGGTCTTGCTATGTAGCCTTGGTTGGCCTCAAAATAGAAATTCTCCCTTTCCAGTGTACAAAATGTTGGAATGGCAGATGTGTGTCACCATGCCAGCATGAGTCCCCTTTCTTTTGTTTTCCTGGGTACCATGAATTAAATCTAGGGCCTGATGCATGCCAGTCAAGTACTGGAGCACTGACCCACATCCCCAAACCTTATTTTATTTTTCCACCTTGAGGCAACGTCTCAATAAGTTGTCCAGTCCACGATGGTCTTAAATTCACTCTGTAGCCATCCATGTTCACAAAGACAATGGAATTTCAGTTTTTCTGCCTTGCCACCTACCTGAGATTATAGGCCTGAACCTTGAGTATCCTCTTAAATGCTTGCGACCACATGCTCTGAGGACAAATGAGCATCGTGGGAATCTCCCACTAGCAGAACTGTACCCAGGGATGATGGAGTCCTCTGGGACTGTCCTATGGGAACTAATAATGGGGCACAAGCAACGCTGGAAGCCAAGATCAACTCTCAACAAGCACACGATGGGTCTCCTGTTCTCCATCTGTTTATGCATACAGGTTCGCTTCTATCTAGTTTAAACGTGGCTTCCCTAGAGTCTCCCTAGCAGTCTATGGTGAAGAATGGAAGAATTCAAAATATGATGCTTAGGTAATGATGGCCTGTGGATAATTCTATAAAGTAGATCTAGTAGACAACAGTCTATATTTTAAAACATTCTTTTAAAATGTTTTTTTTATTCCTTTTAAAAGTTATACTTTTTTAAAGATTCCTAGAGAGCCAGATGGGTGATGAAAAGTCTCAAAATACCAGGTTTCACATGTGACACTAATATTGGGAAGAAAAAAAAGTGACACTAGAAATTATTTAGTTATTCTGAAATCTGTCACTTCTGGAAAACAGAGTCAGAATTAGAAAAGAATTAACAGTGTAACGTTGTGTTCTCACATTCTCAATGCAGCTAGTGAATCATGAAGCAAAAATTCCTCAAAACTGTTGTCCCAGAGTCTTAGTCTGAGCCCATCCCCCTGCCTGAGAATTTCAAAGCTGCCTAGTAAAGGGAAAAAAAAACCTATGTCTGTGGTCCCAAACTGTCCCAAGGTTCCCTTCGAAAATCGGGGCAGAAGCAGAGTCGCTGGAGACCTATTGATGAAAGCCTGGGAACAAAGCAGACTCCTCGCACACAGGGGGAGTATCTATGCAAGAAGACATGTCTCGAGGGGACCTCTCAGGAGATCCCGACCCTGCAATCAGCTGAGTGTTTCCCCGCCCTCCTTGGCCCAGCTGGTTGTGGCTACTGGGTCCCCTTCTTGCTAGTGAACCCGTGCCCCCCGTTGGCTGTGCCCACTGCAGCTGCTTGCACTGGCTGCCCCGGCAGCAGGCTGAGCAGGGTCAGGCTACTTCTCAGATGGGCTTCCACAGCCACAGTGAACTCCCATTTTGACATGAAGCCATTTAAATGGAAATCCAGTTTTGCAAAGCTCAAGTGACTGGTAATGAAGACGTGAATGATGCTTATGAGATTTTTATTTAATTTTAAATCAATTGTGTATTCTAATTCATTAATAAAGGGGAAAAGAAAGAATACAGGAATGCCTGATTTCGTTGTCATTATTCAAATGGAAGAGACTACTTCTTCATAGGAACTTCTTAGGGAAATTGTCAATTTCCCATTTTCCCTGAAAATCTATTTTTATAGAACTTAGGTTCAATTTATTCTGTAAAAATTAGATTTGACTTTATTGGACATTACATAAAGAATTTTAAGAGGTCTAACCAAGTATTACTCTGAATTTATCAGAATTCAGTCATTTTTTTTTGTTGCAGTGGATGGTTTAAAAATAACGTCACATGCAACAAATAACTTGGGTTTGGTAATAACAAGCGTGTCTTGGGAGACCACACTGGTTGGTGGTACTTGTTCTAGAACCAAGCACTAAAAATGATCCATCCTAGATACTTAGGAATTGGGGTTTGTGGGGTGGGGTTATTCAGTCCAGGTCTTGTTTGAGTTGTTATGCTAAACACAGAAACCATAGACTGTCAGGCTTGGGCAAGGGCAGCTGTTCTAGCTTCTTATCAGCTCCCCTAAGACTTAGAAGAGCAAAGTATATACATGCAGGCTACCCCGCCCTAGGATCAAGCAGGAAAGGAAGAATAGGAAAACTTCCAGTTCTCTTTTCTTTTCCTGCATGTTCTCTGTGTCATGTGTAGCCACACAATTGTGGTCCTTAAGGTCTCAATACATGTCTGGTAGGAGTGTGGAGAGAATTAAATGAGAGATTATTATCCACTAACTGTGACTTTAAAACGCTTAGCAGCCCTCCAAAGGCACAGTAAGCACTTCAAAAGTGTTAGCTGATATTACCAGTGCGCCTGAAGTTTGAAGCTGCCGTCCAAGTCGAAGTTGTTCAGAGTCAGTGAATGGGTGATTTTGGGTTTCTTTCGTCCGGTTGTTTTGCTGGAAAATGGGATCTACCTCATTTAAAAAAGAATGGCTGTTTCCTCTTTCTTCTTTCCCAAGATGGGGATTGCGGTGGTTTAAGTGAGAAATATCCCTCCTCGTCCTGAGCATTTGAACACTTGGTCCCCACTGGGTGATGCTGTTTGGGGAGGGTCGGGAGATGCAGCCACCCTGGAAATAATACATCCCTGGGCCAGGCTTTGTGAGCTTACGACCTCCTCCTACTTGCCGTTCATGCTCTCTGCTTCCTGCTTTTGGTTCAAGATGTGATCTCTCAGCTGTATGTGCCTGCCTTGATATCTGTCACTTGTTGCCATGCCTCCCTGCTGTTACGGACTCTTATCCTGGGGAAACATAAGCCACACATTCCTTATAAGTTGCTTTGGTCATTTGGTATTTATATCACAACAATAGAAAAGAGACTAAGAAAGGGCTCAAACTCAACCTCTCCCCGTCGGGCAGAGGCTCTTCCATTGAGTGTCACATCAGCCTGACCTTAGATGTTTAAAGTGTGCTGTGTGATTGCTCACAAAAGCATAGGGAATCATAGGATGAAGGGAAAGGGGCTCTGCTGTGAGTGCAGAGAAGGCACAGCAACCTGAACTACGGAACCCTAGCCTGTCACGAGAAAAGCACTTCCCGGAAGCCTTGCGGTCAGGTTTGATGACTTGAGAGAGTGGAAGAGCTCATTATCAAGGGTTCCAGGGCTGGCTTCTCACGAAGATGAGGAGATTAGAGGAGGAAATGGAAGTGGAGAAAGTAACCACAAAAAGAGGAGCCATCCAAACCACACACACACACACACACACACACACGCTCATGCACACACATGCATGCACGCGCGCGCACACACACACACACACGTCCGCCTGAGAAATGGATTCAGGAAACTCTATCTCAGCAAAAACCAGAAGGCTGAGTCTCAGTCATGAGGTGGGAGAGATAATATTTCCTTCTACACTTGTGCAAGGCAGGGACAGACGGTGGAAGGCAAGGGGAAGGAGGGAAGGAGAGAGGATGAGTGAAGGAAAAGGAAACAGATATTCAAGCACAAGCTATTTCGTTACAATAAAAGGCAAAGAACCAACTTTTTTAGACATCTTCACCCTGCAACAACCAATACCAACGTCTCCGAGGAACTCCCTGGTTCAGCTTTGTGGATGTTTCTGCTCAAGTCCCTGGTCTCCCAAGGTCCTCTTCCTTTGCCCCAGTGTCAGCCCCTGAAGCTGGGAGACCCAAGGCTTGCTCTGTGCATGGAGAGGGATGAGAACCAAGCACCACGGATGCTCAATGTGTGCCTTTCGAATGAAGGACCACAAGTGTGCGTGGATGGAAAGCTCCTTGCTATAGTCCATTCACAGAGGTCACTCGCTGCTCCATCTCTCAGGAAAGGGTAGCCCTGTATTCTTCTGGGAAGTCCTTGCACCCCTACCCAGAACTGTGAGACGTCATTTAGAAGAACGCTTAAACGAAAGTGTACAATGGCTGCTGGAGGAGGGAAAGAATTTTCTTCAGAGTTGCGGGCCTTTAAAGACCACCCATGCTCTAGCAGATGCCAGCATCCAGGCCATCCAGGCATCACTAAATGGACTCGATGGGTTTGAAGAAGAACATATGATCTTGGGAAGGGAACATGGTAGGAAGGATGGAAGAGGCCTTATAGGGGGCAGAATGAGTGATGGGTTTGATCAAGACATACATGTATGAAGTTCCCAAGTAATAAAAAGCAGCAGAATATCTGGGGATAGGTCTGTGGGTCCTGCAGGAGTTGCTCACAGGTAGATGCAGGGGACCGACGCTGTTCAGTCTCAGTACATGGTGAGTTGACCCCATTTTCTCTTTCACAATTTCAAGGGACCGTTTCTCTCCTCATTCTTAAGGATTAGAAATGGAGGCTTAAAAGGAAAATCTAGTCTATTTTATAATTTTGTCTTCTCTTATCTTGATATAACGAAACAAGGTCTTTGAGTGCTGCTGTGTAGCTGGGGTCGTACCTCTACACAGCAGGACTGGGCATCAACAGGAAGCTGGGCACCCAGTATGTCAAGGATAATGCTTAGCAATCTGGCTGGGGACAAAGCTGTGGAGAGCCATCATCCTGCTGCCCAACGAGGACAAAGACACAATGATGTCAGCTTCTGCTTCTGGGGCGCGCGACGTTTACTGCTCCAGTGTCAGTGTCACCTTGCAAAATGGTCTGGGCTGGTTTGGGACAGAAGGTTTTGGAGCTCGTTCAAGCATTACTCATCTCCAGACTGTAGTTTTCATTCCATACATTTTCACACTTAAATTATTACTTCATTTACCTGGATGGGAGAGGGAAAAAATGTCACAGGGCTTCCTGAGCAGACTTCAAAAACTTCAAACAGTCCAAGCACTGGGCCACCACCATTGGACCCTAGGCAGCCATGCCCTCTGAGCCACGGGCTAGAGGTGAGCTTTGAGACTCATGGCTAGCAGCTGAGGATAGAGTGCTAGTTTCCTCAGGATGTCCGAGCTCAGAGTACGGGCTATCAGATTTGGGCCACCATATCCGACCCAGATGCAAGATGGAGCCTTCTGTAAGAATGTATGTGACTAATGTTGGCTTCCTCGGTCCCAGATGAGAACTGTAACCTTCCCCCATTGCATTTAAGCAACCCCACTAATGCACAGGACACACACAGGGAGACTATACATTACCCCCCCACACACACACACACATACACGAGCCCAGCATGCACACACAGATACCTCTTCTCATCAGTCTTACCTCAGAACATAGACAGAGGCTACACACATTTTTGTGACCTATCTTTAAATTTGAAAAGCATTTGCGTGAATGTGTACATAACCCATGTGTCCTTGAGAAGACGCTTGCTCACATAGTCCATTGGGGTTTAGGCCAGGAAGCCGTTACCCAGCACGGGAAAAGAGAGCAAGTTCTGCTATTGTCCCTCACATTTCTGCTTTCGTTCCAAGTCCTCTGTCAAAGCCACATTCTTATTTATCCTTCTGCATATGTTCCTGGGATATTTCTATTGAGTGGGAAAGCAATATCAGCGAGCGTCTCTGTTTTATTAAGTTTGTCAAACAACAGAATATCTGGTCTGTTGGCCAGAAGTTGTTAATCTGTTATCACGGCTCTGTCCCAATGTGTCTTGGAGAGGCTGTCTTCCAACACATTCTTGGGTTCATCCTTGTAAATGGTGTGACTCCGCTTGCTAACAGGGGGCCTGGCTAATTATTGATGTGGAGCCTTTTTCTGTGTGTGCTACGTTTCCACGTACCTCCCTCTACTCCTTGCTCCGCCGCTGGATTGATGGACCGCATAAACTAGCCATTCCATGCCAAGCTTCAAAAGTGAGAGTAGCAGAAGAAACCGAATAGAAAGATTTCTTTTTATTTATTTATTTAGGGAAAAGTGGGGTAAAGCACCTTATTACTGCTACCCAAGGGCTTTCCTGGACCTGATGCTTTCAACTTAGAGGCACTTCTCCATGTATGACAAAGTTGAAAACATAGTAAGTCGGGTAAACATTTAACGTATATTGCCTACAGGACATCACAGCTCAGCCTCCTCTACCTTAAATAGCGCTAAGGCAGTTGGACAAGACCATTTAACACAAAGCCTTTTATAAAGCGCTTGAATGACTCAACGCTCACATAGTGGCCTGAATACCATACTACAGTTTAAAAAAACAGAATCATTCCACAGTTGAGTTGAGAAATCACTATGAACTGGACAATTCTAAGTCCGGGACTGTGTGTTGTCGTGAAACCACATTGATTAGGCAGCAGAGCTTTTGGTGGAGGCACCGGATGCTGCCCGTGCCATGAGCATGAGTGTATGTATGTGTCTGTCTGAGAACAGCAGACAGCTTGAATCAGAATTGGGGGAGGTGGACTTGAGCCTCTATCAAAAGATTAAAAAGAGCCTTGTCCTATGACAGTTCCTGCAGAGGAGCAGGAAAAGGGAAAGGACTTTTGACCTTCAGATCCTCTCCCTGCTGAGGATGAATTCTGATCTCTGAAGGAGATTTGATATCAAAACAAGCTGCAGATGGATGAGAAGTCCGAAGATGACAGGAAGGGAGGATCATTCCAGAGTTTCAGTGACAGAGGGGGCCGAACCCCCTGCAGAGCCCCGTGGGTCGGTAAGATAGACGTCCGTGGTTGACATGTGCCACAGGTGGTAATAGCCACAACATACAGGTGTGGTGTGTGTGGTGGTTGTGAGCAGCAACAGAGTCACTCAGAGGTCAGGGGCCTACAGAGTAGGTTGCGGGAAGTTTAAAATGTAGTTTGTAAAATGGTGCGTTTGCTTTATATTAAGCTTTTAAATATTTTTTATGTACTTATGGCTTTTTGTTTGTTTGGTTTGGTTTAGTTTGGTTTGGTTTGGTTTTTCAAGACAGGGTTTCTCTGTGTAGCCCTGGCTGCCCTGGAACTCTCTCTATAGAAAAGGCTGGCCTTGAACTTGGGGATCTGCCTGTCTCTGCCTGCAGAGTGCTGGGATTAAAGGCATGCTCCAATGCATCCAGCTATTTATGTATTTTCTTAACACATATTACTCGCGCATGTTAATGGAATTCAATGTGATGTACATCGGTCAATTCCCAAGATCATTGCACTTTGTGATGGACTCTCAAGGGAGCTAATACACAAAAGGATTGTAATGTCCTTCCTGGATCTGATATGCAAAACGGTTGTAATGCGTCTCTTCAGTCTTTTGGAAGGAGGATGACGAGAGGGTCCCAGTGGTCACTCAATTCACCAACATTTTAAAGCTTCCTGTTCTCAGGTTCCACTTCCTGTCAGTGCCATTTCAGAGGCCTAGGGGTGACTTAAGGATTGAAATGGTCATAGGCGCTGCCAGGGCATAATCTAATTTCCCTCCAATACACTTCCATTAAAAGCTCACTTGTTTCTTTCAGCTCAGTGCTTTGTGTAAGAAGCTTCAGCCAATTGCTGAGGGTCTCAAGCCTGAAGCCTATGAGATTTCCAGTTTCTAGCCATGTGTTCTGTCCACTTCTTATCTCAAGCTCGTGACTACAACTGGAAACACAAATTAGCAAGAGACTTGGCAGGAAGGACACATTTACCTGGGTGTCCAATACTCACAAACTCGCTCTCACTGTCCCTTCCCTTCTCTTCTCTCCCCTTCCCTTCCCTTCCTTCTTCCTCTCCCCCTTCTCTTCAAATTCTTCTCTCTACCCTGTATCGCTTCTTCTCAGTTTGGTGGAAAAGAAGAAGGAGGAGGAGGAGAAGGAGGAGGAGGAGAACAGACAAAAAGAAAACAGCAACAAAACACCCTAAAACAAAAAGCAGAGTGCTTGAAAATGACTCTAGGTATTACCTATATCACTGCTAAGCCTAGCTTTACTTACAAAGGCTTCATTCCAGCCAGGAAGAGCACTCTTGGCCACCCAAATGGTGACCTCTGGCCTCTAGACCTATTCTTTTTCAGAAGAATCTCCCTTCTATCTCACAACTTGTCAGCTGGCTGTCTCTTGCCCGAGTCCAATAGTCTCTTTGATGGGTCTTTGCAAAAAAGCGTCTAAGAACAGTGGGTATCCATATGATCTGGCTCCCAGATTACTGCAGGTGATGGTCCCACCAAACAATTTGCCAAGCTGTAGGAAGGACACTGTGGCCTTCATAACTGAGTGCTAAATTTTGGCTTTCACTGTGATGCTCCTCCCAGATATTTTTGGCCTTTGTAGGTCCAAATTCTGTGAAATTTGGGGTTGCTATACAGTAGCTACTACTTCAAAGGGATTTAAAGTAGGAGTGACTTAAGTCACTTAGGTAACTGTGAGGAGGGATATGACTCAGCTTGGAACCACTGCCAGTCACGCTCCTTACTTCTAATCAGTTCTACATCCCTGTTGCCACAACAGGGTCAGGGAGTGGGAAGAGTGCTACCTCTTTCCTTTAAGGAGTTTATCCAGAACGTGAGTTCAGGATTTCAGCTACATCAAATGTCCTAACTTAGTTTTAATGGTCACACCATCAGCTTTCAACTGGGAGATCATTCACAAACCCTGAAGGGAGACTGATCAGCAAGTCTGGAGGTGAGGAGGGCAACAAGTGAAACCTCTGTACTGATGCCAGTGCAAATGCAGGGCACTATAAAGAGTCACACTGTGTGCGAATGCAGGGCACTATAGTCACACTGTGTGCAAATGCAGGATACTATAAAGTGTCAAACTGTGTGTGCAGAGTATCATAAAGAGTGACACTGTGTGCGAATGCAGGGTATCATAAAGAATCACCCTGTGTGTGCGAATGCAGGGCACTATAAAGAGTCACACTGTGTGCGAATGCAGGGTATCATAAAGAATCACACTGTGTGTGCGAATGCAGGGCATCATAAAGAGTCACACTGTGTGTGCAGAGCATCATAAAGAGTCACACTGTGTGCAAATGCAGGGCACTATAAAGAGTCACACTGTGTGCAAATGCAGGGCACTATAGTCACACTGTGTGCAAATGCAGGATACTATAAAGTGTCAAACTGTGTGTGCAGAGTATCATAAAGAGTGACACTGTGTGCGAATGCAGGGTATCATAAAGAATCACCCTGTGTGTGCGAATGCAGGGCATCATAAAGAATCACACTGTGTGTGCGAATGCAGGGCATCATAAAGAATCACACTGTGTGTGCGAATGCAGGGCATCATAAAGAATCACACTGTGTGTGCGAATGCAGGGCATCATAAAGAATCACACTGTGTGTGCGAATGCAGGGCATCATAAAGAATCACACTGTGTGTGCGAATGCAGGGCATCGCATCATAAAGAGTCACACTGTGTGTGCAGAGTATCATAAAGAGTCACACTGTGTGTGCAGAGTATCATAAAGAGTCACACTGTGTGTGCAGAGCATCCTAAAGAGTCACACTGTGTGCAAATGCAGGGCATCATAAAGAATCACACTGTGTGTGCGAATGCAGGGCATCATAAAGAAGAGTCACACTGTGTGCAAATGCATTGTTTTCATTCTTCTCTTTGGGGCAGAAAGCAGTGAAAGTCTAGAACAGCAGTTCTCAACTTGCAGGTCATAACCCTGTAGAGGGAGCTGCGGGCCTCTTCCCACAGCCCAACTCCCGGCCGCCTGGCTAGCTTATTCCCCGAAATAACAACACAAACTGTATTCATATAAACACTGCTTGGCCCATTTCTATTAATGTGTGTAGCACCTCAAAATGCACTTACCGGGAAGATTCTAGCCTACGTCCATCCTGGGTTGGAGCTTCATCGCGTCTGCCCCGGAGAGGGGAACATGGTGTCTGAGCTCTCTTCCTCTTCCTCTCAGCATTCTGTTCTGTTTACTCCACCCACCTATGTTCTAACCTATCAGGGCCAAGCAGTTTCTTTATTAATTAACCAATGACCTTCCTCCATCATAACCCCTTTAGGGTTGCCTGTCAGATTTCCTGCACAGTAGCTATTTACATCTCAATTCACAGCAGTAGTCAAACTGCAGTTATGAATTAGCCACGAAATAATTTTATGGTTGTAGAGGGGATATCACTGCAACATGAGGAACTATATTAAAGAGGCACAGCATTCAAAAGGTTAAGAACCACTGCTCTGGAACATCCAAAAGCCATTGCATCATTGGGAATTTTGGAAAGCCACATCACACACTATGCAGAGGTCCAGTCCTTTACCAGTCTGCGAAGTCCTGAACTTTGGACTAATCCCTGTCACAGCACAACCTTTTAGAATCAAAACAAAGGCGCTGGTAGCCTAGAAGTTGAGAGTATAGACTGCTCTTGCAGAGGACCCACATTCAGTCCCAGCACCAGTGTTGGGCAACTGTCTGTGACTCCAGCTCTAGATGCTCTAACACTTCTGGCTGGCCTCTGCAAGGATGCACACACACACATGCACACATTCGTGCACGCACACACACACGCAAACACACACACTATAAAAATAGACCTAAAAATTCATCAAAGCACAAACTCTGAAATGAGGAAATCTGATTTACAGATTATTGGATTCAAATATGACAGAAACAGCAAAAGTCATGACATACAAAGAAACAAGAAAGTGCAGTCCATTTAAAGGGAAAATAATAACTATATATAATACATTGGATTACAATATGTTACTCATCCAAGAAAAAGAGCAAATGTCTATCATTTTCAGGCCAATGAATAGAACTGGAGAGTGGTGTGTTAAGTGAAACAAGCCAGGTTCTGGAAGCCAAATATCACTTATTTTCTCTCAGTTGTAGAGTCTAACCTTTAAAATCAGAGAAATATTTGAATGCAGAGAAGAGGGGCTCATTTGGGAAAAGAAAGGAGATCAATAAGGAGAGGAAAGAGTAAAAAGAAGGCAAATAAGAGCAAAGTAAACAAAACACATACGTGAGCATAGGAAGTCCATTGTTCTGTGCAATGAATTTATGTTAATAAAATAATAGCAACTGATTTGAAACTACTCTGAGAATGAAAGGAAGACATGGAAGAGAGTACTGAAAACAATGTGTGGGCAAAATAAAAACCTGGAGAAAGAGATAGAGACCTTATGACGAAATAAAGGAATTCAAGTTATTATGAAAAGCACAATACCAGACAAGGCAAATTCAGCTGCAGGAATACAAAAGCAGAAGAAAACAATCACAGAACTCAAAGATAGGACAATTAAAATGATTCCGTCGGAGGAAAACAGGAAGAAAACAGATTGAAGGGGGATGACCAAACAATGGGAATGGGTTCTGAATGAAGACTGAGTTCAAGATGAGCTGGTTGTCTGGATGGGAGAAGGGAAGAAGCTGGGTGGTTCCCAGCTCTCTGAATGCTCTGAATTTGTGCCCTCACCCTAATCCCTAAAAAAGAAACAAAAGGAGATAGAGAGGCCAGCGTATCAAGCCACACCCTGGAGCTTACTGCAACCACACCCCTACTTCTAGGGAAGCATAGGACAGAAATCTGAGGGTCCAGAAACAAAGGAAAGTGACCTGATTAGTGATCATTTAGCCTAGAATTCTGGGTACGGGGAAAAGCCTTTTGATTTTCTTCACAATGAGAGAGGAGAATCCTTCCCTGTGTCAGTTTGAACCTCACTTTGAAAAACTCAGAAGAAAAGAGTTGATGATGGGTTAGAGTCTGAGATAGAAATTCCCTGATACGCATTGATTTTAAATAACATTTGTCCAGAGTCTTCGTCAGTTCAAGTGGCCATGACAAAATTCTGAAAAATGGGTGACCTCGTCGTTCACAGCTCTAAGAAGGAAGCTAGAAGTTCACAATGGTGGTGCCTGCTTTTCATTCCGCCTGGCTCCCACACGGTTAGCTTTACGCCCAAAATAACAACACACAAACTGTATTCATTTAAACACTGCCTGGCCCATTAGTTTCAGCCTCTTCTTGGCTAACTTCCACATCTTGACTAACCCATTTCTAATAATCTGTGTAGCACCACGAAGTGGTGGCTTACTGGGAAGGATTCAGCATATCTGATCTGGCTGCTGGATCCATGGCATCTGAGTCACTTCCGTTCTTCCCGGCATTCTGTTCTGTCTACTCCACCCACCTATATTCTGACCTATCAGGCCGAGCAGTTTTCTTCATTAATTAACCAATGAAACAACAGATAGATAGAAGACCCACCTACATCATTTCCTCTTTTTCTGTTTAAACAAAAAAGAAGGCTTTAACTTTAACATAGCAAAATAACATATAACAAAACAGTTATCAAGCAAGAATTACAGTTACAATATTTATATCTTTTATCATAACTAAGGAAAACTATAACTATAACTAACCATTCTTCAACTTCATCAAAGACTCCAGAAGGATATAATATTACCTAAGTAAACAAGAAATAAGCAACTTCAAAAACTCTAGAAATGACAGAGACAACTCGCTGCCTGGACAGTCACCCAAAGTTCCTCTACCATTGGGGCATCCATCTTTGGCCTATAGGCCCATAGTATCCAGCAGACATTTCCATGAAGCAGGAAAATTCAAAGACACTTTCTGCTGTGTCCTGCAGAATGTCTCGCAGACTCTTTCATGAATCAGGAGCCCCGAAAGACCATCTCACCTTAAGGCAAGTTCAGCAGTCCTCTCTCTGCGGGTTCTTTGTGTCCAGTTTATGCAACAGTCTAGGCAAGAGCAGTTTCTTGCCCAAATGGCTATCAAACTCCATAAGGATCCTCTTCGATGCCCATCTTCCTCTTAAAGTAGCTAGTGCTGCCAGGAGCAGACGTGCCTCACTGTCATGAAAAGCCCTCAGTTATTAAAACATTTAAAATGCCATATTCTGTAGTCTTTGAAAGATATGAAGAATGCCTATCTAACTGAAATATATCTCTATATATCTAGAAAATCTAACTAAAATGACTACAAGCTTGACTATTATTGATGATTATCCATTAACGACCTATATACATTACATTTTTAAATGAACTACATATTCACAATACCTTAGCCAAGGTCAGAAATACATATACATATAACAAAATAGACCTTAAATTTCTATCAATAAGGCAAAATTTATACCAATGTAAATTATTCATATCTATATCAGGTTGTACCACTAAATAATGAACTCACCTGGATGCAACAACATCCACAACTTGCTTAGAAGTTAGGACGAGAAAGGAACAAGTGTTGTGATTGGATATGGCCTTTCTACACCAGCAATTCTCAAAATAGTGAAAGAGGGATCACAAGAGTGTGATCACATCCTTGGTATCCGGGAAGACAGCTGGATGGGATAGCAGCTAGCTGACCCTGCCTCAATTCCAAAAGGAATAGCATTTGTTCACACCAGCATCAGCCAGCACAACTGTCTCCTGTAGGTTTCTTGGACCCACTGGTCTCTTGTGAAGCTGAGCAAATGCAGATGCTATTGGTATTTACAAGGAGAAGGATACTGACTGTTATTTCTAAGCAACATTTGCTGTATTTACAATTCAGTCACTGTTCTGCTTCGGATGATAGCTAGAGAAATTGATTTGCAATTGTGTAGCTGGGCCTTGTCCATTCATTTCTCTTAATTATAAGGAAGCAGGAATCCTAACACCCTTCTTACAGTATCTTCCGGATGTTATTATTATTTTTCAGATGGGTTTAAGGAAAACCAAGAACAAAGTGTGAGTTGCAAACCGAAATCCTGAGAAGGCTGCTAAGCAATCTACCTCCTATCACTCCTGAATGTGGCCAGATATAAATAGCTGCACAGGCATTTAAGAACTATTCACCATGGGAAAAAAAAGTAATTAATTGGTGTTATACACAAAGGACTTCTCCCTCTCTTTTATTTTTTTGGTAACCAGCGCAGCTTTAATTACAAGCAATTGTCTCAAAATCAGCTGCTGGTAAGTTCTGCATTCTCCGCAGTGATTATGCATCAATACACTAATCTATCACTTTCATTATTTTGGTCATTTGGGTGTGTAAATTTGTATTTAATTCAGACAACAAACTAGGCGGTTTCTACCGTTACTTCCTAGCAAAGTGTGCCTCTTAAAGGCACAAGTTAGACACATTAATTTGATATCACTTAGGAAAATAGTAATGGTGCATATTTTTTATTGAGCTTCTCTGTGTGTTTCTTTTTTTACTTTTCTGACTACTAGATAAATGTAACCGCTTCAGATGTCCACAAGCTGGGGTTTGCTTTGAGTAAGAAATTTTATTATGTGTCTATGAACTGCATTGGCTCTTTCGTTCCAAGGAGCAGAAGTTTGCAGAATTTTGCTATGGGAGACTCCTAGCCCCATCCTGTGTCTCTTTCAGAGTTCCTGTAATACTTTCCTCCCAAGTTATACACTCCAGCTGTTGCCTGGATTGCCGACTCGGGCACACTGCTTACTCTCTTTTAGGCTTCCATAGAACTGTATGAATTTCAAAAACCAAATCCAAATTCTCTCTACGATGCTGGGTGGGAATGTGTTACCTCCATTTCACCTTTCTGAATAACAGTACTAATTTTTTCCTTCTGACCTCTTCTGTCTGCATGCAGAGATTCTTTATTTTTCCGAATAAGAGAAGTTCTCTTGGGTGTAAAACAAACGGCGATGTCGCCTGCTTCTTTTCCAACTTCCTTTTGGTCTGAAGGCCCTATTTCTAGGCCAGGCAATTCTACCAAAACTGAATTAAAATTCTCCACAGTTATGGACAAATAAAATGGCCAACTGATATATTTGTTAATATATTTGTGATTGAATAACTTTCATAAAAACACACAACACACACACATCACACACACACACACACACTTTTTTTTAAAACTAAACCAGGGATTACATTATCTGAGGACCCTGTGCAGTTTTCCATTCCCAAACCTACTTAGAACTGGGATATTGAAAAAATTTACATTTAAAGCCCCTCATTGGGAGTGAATGCGGTCAGTGTGCATTCACATATGGAAACGTAACAAATGCTAGCAACCACAGCACAGTAGGAATTTTCTCCACTGCTTTAGGTTTCCTTGTTTTTGTTTGTTTTTTATTAAATGTGCACACCAGAGTTGAACTGCCCTGGCGCTAGACTGTTTCAGTCACTCTCACCCGTTTTCCCTTTCCAGTTAAAAGTTTTACTGATCTCATAATAGGTTTGCCTAAGAATCTGCCAGGAAATTGATATTTATTAAGGCTCCCATATGATAATAACTATTCAGTGCTAACAAGACTCCTAACTCCCAACTCCCAAGGAGGAAGAGACAGACAGGAGGAGGAGACGGATATACCCCTATCCTCCTAAAAATTTATCATCCACACAGTAACACATGTACATTGGCATACGAACACTCACACGCATGCGCAAACCTCCTGCTCCCCGTAAGAATATAAATATAATAAACACAGGAAAGCTGGGCATTTAAAACCTAAGAGACTATCTGAAAGTAGAGGGACCAGATTTACTCTGGGGCTAATTAAGAGCACTTGCAGAAACAACCAAATGAGGACCAGCAGAGTGTGCTTAGATAAAGTAGCCCCAAGTTTGATTAAATAATTTTTTGTTTGTTTTTGTTTATCAAGGCAGGGTTTCTCTGAGTAGCCCTGGCTGTCCTGGAACGCACTCTGTAGACCAGGCTGGTCTGGAACTCACAGAAACCCACCTGCCTCTGCCACCTGAGTGCTGGGATCAAAGGCTTGCTCCACCACACCAAGCTTTTATTAAATAATTTTCATTTGACAAGATTTATTTGTTTTTGAGGCAGTGCTTCAGTTACCCCAGACTGGCCTTGAATTCCCTAAGTAGCTAATAATGACCTTGAAGCTGTGACTCTCCTGCTGAGTATGGGCTCACAGTCAAGTGTCATATGCTGGTTTTAAGGTGCTGGGGGCTGAACCCAGGGTTTTGTGCCTTCTTAGAGGAGCACCCTACCAGGTGAGCTATTGCTCTAGGACTCAGGGGAACTAAGCAGCGCTGGCCAGTGCTTTATCACAGCTATCACTTAAATGAGAACTCTAGAAAGGTCTGATGGGAAGTGGTACTGAGACTCCAGGGTGAATAAATGGCAAGAAAGACTCCAGTCATAGTGAGCAAATCAGATGTGAGGTCAACTGTGTCTAGCCTCCGCCTACAGCATCTCAGCAAGGTGATGTAGCAGAGAAGCTGGTATCTGATATCATGGGGGTGGGAGGAGAATCACACCTCTCTACCTTCTAAATTTCCTTTCGTCTATTAGTGGATACTAGAGTGTTGTCCACTGGAGATGATCCTGCCTTCAAACGGGAAATCATCTAAATCACGAAGAGAAACAACTATAAGTGGAGCGTGCTACCTCTGTTTCCAATTAGTGACATGAGCAGAAAGGCTGAGCCAACCACACTCCCAGCTGACACAGTGTGAGCAGTGTTTTGCTGTGTGCGTGGCACACACTGGGTGCTCTGTAAGTGGGTTTTGTGCTCTTTTACAATAAAGCCCATCCCTACACGCACACAGACCTTCAGCAACATCACTCTTTGCGCCACCTGAGTAAACCCAGAGGTGTCAGCTGTTCAGCGGGTCCCATAGTCAGCCCCTCATGAGCAAAAACACACCTCTATGTTCCGTTAGATTCTATTCACTTAAAGGAATTACTGTCCAGTGGCTACATAAGCTGTAGACAATAAGAGGTAAGAGGTGCTTACAGGAGAGAGAGAGAGAGAGAGAGAGAGAGAGAGAGAGAGAGAGAGAGAGAGAGAGAGAGAGAGAGAGAGAGAGAGAGAGAAATTAAAGATTTGGAAGCCAAAAGACAAACGGACATTGTTAGAATTTTGGAAATCTAATAAACAAGTCACAACTTAAAATTTCAGCAAGAAAACACAGACAACCATGCCTGTTTTTGTCATGGTTGTGCAAAACTTGGCACAGAAAGAGATATCTATGAAGTCAGAAAATGTCATTGTTGGTGTGAAATTTACGCGGAGTGGCAAAGTGGATCCGGGAAGAGGGTTGCAAAACAGACTGAAGAGCAGAAGCAACTGCTGGACCAGAGCTTGATTACACGAGGCACTCTGCAGGCTCAACTCCAAGCCTTTCTGAGTACTGGATGGTGGAAGCAGAGGGCATCTTGGGATGGAGGGGACACAGTGGGAAGCTGTGATGTCATTCAAAGCATCTTGTCTCTTAGAAAGGGGTTCTTCTTCCCTCATTTCACAGTGCACAGGCTTCACAGAGCAATGTTTGCTAAGGGATATCGAAAACCAGACTTTGAGACCTCGAGTACATCTTCACTGTCACCATGCAAGCTCCCCATGCACCAAAGTGCATGCTCCATGCATCACCATGCAAACACCCCATGCACCAAAGTGCATGCTTTGTCTGATTGTTACATTCACCTCTAAGATCACCAACCCATAGTACACAATGTTTTACTGAGTGATATGAAGATTACATCTCTCTCTCTCTCTCTCTCTCTCTCTCTCTCTCTCTCTCTCTCTCTCCACACACACACACACACACACACGCACCATTAACCCATTTTCTAAGTATTCAGTTATTTCCCCAGTGAGGAAAAAGAAAAAAACCAAACATGCTGACTTCTCTAGGATACCCAGGAAAGCTTTCTTCAAATAGGGGTAGCTGAGCACTTGGCACTGGGTGCAGAACATATATATGTCATGGAGGACATTATGGGTTATGGGAAGCAGTGCATGGGGAAGGACAGTTCGGTGACTCAAGTACTACCTCTTGGGACAGGAGGAATCCCCAGCCTCCTCTAACGCTGTTAGGTAACTAGATTGTCACTAGTCAGGTTTCTGCACAGCCTGGCAAGATGTGTGGGGCCCTCTGCTCTGTTGCTCTGCTCGCTGAAATCGCAATCTGCCCGGTAACTTCTGGAGACGAATGAGGCAGGCCAAGATCAAATTTTTCTACAAGTTTTCATTTTTCTACACAATTTCAACCTTCCCTTTAAAACAAAACAACTCACTTCAAAGATCTCCTTGGTCTGTCTTGACTGTTTATTGGGACAGAGAACCATGTGTGGTATTATTATTATTTTAATCTTCCGCCTCTATCTTCCCAATAGCATCTGGTGGATCTTTCAGTTCTTGTCTGGTGATAATGAAATCATTTAAAAAAAAAACCCACACCAGAACGCCTTTTGCTTATCTCTGTACCATTTGGAGCATCTGCGAATAAACTGCACACCACTCACTCATTGGTGTGCCCCTTTTCCTCTCTTGTTTTTAAAAGCCCCCTTTGAAGTCAGTCACCAAATTCAAAAGGATCCGAGTGAAGGAGGAAGCTGGGACCGTCCGCGGCTCCCACTCCGGGGGAACCCCACCTAAACAGCAAGCTATAATCTACCCGGCAACCTTTTGTTTTGTTTTGTTGTTGCTTCAACAATCCTAAAGACTAGGAGCTCTCTTTAGGCTCCAAGGTGAATTTTACAGGAAGCAGAGCCACCCCAGTCGAAGCTTCGATCTTACAGATCACTCACTGATGAGCACCGAGAGCGAGCTGTGTTGTTAGGAACCGGCAGCTGAAATGTCTTAGAGCGCTTAGCACGGGTCAAAGACCACCTTCCCCTTCCTTTGGAAGACACGTTACCAGCCTTTTCCAGTCACAATGTAAGGCTGTACTCAGCGAAAAGAAGGAAGAGAAGCCCCAGCCGCTCTTCCCTGGAGCAGCTCCCTGGAGGAAGGGGAAAGATTTTTCCAGAAGGGGGCTTGCTCCAAAGCATGAAAGTGCAGCCATTAGCCTATTATTCAAAAAAGTTTTTTTAAAGGCTTTTATAAGGAAACAATTTAAACCCAGCTGCACTTATCGATCAGCGGTTTGATTTTGCTTTGTTAGGAAGGATTTGTAATCTGCTTTAAAAATGCTGTTTTGTTCCTAGCTTTCCTTGATAGCAAGTTCTGCCTGAGGCTCCTTCTTTAAAAAAAAAAAAAAAGTAAAAGAAGAACAAGAAGAAAAGAAACAAACTGTCACTGGAGGTTTGGAGTCTATGTGAAGAACTAGAATAATTTTAACACAAGCCAACCCTTCTACTTCACTTCTATACATAGAAGGAAGCATTGAGAATTTATACAAATTTTTCATCAAATTTTGCTGAACTTGAAATTTATGAAAAGGAATATTTGTCTTTAAGAGGGAGTGGGGAAAGGATGATGCACGCATGCCTGTGTGCGTGCACGCGTAAATGAGCAAATTCTAGTTACAAAGTCAAAGGGTTACTGAGACCTCAACCCCCCCAGGGCTTGCTGCTTCTGAGGCCAGAATCTGCTGCAACCACCAACTAAAAACCCCAAGATCATGAACTCCAAAATGCTTCTAACAGGTTTTAAGGACATTCTTTTTATTGATGGCCATTACGGGTCAGAACTGTGCCTTTCCTGGCATTGGGAATGGTTAATCCTATGTCTTTCTAAAGTTTCACCACCACAAGAACTGAAGAATAAAAACTGTGCTCTTCTGAACTAGCAATCCCTGCCGATGCTCCTCTGAGCCCAAACCTAAGGCACTCAGGAGACAACAGTTGGTTTCTTTAATGAAACACACACGTGTTTTGCTTTGTTTTGTTTCCCTAATGTAAGGGTATGCTTACCCATGTATGATCTTTATGAGTTTATTTAGCAAGAAACCAAATATGTGCGGGAAACCCCACTTTCTGAGCGGCGCTTTAATTGTCGGTCATGCGTGTTCCACAGATCGTTACTGGATCTTTACAAGGTCTTGCGAGGAATGACTTTCCACCCCAGAAGAGGGTAACATATCTTCATTGTTTATGAAAATGACAGCTCCTAATGGACCATATTAGCTTTAACACAAACTATTAAATCCCCTTCGTTAAGGCTGTCTGTGTTCTGCCCCAGCATCTCCCAAGCCTGGGGAAGTAGGTGCAAAGTCTTAACGAAAGCCGGGCACACACTGAGGCGATTAGAGATCACACTTTATTAGATAAGACTCAGGAGGATGTTTTTCTTGGGCCGCTCACAAACATTTTGAAAGAGTCCTGTTCCAGGTTTGAGGTCCGATGTTTCTTCCTCCCAAACTATGAGCAGCTGTAGCACATGACCTACTTCTGTAGGGCTCTGTAATGGTTTCCTTCCTCTGGCGGCATCAAGAGCCCTCCTCCTGCCCTGTGAAAAAAAAAGGAGGGACAAATATTTTAATCCAAGCAAAATGCTGAAGCAGGTTTTGTTGGTTTCAGGGAAGAAACTCAATACAGCCCCAGCATAGAGTGAAGGCCTCAAATTGGAACCATCTGGACTGCAGAAGGGCTGGGAGACCTTAGGGGAAGGCCGAGGCAGCCCTGCCTAGGGCTGCAGCTCATACACCTGCAGAATCGACCAGACTCTTGGCAAGTGGCTGGACTCACCCAGGCCCTTGGTAAGGAAGCCTGAATGCATCTGCAGCTGGGAATATCATGCTAGGAAGGGTCACTCCAGCCCAGCCAGGGACTCATCTTTCCATAGAAAGGAAGGCCTATGTGAGCTTCCAGGACACAGATGTCACCATCAGACAGAAACACATTTAACTTTGTTTCTCCCTAGCAGTCAGCCACAAAAGTCCTCAAGAAAGCATACATCGGCAGGTGTGTGTTTTTATTATTATTGTTGTTGTTATCTTTAAAACTAAAAGGAGGAAAATGCATTAAAAATGCACTGTGTGAATGACTGGTACCCTTCACAACATCACAATTATGTTTCTGTGTGGAGAGGGTTATCCTTCTTATCATCTAGTTATGTTCCCAGCTGAGGAAAGCTGCTTTTTCTCTTTTCAAGGGTGCTGTGATAAACCAAGACCCCTCTTCTGAAAAGACATCCCAAACAAAATATTTCTAAATGAGACACTTTCCTAAAAGAAGAAGAAGAAGAAGAAGAAGAAGAAGAAGAAGAAGAAGAAGAAGAAGAAGAAGAAGAAGAAGAAGAAGAAGAAGAAGAAGAATGCACAAAGATTCTAAGATACCAGAGCTATGCTATGGGAAAATTATAGAAAAAAAAACACCTTACTGTTATGCTGTCTATTAGGACTGTAAACATAATTTTCAATTTTGCATTGGAAATCTGGGAGGGCAGAGGGATAAGAGCAGAGGCCATTTTTAGATAAGAGAGCCCAGGAGCTTTGCTCAATCAAGGATCAGGAATCTGATTCTTTAATTTGTAAAGTCAGTTCTGAATACAGGCTTTTGAAAAGGGAATGAGACTGAGAACTGGCTGAAACTGGGCTCATGGCCGTCACTGCCCCTTTAAAACATACGAATCTTCCAAATACTGGTTGACGGGGAAGATACTGTTTTCAAGCTAGGCTTCAAATTGTTTACTATGGTGAGGAGCCCAATAAGACCAGTGTGGCCTGCACAGAACCCTAAATGTTAAGAACGACTGGACACTCAAGGACAGGAGCCCACAGCCATGGCCCTGAGGAGGAAGCTGACACAGGATAAAGCATCATTTGAAGACAGTGTTTAAAGGCCTCTTGTCTTTTTTTTTTTTTTCAGTGCTGAGGGATTGACGCCCAAACCCCTTTTGCATTATAGGCAAGTGCTCTACCTAGACTCAGCTCTTAGCTAATCTTTTAAAAGAAGCCATTAGACCTCATGGTTTTGTTCATGGTAAGTACATTTATTGGATTATTATAATGAGATGTATTAACTGTTGGAAATTACACAGTCAAGATGTAGATAATACATATGAGGCACAAAATTACATATTTTTAGAAGAAAGAATTGTCGGCAAGAATGCTTTTTTTTTTTTTTTAATTCCAGGAGGGAAAATAAGCGCTGAAAAGCAATGTTTGGCTAGTGAGGCTCACAGAACATCTTGCGTGTTTTAAAGCGTTCTAAGGTGTGTATAGTGTAGCTCCTGGAGGCATGTGGTGAGGGGTGGCATAGATGGGCTGTTTTATCTGGGGGGGGGGGTGTTACATGCAGGTTTCATCACCAATCGGCTGAGAGGGGTGTGTATTCTTGCTCTCTCGCTCGCTCTCTCTCCCTCTCCCCCATGTTCCAAATTTATAAGCAAAAATCTAAAATCTAACCAAATCTTTGTTCTCTTTCCTCTTGAGGCTGCTTCACACCCCGGCCCACGCACCCAGCTGCACCCAGAGAGCTCTTCCTTCGTTCCTCTACACCCAACATTCTCTCCACCACCGGGCAGCTACAGGGTGAGACCCAATGGACCTCAGCTTGTCCTGTGAAGCATCCCTGGGTGTGAGAGGTCAGGGGAAGATCAAAGAGAAAGCCAACCTGGGGTGGAACCAGAGCGCTTGTCCCTGCCACCAGAGGCTACTATTTCGTGACCTTGAAAGCAGGTTTGGGTTCCCTGGGAACCACCAGCGTTTGCTTCGTTCACACATCTCTGTCAGTTCCCATCCATGCCCTGTCTGGGACAAGCTAGCCCCACCAGCCCCAGTGCAAGGTGAACTTCTGTAGGTATAAATGGCTACACTTAGGGGATCAAGAAACACTGTGGCATGTCTTCATCTTTAAAGACAAGATTTGCTCTAGTCCACTTAGCCAACCCCCTCCCCAATAAGGAGTGATTTTTAACACTCACAAAGCAAAAAAGTTAACCTTCCAATGGCTTTTTTTTTTGAAAAAATAAAACACTGTTCTCAACAAGGGGAACTGATCAATAGAGAATATAAACATATATATGTATACATAATGTATAAGTATATATTATATATATTACACCACCCCCCTCACACACACACACACACAGAAAAGCCCACCCTGTTCTCAGTAAAATAAACAGTTGGGAGTGGATAATTTCAGATTGATTTATGAACTGGGAAAGTATTTCTGATTTCTTTAAAAAGGAAAAAAAAATCCCAATGTTTTGGCCAACATGGTCAGGAGGTGATGGAGACTGGCTTCCCAGCCCGTGGCTTGCCAATTCTTCCCTGCCTCGAAACTTACAGAAATGCATGATTAAAAAACTAGAATAAAACTCTCCAGTTGCCTTCAGCAAACCACAGCCCAGGATGGCGGCATGGAGCCAGCTTGCAGTGTCAGTACAGTTACTTGGCGCCTGCTAAAAGTACTGCCCCCTTCCTGTTTAATAATTAATTCAGCTTTAAAGCCCCAAGGATCTGGACTCAGCCCCCGATTCACGAAACAGTACAGAAACAAAATGCTTCCAGAACTGGAGGGGGAATAGAGGAAGGAAAAATCTAACATTTCAAGAAACACCACCACATGGGGCCACCAAGCTGGGGAGGTGGGGGGCTGAGGGTGGAGGTGGCAAGAACTGGGGTGGAGAAGCATTTTTAAAAACACACAAAAGTGAGGTTATTCACGGCCACTGGCACAGGGAGTGGGAGAGGTACAGTGAGCTGGAAGCCATCCATTCATTCGGGAAGCAGGCCTGGTGCCCTCAGGCTCATGGGGACGCAAAGGGTAATGGGCTAGGTCTCCAGGAAAGGAGATACCCAGCCTCTCTCCTCATTAGTGGTCTCTGCTCATTGGTCAGAGCATTGTGCTGGAAAAGGCATCAAAGGTGGATCACAGTCTCTTGCTGGACTCATCTTCCACACTACACCTGCCCTTAGATCCCCATTCCTCCCTCCAGGGAGAGTAGCCTTGAGAGGAAGTGGGAAGATACACACACACACACACACACACACACACACACACACACACGGCCTTGAGGGGAAGCTGGAAGACACACGCATACACTAAACACACAGCCTTGAGGAAAAGCAGGAACACATACACACACACACACACAGCCTTGAAGGAAAGCAGAAATACACACACACACACACACAGAGTCTTGAGGGGAAGCAGAAAGACACACACACACACACACACACCAGACTTGAGGGGAAGCAGAAAGACACACACACACACACACACACACCAGACTTGAGGGGAAGCAGAAAGACACACACACACACACCAGACTTGAGAGGAAGCAGAAAGACACACACACACCAGACTTGAGAGGAAGCAGAATGACACACACATACACACCAGACTTGAGGGGAAGCAGAAAGACACACACACACACACACACACACACCAGACTTGAGGGGAAGCAGAAAGACACACACACACACACACACACACCAGACTTGAGGGGAAGCAGAAAGACACACACACACACACCAGACTTGAGAGGAAGCAGAAAGACACACACATACACACCAGACTTGAGAGGAAGCAGAAAGACACACACACACACACACACATACGAAGAGAGAAAGGCTTGCATTGCACTGTGCTTTACAGAGCAAGCCAGGCACGTTCCCAGAAGTAGCTACCCAACAACAGAAGTTAGCATCCAACATCACAGTGGGTTAGTGCACCAAGAAGCCAGACAGTCAGTGGGGGCCTTGCATGATACTTTGTGATTCTTATAAATCATTTGCTTTCTCTCGACGGCAGATAAAGGAATATACCGTGGACGCCAAAACCAGGTAGAGAAGCTTATCAAATCTCATACCACACACAAGATACAAAAAAATATATTTCCCGAAGAGCCCCGCGAAGACCTACCTCCAAACACACAATCCAGTACCCAGCCCCACAGACCTCCTGCCTTATTCCAGGAAATCTAAATATCCCAGCCATTGCCCAGAGATGGTTCACAGGAACAAACTAATTAAATGAAAAGAAGGCCTGGGTGACCAACGAACAGAGGAAAGCTATTTAAACACCAAATTGTATTTACTTTCTGTTTGTTATTCTTATAAAGAAGATAAGCCACAGAGAGCTCACAGGCATCCTTTGCAACCAGAGCCGAGGATTCTGAAGAAAGACATTGATAGAATGAGACGGTTGTGAGCAGCTAGACACAAGCTAGGTTGCTCTACCTAACCCTTAAAATGGATGCTTTTTGGGGTCCTCTATGATTGTCAAAACTATATGAATTTTCTTTGTGTTTTGCTTTATATGTTAATTAGTGGCAAAACATTCACAGGTTATATGTCCTCTTTACCCATTCCTACCTGACTTCAGACTGCTGTTGATGCTGTGGAAATGTGGCCACTCTTTTTTTTTAAAAAAAAAAAAAATAACTTTTTTTAATTCCTCCTAAATGGCTACTTAAAACTCTGCCAAACTGGCCAGGCAGTGGAGGCGGAGGCAGGCAGATCTCTGTGTGTTCGAAGCCAACCTGCTCTACAAAAGCTAGTTCCAGGGTAGGCTCCAAAGCTACAGAGAAATCCTGTCTAAACAAAACAAACAAACAAACAAAAAAACTCTACTAAAGCCAAACTGAGGTTTAAAATCCATTTTCAGTATTACACAATTTCTTTATTTTTGAATCAGTGGCTGTGTGCTGCTATTTTTGTCTTTTTAAGCTCAAGCTAATGAGTCGAGCTTTCTCCTGCTCTTCCTTCTCCTCTTCCTCCTCCTCCTCCTTTACTTCTCCTTGACCTTCCTCCTCCTCTCACAGTGGGTTTGGTTACTGAGGAACTTGGCCTCACAGAAGTTACTCAGCTTCCAACGACCACGGGTTTCTCACCCACGAGATGCAGATAGTTTTTCTTGGCATTGTGTCCACTGTGCAATAAGTTCAAGTTGAGAGCAGTGAAGGCTTGCCCTTCCTTCGCTAGCCATGACTCTCTCAAAGAATTACTTTGGAGCAGGTAATACTTTAACCTACCCGAGAAGTCACGAATGCTTCTCAGCTTCTTTTCGCTTTACGAATCTGTGAGCTTTTGAGAGTAGCAACAGAATTCCTATAAAAAAACACATCCTGTAGTCCCCATCACACAGTGATGTATTATGAGGCAAGCCCACTCGCAAATCCTCTTCAGAGTAACAGATTCCTTTGTGACTAGAAAACTTACCTATCAGGTTATCTTAGAGAGAGACAGAGATAGCAAAAAAGACAGACAGACAGAGGCATAGAAAAAGAGACAGAGTTCAGATATTTCTATGAGGCCACATGCTATGAGGCAAGGGCAATGGGCATTGAACCCTGTCAGCTCCAGGCAGGTCCTGTACACAGGAAAGGCCGGCAAGTCACCCGCTCTGCTCCAGACCTCAGGCGTCAGGGTCCGTGGGTATGGATATGGAAGGAGGACTGGCTTCCTAATTTTGTCCACGTACATCTGCTATGTGCAGCACATGGGGCCATTTTAGGGAGCCCATTGTGGGGGCGAAGGAAGACATTGGGACACAGCCCATTCTAAATCGCCCAGAATACAGTAAGCGCTGAAACAGACATGACTCAAATGGCCTAGAAGCGCATGCGCCGTGGGCAGCTCAGTGAACTGTGGATGCATCACCAACCAGGCTAGGGCTCAGGCACAGACCTCTCCCTGAAGGCTGACTGTTCTCTGCTCACTTCTGGCCACATGGTCCATTTGGTACAGTCTAGAGAGAACTGAGGATATTAGAATTGAAAATCTTGAAAGGTAAGCCTCTGTTTATATACATGTGCTCTGAAACAGAGAGAAGTTGTGACGCCATAATGAACAGAGGGCGCTAGCTCCACGTTTCATCCCACGGAATCTCGTTTATTTGCTTGAACAAGCGTACTCTGTTTAAGTTCCACCCATCCAAGGCAGCACTATGGACAAAGAACTCCATCTCTTCCCTGCTTTTTGAAACCCCCTCCCTGCTCTTGGTTTTTCCGGGATGGGGTGTGGGTGCAGGAGTCTGGAGGAGCAGAGTCTTTACCCCAGTTTCTCTCCTAAATGTGATTATTTCAGTCAGGATATTGTTAGTATAACAAATAATTTATTTGTTATACTAAATAAATGTGTATCTGTAAATCTCCTGATAGGTAGGGTTTGTGGTATTCACTTGCATCAGCCATGAACAGTATTTAACTCAAGAGCCTGCAACAGTTATTACTATGCAACTTGTATTACCAAGATGGACATTTTGCCTCTGGATTAATTTTCTAGAACAGCCACCATAGTTCTATGAATGCAGAGAGGAAATGTCATGAGATCACTGTGTTCTCAGGGCTAGTTTCTCCTGAGATCTTGCCTTGGTCTTTGTATGCTGTCTTCTCCCACAACTTCCCAGGGCCTTCCTGTGAATGGTGTTGTCTTGATCTTCTCTTCTTCTGTGGAAACCAGTCATACCGGATGTGCTCCCACCCCAGTGACCTAGGCTAAAGATCTCTTTAAAGAATCTTCCCCAATTGCAATCACATTTGTGACGTACTCAAGGTTAAAAACTCAACATAGGGATTTTGGATGGGCACAATTAAGACCACAAAGGCCTCCACATCAGGAGAAACATGGCTTGCATTAGTATTTAGAAATAACAGAAGCTCAGATCTGTACAGCTGGGTATATAAACGATAGATTGGAAAGTAGACACCATCTAGACCCTACGTGCATCTTCCCTAGAGCAAGTCACCATGTTCTCTGACAGCTCCATCCCTCCTGTCCTCCCTCTGCTGGAAATCAGACTCTTCAAGGCTACAGCTAAGTTTACACAAAGGAGTTTTATTCTGATATACTTGTGCGTTCCACTTGGGGAAGTTTTGATGATAGCAGCAGTCTGCTTAAATAGTTCATCCAAGCCAGCAAGGAAACTGACAACCTACCTTAGTCCTCTGATGACTGGATCTAGCACTGTGATTTACCTCTTAAATAAGGGAAATTGGCTATTTCATATGCAGGCTCCAAAAGAGCTGATGGCGCCTTCTCCCTTAAGAATCCTCCCTTCGATGCATTGGGAGTGGCAGCCTGGAAGTCTTGTAGCGTTGGTGTACCACCCCTGCAATTATAAAATAGGGGAATGGCTTAATCATTCTACTTCCTTCTTAAGGTTTTAAAGATTTTATTTTAAGGCAATAATAAGTTTGCACTCATGTACCTTCCCAGTGTGTCTGTGTTAAGTTCTTGTAGACTCTCATTTGGGGATTTTAATAAACGTGTCAGTTCAAAGACCATCCTGAACGGCATATAATTTCATCAGATATTGGTCACTACATTGCTTGAGCGTGAAGCTTTTAAAGAAAATTAAAGTGAAAAAAAAAAATAAGATCTGGTATTGGTTATTAACTCTGCCTCAGGGTGACTTCTCTTCAGGGGCGATTAAATATCAGCTCTGGGCTGTTAAGTTTAGTGGCTTTACTTGTAGGTGGCATATTTCTACTTCAAGGACAACCTCAACCCACTTGACTGTGATGCTCAATGGCGGTGCTGAGGCAGCCTCTGCAAAGCCAGTCTGGTTTGAAACGGGAGATGGGACCATATCTCTGCGCTCTGACCTTTCTTCCTTAAGAAACAACTTTTGCTTTACCAGGTAAATGCCCTTTCCATGGAATTTCCATGGAACGCTGGGGACATCCTGTGGTCAGTTTGGCTAAAGGCAGCCGTTCTAAGCAAGGCTCTTGGGGGAATAAAGAAGCTTCACCCTGAAAATCCCAACTTGCTTTGCAAGACCAAAATATGAAAAAGAGAAAAAAAGAAATCATGAGAGAAAGGAAGGAAGAAAGAGAAAAGAAAAAAAATGCCACTTTGTTCTTTCGACAACAGAAACGTCACTTTTGTGAGCAACGCAGTTACGTTCAGTGGATGTGAGCGGAACAATACCTGATAACAACTGTTTTTGTTTAACTGAGATCAACTACAGCTTTATGGGCACCCAGGAGGAGGGCGGTGTTGGTGGGCATTGCTCCTCAGTCCTACCTGCCTCTTACCATCTGTTGTTGCAGGGTAGCTGTATTCTGGCTCAACTTCTAGTCTTCCCTGGAACCAGGCTTCTGTGAAAGAGCACCCAGCATGGCTTAACGGGAAAACAGTGGGTATTTTGGCAGTTTTACGCTACAGATAGTGCCCCAGTGGCACGGAATTGAAGCCATTAAGTTGTAAATGTGATATTGCACTTGACGGTTTCTCTTGGCAAAGCTCGGAGCCGCCCACACTGAACAGAGGCAGAGAAATGGAACTTGGGGAGAAAGCCAGGCACCAGAGAAGCAGACCGGAGGGGCTCATAAACGCATTTGTCAGTCATTTAGCATCCTAACTCTGCTCGGCACCCAGGCTACCAGGAGCACGCAGCCCCACTGACACGAAGGAGAGCAGGCAGTGGAGTTGCTGTTCTTCTGTTTATTAAAAACGGATGGGAGCACTTGACAGAAAAATCAAACTTCTGGTCATGGCTCATTAATCCCTGTTGTATCTGTCAAGCGGATGTGCTCTGGGTTCCAATAAGCCTCCAGAAGTGAGTTCACTTCGAAGCTTGGACGTTTTCTCGAATTTTGAACGGGGAAGGACTTGCAGTCACCTCCAGGGAGAGACAGACTCGGGACCTGTTTGGAACCCACCTCGTAGGATTAGGTATAAGCAAGTTGGTGTAAGAGGAAAGTGATGTGGTTAATACTTTTATTGCTGATATTTCTCATAATGCTCTTTAAAGGAAGTGGGAACATAAGGCTGGGGGCCTGGATAGGGCCTGCTGGTACAGCTTCTCCCGGATGTCTGGCACAGCTCTCTGTGCTGGTACATGACTCTTGCAGACAGATCTGAGAGGGGCACACTTGTAGATGGGCTTGCGGTCACTCAGTCGTGTAGAGTCCCGTATTAAATATTCTTTAGCGTCCTTAGCCAGTTATAGAAATAAGACCTTCCTCAACCCAAATGCTTACAGCAATGCAGAAGATGAGGCCAGCAACTTCTAGGCCCTTTCTTCAGAACAATTACTGTTTATAGGGAAACAGAGTTTTTGCAGCCTTTGCTTTGGGCTTGTGGCATATTTACAGTTAACATTAGGGCCAGGGGAAGGGTAGGTTTTCCTGTTCATTCAGGGTTGTGAGACTTCATGTTCCCTAGATTCCCAAAACAGCCCTACCTTATGTGAGTCAGCTATTGGGCATTTAACATATTCCTCACAGGGGCGCGTAAGGATTAAAAGGAATGAGGAGTCTAAATCTAGTCAGCCGAACATGAGCCCTGTCAGAAGCACACAGGAAGTTACTCTTCCCATTGCCCGCTGTTAGTACCACCCACACTGCCACAGTTCGGGAAGAGGTGTGTCTGCCGGAAGCTGCCTCTTTCCCCCTGAGAACTCTGGGAAGGGGCTTTACAGAAGCCTGCCAGGCCTGCTCACTGGTTGGATGACGGAACTCATGCTTGTGGACTCCCTTCTGGTCTGGTTGCTGTGACTGTTACAGAGACGTTTGAAACATAGGCTCGGCACTCAATAAGCAAGCATTGAACCCACGTTGGTGCTTACAGGAAACTCTCTGACTGGCTGGCTATCTTCACTCGGGAGCTTCAAAGTTAAAATAGGTGAACTCCCCACAGGAAACCCAAGGCTGGGGGCAGCCACAGCTCAGCGAGAAGCAGGGAATCGAACCGAGCACCTGCTACCCATTTGGGTTCAGCCTCAGAGCTGCGGATTAGCGGGAGCCATGCCTTCCAGCGCTTCCAGAAGAGGCCAGCACTTGTGTGCGCATTCCTGGTTCTTGTTTAGAATCATACAAGGCAGGTCAGTTTCTTTTCTTTTTCTTTTTTTTCTTTCTGTACCTCTAGAGAATTGAAACCACATCTCCTGAGTACAGAGCACAGTTCAGAGAGAAGCCAGAAACACAAATGATCTTCTTGTAAGATCCAAACTCCAATAAATCCTTCGGGAAATGCTCACTGAGAAGCCATGACGGTGAGAATAAATCTTGACGCCAGATCTAGCAGGAGCTAACTGGGAAGGAAGCCTGGCTTCTCCAATGGCAAACGTGCATGGTAGGCATCGAGCAGCTTGGATGCCTTACTAACCCTAGGTAAAGCAACAGAGTTAAAGCCGCTCCAGTGGCTTGAATTTGTGAACATATGCCCCCAGCATCCATGCTGGAGGCTGGGTGGCTAGTATAGTAGAATCGCAATAATAATTCTTTGAGGTGGAGGCTGTAATGAGAGAGAGTTAGGACACGGCAGCATTACTGGTGGAAGGAGTAATGCTTGCCCCAGGAGGGAGTTGGTTCTCTGGAAAGCAGGCAATTATAAACCAAGATCACACATGCATTTGGCTCTTTTCCTTTCTCTACCAGGTTCCCATGAAGCCAGGGCATCCACCAGCGGCCAAATAGGTAGAAACACTTGATCTCTGTCTTCCAGCTTTCAACGGTGTAAGCTAAGTAAATCTCCTTTCTTAATTAATTACCTAGTATCATACGCACTACTATAATAACACAAATACCCGTAAAAAGCCACCAAAGCAAGACAGAGCTCTCTTGGGGACAGTCAAGGGAGCTTTCTGAACTAAGAGATTTCTCTTTAACTGGACCTTGGAGGACTGTTAGGGGGACAGAAGTGCCTACCACAGCACATTCCCAGCGGAGGGGTTAGCCAAGCAGGGGCCAGGGGTCAGCACATTATAGCACATATACAGGAAGGAGTATTAGTCAACTTACAAAGAATCCCCTAGAAACCTCAGCTTGGGAAAGACAAACTGTTCTGAGGGATGTTTTTGTACGGGTACTCTCGTCTTTCAGATCGCGTCAAAACCAGTTTGTCTCTGTGAAGAGGTACATCAATATCTGGGAATCTAATTTACACTGTGGGTTTGTTTATTTGTTTATTTATTTATTTATATTAGAACTCAACCCTGTTTATCCCTTCCTTTTGCACTGGGCCAGACCACGTGAGTCTGGGGACCACAGGCCACAGCTCCTCCGTAAAGGGACATGGCAGCTGTGAGCCGTATTTTCTATTTTTATTAGCATATTTCTTATTTGCCCACAGCCTGATTTCTTTTGGGCTTGACACAATTTGCATGATTGAGTTAAGCCAAGTGTGAAAATGCAGTAGAGCCCCGATTCAGTGGGTGGCCCCAGAGCAGCATGATTAGGACATAAAAGAGACGGAGCAAGGCTCTGCCCCACAATGCCAAGTGCAGACCCGCCACAGGGAGGGACCCAAACTGACCCACAGGACTGGACAGTGCTCCTAGGGCAAGCTGACTGTATGCAGCACAGGAATGCACTTTTCAAGGCCCTTCTCTGAATATTTCCCGGGGTAGGTTTGATATTTGAGATGATATAAAGCAACAGTATCCAGGTAGGATCAAAATTCTGTAGCCCAAATCCGACGGCACTCTTTACAAAAGAGATATTTTCACACATTGTGTATCTAGGCCTGCATGTCTATTTACACATACCTTTTATCTTAAAATGCCTTTAGGCTCATGGAAAAGCAGCACAGAAACATTCCTATTGCTCCATCTTCCATTCTTCCTAGTGTTAACATTCATCACTACAACATGAGGATCAAAACTGAGACATTAAAACGAACGCAATACTATTGGATGAGCTACTGATCAGAGGGAAATCTGAGTTATCCTATATAAGATTACAAGGGTCAAGGGTGTTTGGTGATGAAAAGAAAGGAGGAAGAGTAGCATCCAGAAGGAGTTGGGTGAGATGCCTGTAATCCCAGCATGAAGCAGGAGGACTGTGAGTTTGATTCCAGCTTAGGCTATATAGAGACCTTGTGTCAAAAACAAAACAAAACAAAAATACCACCGTATTCACTATGAGGCAACAATAGCAACAGCAAACTGTTCCATACTCTTAAATGTTATAAAAGCCTTGACCAAAATCATATGACCCTCTATGCACCACCATACCCCTCTTCACATCCAGGGCAGAAACAAGCACTGACTGCCTTCCCGTCACCAAACTTCCCATTATCGCCATTGTCCTACCTGTCTCATCTGCAGCCACAGAAGTTTGACACAAGGACTTACACTTTCCTTCCCCTGATTTTTTTCTTTTTAAATAGAAACATTCTTCACTCTAAGCCCAGTGGATCTTCTGCGGTTTGCTACCTGACCCAACTGATGGTTGTGGCAACTCAGCTCAGGGTATGCCTTTTTCTGATTAATAAATACGACTCAAGGCATCCCAATGCAAGACTGATCTGATTGGGTGCTGGGGAGACAGATCTGTCGCTGCTTGTCATGTGTGTTTGCATGGTGACCTGAGCTCAGTCTCAGAATCCATGTACGGTAGTTGGTTATGGTGGTGCTTGTTTCTACTCCCAACACTGGGGAGACAGAGACAGGATAATCAGAAGCAGCAATTTCCAGTCCAGTGAGAGACCCTGTCACAACAAAAGGAAAAATCAGGTGTAAGGCCCCAGAGCTAAATCTGAGGCTGACCTCTGGACTCTCCACAGACGCATGCGTATTTGCAAGTATATAGGCCCACAAACAACTGACTTGCTTCGTCACTACCGACTTCATTCAGCTGACTCCAGTTTTCCTAATAATGCTATTGTATTCATTTTGAGAGAGATATTTTACCCTTACTCATTGTGGTAATTATTTCAAGCACAAAATGAGTTGTTTCAAATTTTTAATTTCTAATTTTTTAAAAAATTAGTATATATGCATGCCTGTGTATGTATACCACCAGTGTTCAGGTGCCCACAGAGACAGACCAGAAGAGGAAGTTGGAGTCATAGGTGTGCTGGGAACCAAACTCGGGTCCTCTGGAAGGACAGTATCCTAGCTTACTTACTGTTTATTTTTAATGATAAAACACACGTGACCAAAGGCAACGTGGAAAGGAAAGGGATTATTTTGCCAGCACTTCCATATTACGGTCCACCATTGAGGGAATTTAGGGCAAACATATAAGGCAAGAACCGGAAGCATGAACTGAAGTAGAGACCGTGGGGAAACACTGCCGGCTTGCTCCTTGGGTTTATGGTCCATTCCTTTCATATCTCTCCCAGGGGTTGTTCACAGGGGGCAGGGCCCTCTCACACCCCTTATTAGTTAAGGAAATGCCCCCTACAGACTTTTCTACACACCAATCTGATGGGAAGATTTTCTTAAAGGAGATTTCTCCTTCCACATAACCCTGGCTTCTATCATGTTGACATAAAACTTAACTGGAGCAAGCAGCAAGTTCTCTTAACTGATGAGCCATCTCTCTAGCTCTCCTCCCCCAAGCAGCCAGCTAAGCAGATCCCAAGAGCCTTGCACTGGCACTGTACCCAGCCTGGACTGCCCAGTAGTTTCTGGAACATTGAGAAGGCCACAGTGATAGCTTCATGGATCACTGGTGAGTCTGTGGGAAGCCAGTTGATTTTGGCTGTGAGTGCAGCTGTCCTCAGACTCCGGTAAATTCCCCCAAGGGTGTCATGAGGACACTCAAAGAGCAGTGCACAACATTAGGTCCTGCAAGTCCCCTTCATCATGATCCATACAGTCTGTTAGATCACCATAGTAATTAATCCCAATAATTGCATTTTTAATAATTGCTTTTATTGAGCTATATATTTTTCTCTGCTCCCCTCCCTTCCTCTTCCCTCCCTTTCTACCCTCACCCATGATGCCCATGCTCCCAATTTACTCAGGAGATCTTGTCTTTTTCTCCTTCCCATGTAGATTAGATCCATGTATGTCTCTCTTAGGATCCTCTTTGTTGTCTAGGTTCTCGGGGATTATAAAATGTAGACTGGTTTTTCTTTGCTTTATGTCTAAAAGCCACTTATGACTGAGCATATATAATATTTGTCTCTCTGGGTCTGGATTACCTCACTCAATATGATATTTTCTAGATCCATCATTTGCTCGCAAATTTCAAGATGTCATTATTTTTTTTTTCTATTGCGTAGTAGCTGTGTAAATGTACCACATTTTCTTTATCCATTCTTCAGTCGAGGAACATACAGGTTGTTTCCAGGTTCTGGCTATGACAAATAATGCTGCTGTTAACATAGTTAAGCACAAGTCTTTGTGGTATGATTGAGCATCCTTTGGGTATATATGCAAAAGTGATATTGCTGGGTCTTGAGGAAGGTTGTTTCCTAATTTTCTGAGAAATCGCCATACTGATATCCAAAGTAGCTGTACCAGTTTGCACTCCCACCAGCAATGGAGGAGTGTTCCCTTTACCCCACAACCTCTCCAGCATAAATTGTCATCAGTGTTTTTGATCTTGGCCATTCTTACAGGTATAAGAGGGAATTTCAGAGTTGTTTTGAATTGTATTTCTCTGATGAGTAAGGATGTTGATCATTTCCTTAAGTGTCTTTCAACTATTTGAGATTCCTCTGTTGAGAGTTCTCTGTTTAGATCTGTACCCCACTTTTTATTGGATTATTTATTCTTTTGATGACCAATCGCTTGAGTTCTTTGTATATTTTGGAGATCAACCCTCTGTCTGATGTGGGGTTGGTGAAGATCTTTTCCCATTCTGTAGGCTGTCCTTTTGTCTTGTTGACTGTGTCCTTTGCTTTACAGAAGCTTCTCAGTTTCAGGAGGTCCTATTTATTAATTGTTTCTCTCTGTGTATGTACTACTGAAAGAAATTGAAGAAGATACCAGAAAATAGAAAGATTTTTCCATGCTCTTGGGTAGGTAGAATTAACATAGTAAAAATGGCAATCTTACCAAAAGTAAGATTCAATGCAATGCCCATCAAAATCCCAACACAATTCTTCACAGGCCTCAAAAGAACAATGCTCGACTTCATATGGAAAAGCAAAAACCCAGGATAGCCAAAACAATCCTGTACAATAAAGGAACTTCTGGAGGCATCACAATCCCTGACTTCAAACTCCACTACAGAGCTACAGTACTGAAAACAGCCTGGTATTGGCATAAAAACAGACAGGAGGACCAATGGAATGGAATGGAAGACCCAGATATCAATCCACACACCTACGAATACCTGATTTTTTGACAAAGAAGCAAAAAAATATAAAATGGAAAAAACATACTAAATAATAGTGCTTGCATAACTAGATATCAACATGTAGAAGAATTAAAATAGATTCATAGCTATCAACATGTTCAAAACTCAAGTCCAAATGGATCAAAGACCTCAACATAAAACCAACTACACTGAACCTCACAGAAGAGAAAATGGAGTACACTTAAATGCATTGGCACAGGAGACTACTTCGTAACTATAACCCCAGTAGTACATACACTTTGAAATGACCTGATGATTCTCTGGATTTCTTCCGTGTCTGCTGTTATGATACCCTTTTCATTTCTGATTTTGTTAATTTGGATATTCTCTTTTTGTCTTTTGGTTAGTTTGGATAATGGTTTGTTTATTATGATGATTTTCTCAAAGAACCAACTCTGCCTCATTGATTCTTTATATTGTTTTGTTTCTATTTTGTTGACTTCAGCTCTCAATTGGATTATTTTCTGCTGTCTAGTCCTCCTGGGTAAGTTTGCTTCTTTTTATTCTAGAGTTTTCAATTGTTGTGTTAACTCAATAGTGTGAGATTTTTCCAGCTTCTTTATGAAGGCATTTAGTGGTATGAACTTTCCTCTTAACACTGCTTTCATTGTGTCCCATAGATTTGGGTATGTTGTGTGGCCATTTTTATTTTAGGAATTCATGAGGTTTTTTTTGTTTTTTTTTTTTTTTTTAGGAAATCTTTAATTTCTTCCTTGACCCATTGATGATTCAGGTGAGCATTGTTTAATTTCCATGTGTCTGGCGTTTTTCTGAAATTAGTGTTGCTGTTGAATTCTAATTTTAATCCTTGGTGACCCAATAAGATACATGGAGTTATTCCAGTTTTTTTTGTATCTGTGGGGTTTGCTTTGTTACCTAGTATGTGGCCAATTTTTAAGAAGGTTTGAAAAACCAAAAAAAAAAAAGGTTCCATGAGGTGCAAAGAAGATTTATTCTTTTATGTTTGAATAGAATGTTCTATAGATGTCTGTTAAGTCCATTTGAGCCATAACATCTGTTAGTTCCCTTATTTCTCCGTTAATTTTCTGTCTGACTGACCTGTCCAGTGGTGAGAGTGAAGTGTTGAAGTCTCCCACTATTAGTGTGTGGAATTTAATGTGTGATTTAAACTTTAGAAGTGTTTCTTTTACATATGAGGATGCCCTTGTATTTAGGGCATAGATGTTCAGTATTGAGATTTCTTCTTGATGTATTTTTCTCTGACTAATATGAAATGTCCTTCTTTGTCTCTTTTGGTTGATTTTAGTTTGAAGTCTATTTTGTTAGATATTAGGATAGCTACGCCAGCTTGTTTCTTTGGTCCATTTGATTAGAAATTTTTTCCCAACCCTTTACTCTAAGGCAATGTCTGTCTTTGAGGTTGAGATGTGTTTCTTGTATGTAGCAGAAGGATGAATTCTTTTTTTACATATTTAATCTGTTAGCCGTGTCTTTTTATAGGTGAATTGAATCCATTTATAATAAGGAATATTAATGCCCAGTGATTGCTAGTTCCTGTTATTTTAGTTTTCATTGTTGGTAATGTTGTTGTATGTATTTTTCCCTTCTTTGGGATTTGCTGCTGTGAGATCATCTATTGCCTGTGTGTTGTGATGTAGCTAACTTCCTTGAGTTGGAGTTTTCCTTCTAGTACTTTATGTAGGACTGGGTTTGTGGGTAGGTGTTGGTTAAATCTGGTTCTGTCCTGGAATATCTTATTTTGTCTGTCTATGGTGATTGAAAGTTTTGCTGGGTATAGTAGTCTGGACAGCCATTTGTGGTCTCTTAATGTCTGCATAATGCTTGATCAGGACTTTCTGGCTTTCATTGTCTCCATTGAGAAGTCAGGTATAATTCTAATAGGTCTGCCATTATATGTTACTTGGCCTTTTTCCTTTGCAGCTCTTAATATTCTTTCTTTATTCTGTATGTTTAGTGTTTTGATTATTATGTGGCAAGGGGACTTTGTTTTCTGTTTTTTTGTTTTTGATCCAGTCTATTTGGTATTCTGTAAACTTTTCGTATCTACATATGCATATATTTTGTTAGGTTGGGAAAGTTTTCTATGATTTTGTTAAATATATTTTCTGTGCTTTTGAGTCAGACTTCTCCTTCTTATATCCCTATTATTCTTAGGTTTGGTCTTTACATGGTGCTTCATATTTCCTGAATATTTTGTGTTAAACTTTTGTTATATTTATATATATATATATATATTGTTATATATATTTGTTATATTTGTTATATATATATATTGTTATATAGACCTATGAGTCTATTTCCTCTATTGTATCTTCAGCACTTGAGATTCTCTCTTCCATCTCTTGTATTTGTGGTTCCTGATAGTTTTCTCATATTTTCCATTTCCAGAATTCCCTAGGTTTGTATTTTTTTTATTGTCTCTATTTTGGTTTTCAAGTCTTGAATTGTTTTTTTCATCTCTTTGACTGCTTTTTCTTGGTTTTCTTTAAGGGATTTGTTGATTTCTTCCATTTTTTTGTTTGTCTTTTTCTCCATTTCTTTGAGGGAATCTTTCATTTCCTCTTTAGGGCCTCCAACATTTGCCTAAAGTTATTTTTAGGTCATTTTCTTCTGCTTCATCTGTATTGGGATGTTCAAGTCTTAGTAGAGACACTAGTTTTTGTGGGTGTCATGTTGCTCTGTGTGGTGTTGAGTGTGTTCTTACCTTGTCTACCCATCTTTTCCTCTGATTGGTGTAGTTGGGGCTATGTCTCTGTTGATCAGTCTTCAGGGTGTCAGTGGATCCAATGCTTATATAGTTGTTCCTGATGGTGCAGTCAGGGTGACAGTTTTGGTCACCCTGGTAGTCACTGCGTGTTCCTGGGGGTCACTTGGTGCCCCCAGGGGTCACTCTGAAATCCTGGAGGTCCTTTGGGCCTGCTCCCACGGAGGTTGCTTGCTTAGGACTGCTTCCACTGAGGTCACTGACTTGGGCCTGCTCCAGCAGAGGTTGCTGGCTTTGGCCTGTTCCTGTAGATGTCCCTGGCTCAGGCCTGCTCCCACAGAGGTTTCTGCCTTGGGCCTGTTTTCACAGAGTTTCTTGGCTCAGGCCCGGTCCCGCAGAGGTTCCTGGCTTGGGTCCACTCCTGTAGAGTTCTCTGTCTTGGGTCTGCTCCCTCATACCTAATTGCATTGTTTTGTTATGGAAATCCAAGTTAAAAAACTCATGTTGCTGTTATATATAAAATCATGTCTTAAAACTTCACACCTAACAGTCTTTAAGTATTGTTGTCTATAAGATCTATCTCAGCTGTATATGCAATAAATGATAATATGCTTCATTTGCTCTGAAGTTAAAGTATAGAAAAAAGTATACTTTATTGATTAACTAATGTAGAAGATGATGTGATGCCTCATCCTTGAACAGTGAATATGTATTAATTTGGAGGGCTGAAGAAATGATTGACTTGCTAAAGTACTTGTGGTCAGAGCATGAAGACATGAGTTCTAGCCCTAGAACTCATTTAAATGCTAGGGATAGCATTGTACATGGATAATCCCAGGAATAACATTGTATACAGATGGTCCCAGGAACAACACTGTACACGGATAATCCCAGGAACAGCACTGTACACAGATAGCCCTGGGAATAGCACTGTGTATGGATAATCCCAAGTCCAGGGGGACAGACAGGAAGATCCCTGGGTTCCCTGGCCAGCAAATCTAACTGAATCAACAGATCTCAATAATGATGATGATGTTGAAAAATTAAAAAAAAATGGCGGAAAAGTGGAGGTGGATAGGATCGTATTTCATTGTATTGCATGCATGAAATTCTTAAATGGCTAAAACCTAAGGAGGGGTCTCTCTCTAGACCTCACTGATGGGATACTGGATCCTGTTTGATCCAGAGAGAAGAGAATTATTTTTTAGTTGTGTCATTGGTGATGACTCCATCAGTCTCCAGCAGACAGTACCAATCCAATGCTCACACGGATGGCCCTGGTTAAACTGAAGGGAACACAAAACGAAACCAAAAGTCATGAATCTAGGAAAGGGAATTTATTGGGAGGAGTCAAGGACTGTTAAGGATGGAGAGGAAAAGAGAGGGAATGGAGAGAGAGCAATCGGAATGCATCACGTATCTGTTTGAAACTGTCAGGGACTAAATCTGATTTTAAATCATTAAAAACAGGGTGGAGATTAACTGAGGAGAACAGTCATCAACAACCCCTGGCCTCTATACACACATGCACACACATTGTCCTACACAAGCGTGTACACACACAAAATTGGATAGGTTCCATCTTGTTGACACTGAACTACCAGAACATGGCTGTGTACAATACAAGACACTCCGCAGATCAAAGCAAACCACCGAAGCAGTGGGAGGGGCAAACTCATTGCCCTTTCTGGGTTCTTGCTAACCAGCTTGCTCATTTCTAGTTAAGAGGCAAATACAATTTTAAACTTTGCAGCATTTATCTAAGAATAAAAATGTTTTAAGCTCACAGCATGGAGGAGACCCCACACAGTGAGTGGGCAGCAGATTTGCTGACTCCTTAGCCGTCTGTCTTAGTTGGTTTTCTTTTGTAATAACTGAATACCACAGTTTGGGGATTTATAAAGGAAAGTTTATTTCGCCCATAGTTCTGTATTGCACTAGCTTAGTGCTGTCCTCGGCTCCTTACCTGGTGAGCACCTTCCTGTGACGCCTCTGTGTCGGAGGAGGCCATATCATCAGAGCAAGCATGCTCGCTCAGATTTCTCCTTCTTACAAAGACACAGCCATTGGACTAGGGTACCACTCTCTTGACCTCAGTTAACTTCAGTTATATCCCAAAGGATGCATCTTCAAACCAAATGGCTTGATTAAGAGACCACCTTTTTAATACTTTACAATAGGGAATATATTTCAGGGTGAGATTTAGTGTGGCCACTGGAGCCAGAGCAAGGCCATGCAATCCAGAGTTACTCTCAAGCACTGGATGACTCGCTGGAGACTCAGACTGTTTCAGACTTTTGGACATTGCAATGCAATGTGATCATCCACAAAAATTCCATGCGCCAAAACTATGAAACTGAGTTCAAGTGATGAGGAGGAGGAGGAAGGTGTGAGGACAATCACAATGACCTCACACTTTTTTTTTTTTATCTAAGTGTACAGTTTTGAGTGAGGCCACACTCAGAGGTATCCCGAGATGCATGGGACCCTCGTTATGCCCATGGACAGGCCTAGTTAAAAGACATAAGCATTCCAAGAGTTTTTAAAATCTTTAAGAGTTTGAAAGATGTGGCTTTTCACATCTAGTTTTGGGAAAGATTCAAGAAGAGGAACCACAACATGATGACCTGTAGTAGGTAAGGGAGCAGACTTAGGAATTTTCTCAAAAAAAAAAAATCTTTCACCACATAAACTTCTTCTCAGACGCCATAGGAGCAAGCTACCTTCCTATAAGCTGTTGATCAGAGAGACCCCTGAGGCTCCCCACAACACAGGTTGTTGACACTGCTGTTGGTTGTCCATCAGAACTAGATGGGAAGACTCTATTGCTAAGCTAGTATACGTTTTAGCTGTGGGAACTGGGCTGGAAGCTTCTTCCCTGCTGGCTATCCACATTGTGCCAGAAGAGCCTTTGCAGTCTGCTGGGGAGATGTCACCAGCAATCTCATTCAACTGTGGGCCTTATGTGCTACACTACTGTGCCAGAAACAAAAATGTGTCCATTGGTGAATTAGTGGCAAGTCTATTATTAGGTAACCAGCCTATTTCTTATTGGATTTAAGGCCTGGATGGACTTAATGTCTGATACTATAAACCTGGTGGAAATGCCACAGCTAGAGAATTCACGAGCCCTAGAGGGAAGCTACTGCTGTTGTCTTGCCCAATAGACAGCAACGTGCCTGTCAAATCGCCTTCTATAATAACAAAATCATCAGTGCTACTCTCTGCTTTGCAATGGACAGTAGCAACTCCAGAAACTCACAACTGGGCAAACAGAGGAGGATAAGTGATTGTTCCTAAATGCTCAATTTCAAATGGGATATCTGTACCACCTCCTCCAAGCTCAGGGAAATCACAGAAGAAATGAAGAGGATGTAAAAGTTGGAAGAAGATGGGGGTGTTGCGAAAACTGTTTTCTAGCGTTGACATGGCAATTGCACTCCGGAACTCACAGCTAGGATTGCCTGCTGAAGATTGGGCCCATCAGCATCCTACATGGTAGGGGAGGATCTCTAGCAGTTAATGGCTGCCAGAGGAGGGAGAGGAGTCTGTAGCATAGCCACTGGGAAGGTGCTTATTATGCTCTTGTAACTCCACACCCATGCTCCCTTTGGATCACAAGACAGAAGGCATGACGGTAGGAGGGGGACTAGCTGGGAAAGAATAAGGACAACAGCGGGAATAGGAGAGGGACGAGAGCTCAACAGGAGGGAATATGGTCAAAATACACCATGTACCTGGAAGAAAGTATCATACCGGACCCGTTGCTAATTATGTGTAATACATAATAAAAACATTTAAAAATTACTATGTTGAAATCATAAAAGTTTAAAAGTCGTCTGCAGATCTTATACCAGTTCTGATTTCCTTCTTCAGGAGATGTCCACGAATAGCTGGCCTTCCAGATCTTACTGTGAACAGATTCTTAAATTTTCTTGGCATATAAATTTTAGGAAGAGGGTCCTGAGTTCAATTCCCAGCAACCACATGGTAGCTCACAACCATCTGTAACAGAAACCGATGCCCTCTTTGGGCATGCAGGCACATAATAATACACATAAATAAAATTTTAAAAAAGTTTTAGCAACAGATGCAATTTCTTTAAGAATTAACCTTCAACTTCTGGGAAAGGAAAACAAAGAGGGAAACAGTCCGTTTTAAGGGAAAATTTCTCTGTTTACACACTGGCTAATTCTCAGCAGAAACGTGACTTGGCAAGGTTGGGTCTGATGGTCAAGGTCCATCTGGCATGAGCTGTGGCTGGGCTGTGGGCTGCATGAGGAGGCCCAGGCCATTTTAGGACAGAGGCAGAATCTGAGCTTCTCCATCCTGCCTGGACTCTGCTCGGCCCTTTTCAGTCACCCGTCACCTGTTTGGACTTAGATTTTTAAGACAGAGAAACCCTTCCCTTTTTAATTCAAAAAACTGAAGGGAAGGTTGTCCTTCCTAGGATAAGTAAAGAATTAATTTAAAATGGTTTTATGTCTTCTTATAAAATATAAAATATGTACAAAGATATAAAACAATGAGCCCCTCTACTCATCAGCTAACTTCAATAATTAATAATCAATTAGAGACCAAACATGTGAACTCTACTTTGTGGTCATCATGCCCTAAATTACATTGGGTTTAAAAAAAATTGTACCAATTCATCTCAACATAAAAGTCATTCAAGTAAAGGCTGTAAGCATTCACTACCATATTGCCTACCATCTGTATTTTGTTTTGTGGCAGATCCCAGGACCCATCCTGCCTCTATACTCGTCAAACAACTTCCCACTTCCTCCTCCCCTCAAGATCTGGCAGCCTCCACTTTTTTCTCTATTTCCTTGAGTTTGGTGGCTTTACATACTTTCCTATAAGTGGGATGGTGCAGCATTTGTCTTTTTGGGGGGGGGGAACTGACTCATTTTATTTAGCAAAATGTCCTGAAGAGTCTTCATGTAACTTGTGACAGATTTCCTCCTTTTCAAAAGCTGAACAATATTTCATTTTACATGTAGCCCATACTTCTTTTACCCTTTCATCTGTCAAAGGACGATGTCCATCTCTTGGACACTGTGAAAAATCCTACAGTGAATAGTTATACAAGTATTTCCCTGAGCCAGATGTGGGTTTGCAGGGCGTGTGCCTTGAATGAAAATGGCCCCCATAGACTAATGTATTTGAATGTTTGGTCAGTAGTTGGTGGAACTATTTGGGAAGGATTAGGAGATGTGGCCTTGTTGGAGGAGGTGTGTCACTGCTGGCGGGCTTTGAAGTTTCAGACATCCACACATTCCCAGTTCTCTCTCTCTCTCTCTCTCTCTCTCTCTCTCTCTCTCTCTCTCTCTCTCTCCTCCCTCCCTCCCTCTCTCCTTCCCTCCCTCCCTCCCCCTCCCCTATATTGCAGAGAAAGATGTAAGTTCACAGCTACTACTCCAGTTCTGTGCATAGCTGCCTGCTTCCCTGCTCCCTGTCATAATAGTCATAAATTCTAACCCTCTAGAACCATATCAAGGCCCCAGTAAACACTTCTATATGTTGTCTTGGTCCACATCTTGTGACTATAACTGAAAAGTAACTAAAATGTTCATAGAAACAGTGTATGAGTATTTCTCCCTTCTCTCTCTCCATCTTCCTTTTGGTGGTACTGTGGATCCTACCTAATTCTTGTATATGTTAGGTAAGTGATTTACCACTTAGTTATCCTCCTGACTTCCTAATGTCTTCCTTAATTTTTGAGATAGAATCTCTGTATATTGTCCAGAATAGTCTCAAACTCATTCTGCACCTGAGGGAAGTCTTGAATTTATAATCCTCCTGCCTCAGTTTTCTAAGCATCTGGGCTCACAAGTATGTGCCACTAGCCCCAGTTCTTCGTCCTTTTGTTTTTGTAGTGTCCGTGTATACACATAACAAGTAATAGTTCATTATGGTTTGGTGTAGTTTTTCGAGACAAGGTTTCTTTGTGTAACAGTCCTGGCTGTCCTGGAATACTTACTTTGTAGACCAGGCAGACCTCGAACTCACAGACATCTGACTGCCTCAGCCTCCTAAGTGCTGGTATTAAAGGCATATGCTACCACCATCTGGCTTCATTATGGTTTTGATTACTGTAATTAATGAAGATGTAATTTCGTATGTTTATTGTCATTTGTATAAAAGAAACATTTATTCAGATAGCTACTCCATTTTAAAAATACAAATTTTGGTCTTATGCTATTGAGCCCTGGTCCTGGGAGGGTTTTTTTTTTTTTTTTTTTTTTTTTGGACAGGGTTTTTTTTCTGTGTAACAGAACTAGTTGTCCTGGAACTAGCTCTTGTAGACCAGGTTGGCCTCAGACTTAAAGAGATTCACCTGCCTCTGCATCCCAAGAGCTAGAGTTAAAGGCATATGCCAACACCACCCAGTCCGAGAGTTCTTTATTATGTTCTGGTGGCCCTGCTTTCTGACATGATTTGCAAACATTTTCTCCCCTCCTGAAGACTGCTCGTTATTTCGCTGCTTATTATACAGAAGTTTTTCAGATTTGGTTTAGTCTCCGTTGGTTATCTTTGCTTTGGTTGCCTGTGCTTTTGGTGTCAGACGCAAGAAACCATCACCAAATCCAACATCATGATGTCTCCCTCTAAGGCTTGTTATGTGAGTTTTATAGTTTCCAGTCTTTTTTTATTTTTTTTATTTTTATTTATTTATTTATTTATTTATTTATTTATTTATTTATTTTTAGTTTCCAGTCTTATTGCTATGTCTTTGCTCCATTTTCAGCCCGTTTTTGTGCATGGCATGAAGGGAGTTCCCAAAAGTTCTTATCCTGCATATGATGCCCAGCTTCCCCAGAAGCGTTTGCTGGAGGGGCTGTCCTTCCCCGCTGTGTAGTCTTGGTAACATTGCCAATGATGTGACCATATGCATGCAGGGAATATTTACGAGCTCTCTGTCATTCCTTGCGGCTCTCCTCACAGTTTTCTCTTTGGAGCTTTGAACTCTTCAAGAATGTTTAATTTTCATGTACTTGTGAATTCTCCAGTTTTGCTTTTATTTTTGATTTCTAATTTTATCCGATGGTGACGAGGCAAGATCCTTGGTGTGATTGCAGTATTCTTACATATATGAAAACATGTTTTATGGCTCACAGTAATGACCGATCTTGGAGAATGTTCTATATGCATGAGAAGAATGAATATTTCACTGTTGTAGTGTTCTGTGCCCATGTATGTCTGCTAGATTCCACAGTCTCTACAGTCAGTTAAGCCCTCTGCTTCCTTACTAGCATTCTACCTGTTTGCTTTATCCATTGTTGAACATGGGCCATTACAATGCTTTATATTATTCTGTTATTCTCTCTGCTTCTGTGGAGTTCTGTCAATGATTGCTTTACATTATTTGAATGGTCTGATGATAGATGTAAACATCACTGCTATTGTAATATCTCCCTAGAAACGTTACTCTTTTATCATTATATAACATCATTTTTCCCTTATGACAGTTTCTAACATAAATTTTTATATCATATGAGACCCTCCTTTGCCTTTTTAGTTACTGTTTTCATGAAAATAATATTTTCCATCCTTTTATTTCAGCTTATATGTATACTGCATTCTTTTGAAAAAATTGTTCTATTTTTATTTGTGTATATATGTGCATGTGTCTGCTTACATGTGAGTGCAGGTGTCTGAGAGGAACAAAGAAAAGAGTGGCAGATTCGCTGGAACTGGAATTACAGGTGGTTGTGAACTGCCCGATACGGGTGCTGGGACCCAAACTCAGGTCCTCTGAAACAGTGGCTAGTGTTCTTAACCTCTGAGCCGTCTCTCCAGCTGTGCCCTTAATTTTTAATTCTAAAGCAAATCTCTAAAGAAAATGTAATAGCTGGATTTCTTATTTTCTTAGCCTCTTTAATGTTTTTGATTGAAGAATTCAATTTATTTGCATTTAAAGAAATTTGATTGGAAATTACTATTTCCATTTTGTTAATTACTTTCTGTTTGTCACAGTGATTTTGTCTTTTCTTTCCCTCTTTCATTTCTTTTCTTTGTGTTTTATTGGTCCTTTGCGGTAACATGCTTTTATTATTTCTTCATTTCTTTCTGTATATTTGCCATAAAGAATTTTTAATGGTTGCCATGGGGCTATTATAAAATATTCTGTAACAAACCATTTTAAGCTGATAACTTTAGTTTAAACTCTCAATTCTTTTACATTTCCTCCATAGAGAATTTATATTAGTCAAGTGAGAAATTATAATCATAGGTACTTGCATTCATTAACACAGTTTTGTAGGGTTTTTCTTCTTCAGTTTTTGAAATTTTATATTATCAAGTGGTTTATGCCCTATCATTACTATATTATAACATCTAGTGTTTCTATTTGTTATATTTACCTTTAGTAATGAGGTTTATTTTAAAAATATTTTCCATTATTTATTTTTTTATTTAATGTGCATATAGATTATTTATATTTATGTTTTGCCTACATGTATGTCCATATGCGGATGTCTGATCCCCTGGAACTGAAGTTATAGGCAGTTTTATGCCGTCATGTCGGTGCTGGGAATTGAATCCAGGTCTTCTGGAAGAGCAGCTAGTGCTCTTAACATCTCTCCAGTTCCGAGGTTTATATTTTTTAAATTTTTTTTATCCATTTTATATTCTGTTTATTTTTCAACTAGAAGGTTTTAAGCACCCCATTTATAGTTAAATTCTTTTGAATTTTTAAACAGTGTATAATATTTGCATTCTATCTAGTACAGCTTTCTTCAAATCAGATGTACTATACTTCCACTGTAGATTATTTATATTTTCTACCACTATGTTACAGATTAAGCAATTATGCTTTAAATATTTAACATAGGTTTTCACCTTAAACATATTTTATTTTACTTTTGAATTGCTTTATAAATAATACCATTCAAAATTTCCACCTTCTCCCCTCCTCCCATATCCCTCTCACTCCTCCCACTCACCCTCCCTTCCCCCCCTCCAGTCCTAAAGGAGGGCAGGGAACCCTTTCCTGTGGGAAGTCCAAGGCCTTCCCCCCTCCTTCCAGACCTAGGAAGCTGAGCATCCAGACTATGATCCCAAAAAGTCAGTACATGCAGTAGAATCAAATCCCAGTGCCATTATCATTGGCTTCTCAGTCAGCCCCCATTATCAGCCACATTCAGAGGGTCCAGTTTGATCCCATGCTCGTTCACTCTCAGTCCAGCTGGCCTTGGTGAGCTCCCATTAGATCAGTCATACCATCTCAGTGGGTGGACGCACCCCTCACGGCCCTGACTTCCTTGCTCATCTTCTCCCTCCTTCTGCTCTTCATCTGGACCTTGGGAGTTTTTAAATGTTTTTATGTTGCTTTTTAGTATCTCTTCATTTCAACTTGAAGAACTTCTAGCATTCCTATCAGGCAGTTCTACTGTCTGTATTTCCAGCTTTTGTTTATCTGGAAGCTTTTATATTTTAATTTTTGATATGTAACTTGGGAGAATATACTGTTCTTTGCAGACAGTGTTTTGAACATAAATATATTGTTCTTCTTCCTTCCAGCCCTTGTTGGTTTGAGCTAAGAAAGCTGCTAACCATGTAGAAGTTCCCTTGCATACAAGTTGTTTCTCTCTTGTTACCAATCTTCTGCCTCAGTTTTTGGCTGTTTGATTATACTGGTTTTGGTGTGGGATTTTTTTTTCTTCTCTTTGAAGAAGTCCATTGACTTTCTTGATTTTTGATAGCCTCTTTTCTTTCTTTCTTTTTTTTTTTCAGAATTGGGATGGTCTTAGATACCATTTCTTTAAATTAGCTCTTTGCTCATTTCTTTCTTTCTGGAACTCGCCTGATGCATGTGTTTGCCTGAGTGATGACATCCTTGTGTACCTTAGGTTTTCTTCACCTTTTTTGTGCCCCTCCATGATTTTCAGATATCTCATTCAGCGATTCCAAATGGCCTGGCTTTGGCTTTGCTCATTCCACTTGGTCAAGGTTAATGCTCATTCCGTGGTGAGTTTTCCATTCAGTCTTATGGTCTTCAGTCCCAGAGTTTCTGTCAGTTGTCACTTGCCTGCAATATTAGTTCCCTGAGCACCCTAGTAATTATTATTTTTAATTATGTTTTTGAAAATTATGTTTGGAGTCATTTTCTAGAGGCTTCTAGGGAAGCATCCACTGTTCCTTTTTTTTTAATTTTCCATTGGAGTTTTATCATTTGAAGAATCAGTCTCTTTCATACAGGAATCAGGAAAAATAGTCCCTTCCACACAGGAGAAACAGTCCTACCCATACAGAAAATACTTTCCCCTGACAGTCTGGCTAGGGACATGAAGCTGTCCTGAGTCTTTTCTGGAGTATGCATTCCGTGGGCTCCTACAAATGTATAATACCATAACTGAAGAACGCTGCCTGCTTCTCCTTAGGCGCACCATCTTGATGCCAGTCTGTGGGACTCGATTACTCAATTATGTGTCACAATTGTTCTCAGAATCACCTAAGCCCCATGCCCCGCTAAATTCATCAGCTCTCTGCTGATTTCATTGCCTAGACTCAAGCAAGACAGGCCAATTGTTCTGGTGGTCCCTTGACAGGACAAAATAGTAGATAGGATCCCTACTCTTCTTGTTTTCTCCCCAGGCAACAGTGGGAACTCAAAGAGATTTTTGCTGCTGTCATTTGTTTGCTTTGAAACAGAGTCTCTTACTGCAGCTCACACTGACTTCAAACCTGTAACCCCCAAGCTCAGGCTTCTGTGTACTGGGATTATAGGTAGGTGCCCCAAGATCAGCTTCAATGAGAGGTTCTTATATATGCCATGCTGCATTGAGAGAAGAAACTCTAGTAAGTTCTCCACTGTACTCCGATGCAACTGGCTTTATGCTCCCATAAGACAGTTCTCAGTGGAAGAAGGCTGCTCCAGGAATACACTAATGTTAGTGCTTTTTAGAGACAGGGTTTCTTATGTCGCCCTGGCTGTCCTGGAACTCGCTCTGTAGACCAGGCTGACCTCAAACTCATAGAGATCCACCTGCCTCTGCCTCCCAAGTGCTGAGATTAAAGGCGTGCACCACCACTGCCCAGCTGATGTGATTTTTTTTTCTTGCACTGGATTGTATAAGAGCAAATACAAGACATTGGCGTACATTTAAAACAACAACAAAACAGGGTCTCACTATATATCCCTGACTGGCCTGGAACTCGATATATAGACCAGGCTAGACTCGAACTCACAAAGCTTCCACCTGCTGGGGTTAAAGAGTGCATGCCACCACACATAGACATGTACATGTTTTTCTGAGATGCTCTTATGCCACCTATATGGGCCTCAAGTTCACTACATAACAGAGGCTGGCGTCAGGCTCTTGAAGGAGTGGGTTACCATGCTCAGCATATGATTTCATTTATAATTATTTCAGAAAATTTCCCTGGAAAATACCTAATCATGGTTATACCCAACAAAATTAGAAAGCCTTTGATATGTTAAAGTTCCAATTACCATTAAAAATTTCTACATGGGTGTTTAGCTATTTATTCAAATTGGTCCAAGGGCCAGCAAGAGGGGCTTACTACCAAGCTTGACAAACCTGAGATCAGTTCTTGTAAGCCACTCCTCTGATTGCACGAGCACGCACGCACACAAATAAATAAATAAATAATAAAATGCTTAAAAAATTTTATTTTTTTTTCAAATTAGAATTCAAACAAGGCTCGGGTGTCATTATAAGTCATTTAAGTTTCCTAATCTATTGATCTTCCTCACTCTGCCACACAACTTTTTTTATTCTTCTGTCTTGTCTGTTGAGAAAATCAATTTGTTTCTTTCTTAGAACTTTCCACAGTCATGATTTGCATTGCACATTCGTGACAGCTTTTATTTTGCTGCTATTGTTTTGGTTTGATTTTGGAGACAGGGTCTCAAGAAGCAGTGTAGGGTGTCTGGGGACTCACTGTATAATGCAGGCTCACCCCGAACTTGTAATCCTCTTGCCTTAGCCTTCCAAATGCTGGACTTGCAGGTCTGTATTACACACACACACACACACACACGCACACACACACATGCACACACACACGCACACACACACGCACACACATGCACACACACACATGCACACACACATGCACACACACACGCACACACACACGCACACACATGCACACACACACATGCACACACACACGCACACACACACGCACACACACTCACACACACACGCACACACATGCACACACACGCACACACACACATGCACACACACACGCACACACACATGCACACACACGCGCGCACACACGCATACACACACATGTATGCACACACACATGCACACACACGCACACACACACGCACACATCATGATGTCTCTTATTGTGTTCATTTGTACTCTGTATCCCCTATACACTGACAGCTAAGTTTTGAGAGTTAATGAGATTTAAGTTTGTGTGGAACTCTTCTTGTTATGTCGCTTCAGAAGACACGTGACTGTCTCTCTTATGTGATAGTGACTTTGACAAATGGGCTTAGGCATTGTCAGATGGATTTACCCATGACGATGTTCCGTCCATCAACTGTGCTTTAGCGGTCATTAATAATCATTGGCTAGATTGATTCTTTCGTTTAAGATTTTAACATGAGGTCCGGGTGACGGCTCAGCCAGTGAGGTGCCTGTCTGGCAAGCAGGAGGACCAGAGTTTGGACCCTCAGAACATATATGAAAAGCTGAGCCTAGCTGCATGTGCCTGTGACCCTTGCCTTGAGAATTAGGGCAGCCAAGACAGACAACCATACAGCTCACTGGCCAGCCAGCCTAGCCAAACTGACGGCCTTCAATTTCAATGAGAGATCCTGTTTCAGAAAATAAAGATGGAAAATGATTGAGGAAAGACGCATAGTGTCTCAAGTTTTTGTTTACTTTATTGGTATCAAGAGTGATTGTATTTCATGGAGTGGTGCTTAAATCACATTTTTTTTTAAAAAAGTAGTTGGTTACCTCCCATAACATTTATACCATTATTGTACCAGTATATCTTGCAGGCAGATATCTGTTATTGACCACAGGGTTTACAACTGAGTGATATTTATGATTATTTTTCTCTTGTAGCATGCAGAGGAACTTTCAGTGTCATGAATCCTGGTCAGTAGGGGTAAAGCCTCTGGTTGGGCATTGTTTCAATTTTCCATGTCTAATAATAGAAAAAAGTAATTTCTTCAGCAATAGGTCCTTACCGTCAGGTTGTGGAGAGTAACCAGTGACCTTGGCAACAGTCTGTGATATTTGAAGGGGAATCAATGGACATCCTTGGCCAACAATGCAATAAAATGTAACTCCTCCCTGGCACTGGAAGTTAGACTTAGAGGGAGAAGATGTCTAGCTTGGGCTTTGTCCACCTGTTATATGGTGACTCCATTTAAATTCCTTTTATATATGTATATATTGTAGGAAGCTCCTACAGTAGTAAGTTTCCATATGGCTTCTCAAAGTGCCTCTGGTGTAAATTGTTTCTCCGAGTATTCCTTCTTTTACCCTGACTTCCCGTTTCCCTCCTCATTTAACCGTAGATTCCCCTTTATCTCTTTATAACAATAGATTCCAATTCTCTCTCCTTCCACTATATTCTAATTTCTCCTGGGAAGAGCCTCTCATCCTATTGCAGAATATTTGAGCAATCTGTGAAAAAATGTGTTGATGTTTTACCTTGCCTGTCTAAGGTACCTATTGGTTTAATAAACAGCTGAATGACCAATAGCTATGCAGGAGAGAATAGGTGGGACTTCGAGAGAGAGAGAGAGAGAGAGAGAGAGAGAGAGAGAGAGAGAGAGAGAGAGAGAGAGAAGAAGAAGAAGAAGAAGAAGAAGAAGAAGAAGAAGAAGAAGAAGAAGAAGAGAGAGAGAGAGAGAGAAGGAGAGAGAGAAAAGGAGAAAGAGAAAAGGAGAGAGAGAAAAGGAGAGAGAGGAACTTAGGATGAATCTCAGGATGCCAGTGAGTCATGAAGGGAGGCGGACACACAGAATGGAGGAGAGGTAAAAATCCACATGGCAGAACATAGATTAATAGAATCAGGTTAATTTAAATTATAAGAGCTCTGGGAACAAGCCTAAGCTAAAGGCCAAGCTTCATAATTAATAATAAGTCTCTATGCCACTATTTGTGGGCTGGAAGTCCCATAAGAAAGACTGACCACATCCTTCCCTTTGTCCCTTACCAGCTCCTTAACCTCCGTGGTTATTTTGATTAGAATTACATCTCTCAAGAGCGAGAAATTTTCTGCCTCCATCATCTTTTTTTTTAATTTATTTATTTATTAAGGATTTCTGCCTCCTCCCCGCAACCACCTCCCATTTCCCTCCCCCTCCCCCGATCAAGTCACCCTCCCTCATCTGCTCGAAGAGCAATCAGGGTTCCCTGACCTGTGGGAAGCCCAAGGACCACCCACCTCTATCCAGGTCTCCTAAGGTGAGCATCCAAACTGCCTAGGCTCCCCCAAAGCCAGTACGTGCAGTAGGATCAAAAACCCACTGCGATTGTTCTTGAGTTCTCAGTATTCCTCATTGTCTTCTATGTTCAGCTAGTCCGGATTTATCCCATGCTTTTTCAGACCCAGGCCAGCTGGCCTTGGTGAGTTCCCGATAGAACATCCCCATTGTCTCAGTGTGTGGGTGCACCCCTCGCGGTCCTGAGTTCCTTGCTCGTGCTCCGTCTCCTTCTGCTCCTGATTTGGACCTTGAGATTTCTGTCCCGTGCTCCTATGTCTCTGTCTCCTTTCATCACCTGATGAAGGTTAATATTCATGAGGATGCCTATGTGTTTGTCTTTGGGTTCACCTTCTTACTTAGCTTCTCTAGGAACATGCATTATAAGCCCAATGTCCTTTATTTATGGCTAGAAACCAAATATGAGTGAGTACATCCCATGTTCCTCTTTTTGGGTCTGGCTTACCTCACTCAGGATAGTGTTTTCTATTTCCATCCATTTGTATGCAAAATTCAAGAAGTCCTTGTTTTTTACTGCTGAGTAATACTCTAATATGTATATATTCCATACTTTCTTCATCCATTCTTCCGTTGAAGGGCATCTAGGTTGTTTCCAGGTTCTGGCTATTACCTCCTGAGGCTGAGAAGCTTCTGTAAAGCAAAGGACACTGTCACTAAGACAAAAAGGCAACCCACTTACTGGGAGAAGATTTTCACCAACCCCGCAACTGACAAAGGTCTGATCTCCAAAATATATAAAGAAATCAAGAAACTAGACCGTAAAAGGCTAATCAATCCAATTATAAAATGGGGCACTGAGCTGAACAGAGAATTCTCAACAGAAGAACTTCAAATGGCCAAAAGACACTTAAGGTCATGCTCAACTTCCCTAGCAATCAGGGAAATGCAAATCAAGACAACTTTAAGATACCATCTTACACCTGTCAGAATGGCTAAAATAAAAAACACCAATGATAGCCTTTGCTGGAGAGGTTGTGGAGAAAGGGGGACACTCACCCATTGCTGGTGGGAATGCAAACTTGTGCAACCATTCTGGAAAGCAGTGTTTCGGTTTCTCAGGAAATTCGGGATCAACCTACCCCTGGATCCAGCAATACCACTCTTGGGAATATACCCAAGAGAGGCCCTATCATACAACAAAAGTATATGCTCAACTATGTTCATGGCAGCATTGTTTGTAATTGCCTCCAACATCTTGAACATAAAATAAGAATAAGACATCTGCTTTCCTTTCCTCAAGAGGATATTAGGTGGGTGCCGAAACAAGTGACTTTACTCCATCATGATTGAGAAGTACCTGTTACAAGTTACAGTGTTCATTATTGGAGCTGGATTGAAATGAGGCTTTGGTTAGGATAGGAGTCATTCATAAGTAGCAGAAATGGCATGATGACGATGGTGGTACAGTGTTGAAGGGAGGAAAAGTAAATACGGAGGAGCTGAACACAATTCAAGCATCCAGGCATTCATCTTGGGTAAGTGCCTCTCATGCTCATGTTCCTTATGAAGCACCGTGTGAAATATGGATGACATTTTGCAGCTGATTGTTGGAGCGGATTATAGGAAATTTCTAATTAAAAGCCATTGGTTCACCTCTGAGCACAGTGATACGTATTTTAATCCCAGCATTCAGGAGGCAAAGCGAGGTGAATCTCTATGTTCCTGGCTACCCAGAGATACTTTGTGAGACCCTTTCTTTAAGGAAAAAAAAAGTCAGAAAAAGAAAGATCCATCGTCTCTGATTTATGCCCCAGAAAAGGTACCCGGATCGTTTCATGGTCCCTCTTGAATCTGAATTTCTCTTCCATATAGGCTATTTCTAAATCGTTTTGTAAGGTAATAACATTTTTATAAGCTGAGAAATCACCAAATTCAGGGTGCATCTCCAGGAAGTGCCAGATGACTTCTCCAAATTGTGACTTCCCACACATGCTGCAAGATGCTGTCAGAAGCATTTAACACGTATGCTGTCTTTCACTTCTGAGGGACATTTTCTTTTCAGAATACAAAATAATGTGAGACATTCTAAATGGTGCGTTTAATATATCAGTGCAAAGATAGATTAAATCTCAGCAATACTCACTATGCACATAACCTTACGGCTCCCTTAAAGCCCTCCTCGTTCTAAGATGGCAATACAAAAGTGTGGATTCTGTGAAATGAGAGGGAATGAAGATGAAAAATCTCTAAAAAGGATTCTTAAACCTTGAAGATGCTGCTGAGAGTTCTCGTTGGTCAGCATTGGGTTAGGTGTGAAGGGGGTCTGGAAACCATGTATAAATACTCTTTGTGTCTCTATGCATAAATAACCCCATAGGCAATTACCTTATAAAGAGAAAGGTACATTGTACCTCATAGTTCTGGAGCTGACATCCTAAAACCAGGCAACACTGTCCTTCTGGGTCTCTGGTCAGAGAGACACATCACAGAAGGAGTATACGATGGAGCAAACTGCTGCCTAGAAAGCCAGAAGGCTTAAAGAGAAACTAGATTTTCCAAAACATGCCCCCAATTACCTGAAGAAGGCATATCAGCCTTGAGTGCCTCCCCAAAGTGCCACCTTGGGGACTAAGGTTTCAGTACATGGCTCTTTAGAGACCCTGGCAATATTCAAATCACAGCATATTATTTAGCCAAAAAATAAACAACCACACACACACAAAAAAAAAACCCACCAAAATCTATTGCTTTGTCAAGGGTTGGGAAATAATACAGATTAAATCCAGGTCCAAATCCAAAGCCCCAAAGAGCCACATCAGAAAAGCATAGTGGGTGCAAATGCAAAAATAGAAAAGTTAGAATAAGAACCAGGACTTGGCTCCAGAGAGCACCAGTCTGGGGGCTTGGGTAGCATATGTGAAACATCAGAGCAGACGCCAGAGCCCCCTGAACAAAGCAAACCAAGGCACACAAGACCAGATAGCTCAAGAGAGAAAGGATTTCTTCTATTGTTGTAGGGAGATCAGGGCCAACAGGGTTACCTAGAGTGATTAGCGGGGGGGGGGGGGGGGGCAGCCGAGTTGAGGATTTTCTTTAAGCACAAGGGGTTATCTTAGTTATTTAAGGGAACGACCTCACCTTCAACGACGTAGGCATCAGAATAACACTGTGAAGGGGATGAGCGTAGAAATGGGTGAAGCCTGCCCTTCATGAAGCCTCCCAAGTGTAGAGCCTGCAGACCTCAAGACCCTTTGTTTGATATTCAAGATGGAACCAAAGCATTTGGAGCATGGAAATGGGAGTATGAGATGTTACAAGACTGTAAGGAGGGGAATACCCACATCAGACCAACATTCAGTAGCGGAAGACTCATAGGCAAGGCCAAGAACTACAGTGACCAATGATAAGAAGCCAAATCCTTGGAGGATTATAATCCCCAGTGCAGTTCCTGGGGAAATGTAAGGCCAAGGCTGATGAGTGTTCACAAGAGAGAAAAGTAGGATCAGCCACTTGAAAGAGGAGCATCTTCAAGCACCGTGCCTGTCCGAGTGCCCTCTCTTGGGCTGCCTCAAAGAGATGATTCAACAGAATAGCTGACAGCAATTTCAGCCTCCAAGTTACTGCGCAAAGAACATATGTGGAACTGTGAAAACAGGTCAATGTTATAAACTGTCTGGCGAGGCCTCAGCTGGCAAAGCTTCCATCCAGTCCTTCAGGCCTCACGCCATCCTTCTCTGACTGCTGGGTAACCCGAAAGACTGCCCTGTACACAGCATTCTACTTAGGGATACTTTGAGATGTCTCAGGGCATCACTTAGAGGGTAACAAGTGGAAGGAGCGTGTTTATTCCTGCAGCATTGACCCTGCTAAGCTGCTGTCTCCACACAAGCCCAGCTTCTACCTGATCCTGGCTCAGCAGATTCTCTAATGCTTGCTTTTATTCTGTCTCACCTCCCCCCCCACCCCGTTCTCCTTCCTTTGCTTTCTCCTTCCTTTACTTTCTACACATGTACATATCAAGGCTTATACTTCCATGTGTGTGCACGTGTGCGCACACACACTTACACACACACCTACTAACCACCCCCTCACCTTTTAAGTCCAGGTATTGTCAAATACCTGCCATTAGCCAAAGGTCCTGAGACATCCTTTACTTTTTTTTCCTGTGCTTTACCTATGTATGGATCCAATAATAAGCTCTGCTCAGTGCCTAACTCTGCAAGCACCATGCATGGGCTTCTTAATGGGCTCTACCCTCAACTAACCACTAACGAAGAAGTTGGTTTTGTGTTTCCCTGTGTGCAGAGTGAATTTTTTTAAAAAGAGGAGCTGGTCAAGCAATCTCCTAGCTGGTGATGGAAACTAGAGAGCAGGATGTCTCCTGGTGAGAGTGGTGGAAGCAGTTGAAAGCTTAGCAAAGAGCTGGGACCCCCTGCTTCCCGACCATGCTACAAGGATAACGAGAAAAATCAGCAAGAGACGGCCGCAGGCTGTGTCTCACTAGGAAGCATTCATACAGGCTCTCTTAGCCAGGCAGGTCCAGGCCTGCCCACCCACCTCTCTCAGTGGGTCAGCTATGGCCAGAACATTGGTGCTCCAGCTCTACGTGATGGTCAGAAGCAAAGCAACCTGAGATGTGACTTCCCGCTGCTCTTACCGTTAGGTAAAGCTCCTCTCCCTGCTGCTGGGGTGGGGGTGAATTACCGGCTGCTAGCCCCACATATGTTCAGGCATCAGTTCAAAGAAAAGGAACCAGTGGCTTGTTGGAGAAGCACTTTTCTCAAGCCCACCCTCCCCTTCCTAATCTGCCGTGTGAATTTCTCAGCTTGTCCTGGTTTCCTGAGACTTGGTGGGACTCTTGATGTCTCCAGCTCTAGGGACTCCCACAAGAGACTCCGATGGGCAGAGAGGAGAAAAGTGACTCAGCAGTAGGCACTCCTCCACAAGTCACTGTTGGGTTTCCTCTTCTCTCTCAGCTATTGGCCCATGCATTTAATTGGGGGCTCGCTTACAGGTTTAGTCCATTATCATGGCGGGGAACATGGAGACATGCAGGCGGGTGCTGGAGCAGTGGTTGAGAGCTACGTCTTGATCCATGGAGAGGAAAGGGATGGTGAGGGAAGGGAGAAAAGAAGAGAAAGAGATGCTGGGTCTGGAGTGGACTGATGAACCTCATAGTCCACTTCCAGTAAAACACTTCCTCCTAAACCACACCTCCTAACCCTTCTACCGCACACTGCCATGCTTTCCAACACAATGATACTGGGCTAAACCTCTGATGCTGTAAGCCAGCCCCAATTAAATATTTTCCTTTTAAGAGTTGCCGTGGTCATGGTGTCTCCACAGAAACAGAAACCCCAGCTAAGACAGTTACTCTAAAACTGGAACCGATTCCACATTGGAACATGAAATATGGGGGTGATCTAAATCTGTGCTTTTGGGCCATGGTCACTCAGACTTGGTTCTAAAATAAACTATCTCATGTTCTCTGAGATGAGAGCAACGATTTTCAGTCTCCACGGAAAAACACCCAAGTATGTCTATGGAGCGGGGGAGGCCCATGATAAATGTGGGGTATACCAACCCAGGTGTAATGATTCTGGCAGGCAAGGGACCTCGGCGGGTGAAAGCCAGAGGCCTCACGGAGGTTGAGAGACAAATGCAGGCAAAGCTTAAGTGAAGAGTTTTATTGAGATAAAAGGATGGGGGAGGGAAGAGAAAAAGAGAGTAAGAGAGTGAGACATAGAGAGAGAAAGAGACAGAGGGAGAGAGAGAGGGGGGGGGAGAAGAAAGGGAAGTAGGCAGAGTTTTGCTTTTTAAAGAGACAGGATAATGCCTGCCCTGCATCCAGGCTTGACACAAGGTCCTCCTGGGGCGGGTCCAGGTTCGTCTGGATGTTAACATTCCTCTCCTCTTTATTTACTAAAAAAAAAAAAAAAGTGAGGAGTTAGGTGTGGCAGGTTAGGGAAATGAGGGCATTGAGTTCTCGAGACTACTTCCAGCTGATTAGGAGACCTGGGAATGGGGTACTGGCCATTTCTTAGGATATATGGCTGTTTCTCTTCATTGTCCAGGTTATATGGAGCAGTCTGGTACCTCTTGGACCTGACAAGATGTTGGCAGAGCAGAGGACAAGGTTAAATTTAGGGAAAATATTTTCCATAGGTCCTGGTGATTGAAGGGGCAGATGTTAGGACCAGGGAAAGATGAGGAGGCTTGAACTGTTTAAAGCCTGTGCATCTGACTCATTTGAGGCAATCCTGCATGTTGACTCCCTGGAACTTACAAGAACTCTTAGTGTTTGTGAAAACATGAGTTTTAGACACACTAGCATTTCCACTGTTGATAATCTGTACTGAAACTTGCTTTGTAGAAATGGCTGCATACTCAGAAATGATTTTGGTTGAAAGTATTAACACTCTTCCTTCCACCTGGAAGACTGTGACAGATGTTTTTAGCACAATGAAAAGTACCTTTGAATTCTGTAGTTAGAAAACTACCAAAGGGAATTTAAAGTCTTGATCTTGTAGTTATGATCGTTTAGTGGTATAGTATGGTGCTCTGTACTCTGCCAGAGATGGATTGATAGCTTATCAGAACTTTTTGATTAATATTAAGGCTATGAACTGTAGCATCATGAGAGAGAAACCTGACAACTTGCATTTGTACACCTTACAGCACTTTCTTATGCCCAGAAACCTTCTTAGACCATGGGCTGAGGTCCTGGACCAAGTGCAAAGGAGAAAGCAAGTGGGATACAGCATCCGTATCTCTCAGCTTCCTGACCGCACACATGATGTGGCCAGCCACCTCAAGTTTGTGCCAATAGGCCTTCCTTGCCGTGATGAATTACGCTCTCAAACTGTAAGCCAAACCGAATCCTTCCTTGCTCTGGCTGTATCTTGTCAAAGCAATAAGAAAGATGACGGATACAGAAAACAGGCACTGATGCGTAGGGCTGAAACAGGAAAACTGATTGTGGTTCTCAGGCCTTTGGAGCTGATTTACAACAAGACTGGGGCAGAGTTTGGAGCTGCAGGCTAGAGATGCCCCGAGCACTGTAAGAAGGGCTCCGGGGGCCACTTCCCTGGGTCTTTAGAATTACCAGAGTGTTGAGACAAATGCAGACAGTAGAGGCCTAACAGAAAAGGTTTCTGAGGGGAGCAAAAACTCTGTCAGGAGTTTTTCTAGACATCATTCATGGCAAACAACCTGCCTGAATTCTGCATGTGTCCTGAGAACTTAAGTGAAGCTGAAATAAAAGGCAGTGGACTAATTTATCAGGTAGCGGAAATCTCAAAACAGGATCATGTTCAGGTTGTCAAGGCTGCAGCTCACAGTTCTCATCCAGCGTGAGAGAGAAACAGTGAAGCAGAAATGCGTGAAAAGAATGTCCACCTTGAGAGGAAAATGATGTGAGCTGGTTTCTAAACAGAAAACGTGGTCTTGGAAGCAGCTGTGATAGTTAAAAGATTAGCATCACTAAAGAGAAACCAAGTGCTCTCTGCACTGGAATAGTAGAGAGGAAGACTCAAGAAGAGGATTTGAACTTCGAACACTCCCCTAGACTATGGGGATGTCTAGAGATAGACAGCCTGCATTTTGCTTTATGGGGCTTTGAAGGCAGGAGTTGGATGTTACGAGTATTGTGTTTGGATGCCCAGGGCCAAGTTACTAGGCTTGCCCACTTGATATACATCTAGGTATATGTCTATGAGAGTGTTTCCAGAACGATTTAACAGAAGAAAGAAGACACGATCAGAATGTGGATGGCAGTATCCCACAGGTTAGGGTCCCAGGCTAAAGAAAAAGGAGAAAGAGAAAGCAGGTGGCCATTAGCGTTCATCTCTCTCTGTTTCTGTCTGTGCATATAGCATGACATACATATAGTATATATGAAGATACATATAGTATCTCATGATCCTGCCACCATGGGCTATGTATCCCTTTGAATCGTAAGCCAGAATATACCCTGTTAGGTGGCTTCTTTTAAACATTTGCTTATAGCAACAAGGAAAGCAACTAATACAGAACTGGGGAAGTGACCTACTACTGGACAAGGCCATGCCTGACCCCATGTTTCTCTCATCTCAGAAAAGAACACAAAAATAAAGATAAAACACCAGCATGTTGGGAAAGACGGTGGATATTAGTATATTACTGCCATGTGTCGTTTACTGATAGGGATAAGCACTAAAATATGCAGTGTTAAACAATTTGATGATTCTGAAAATATCATAGAACATACGATTGCACAACCCTAAATGGTATCTTACTATACAGACAGCCACGGCACACACCTAGGCTGTAAGAAGTGTCCATGCACACCATCCTGGAGTTTCTAGGGCCACGATGAACAACAGGTTAAATCAAGCATGAGAGAAATTTTGCAATTAAGAGAGGAAGAAAGCAGGAGACGTGTCAGACTGTTCCTGATGTAAATTGGAATCATGTTTTATAGTCAATTGATCGTTACCAGAACTAGAAGGAGTATACTGTGAAAGAATGATAAAAACATGCAGCATGATAAATACATACACTGATCACACAGGACTTTATCATGTGATAACTACGTAAACCAATCACACAGGCCTTTATCGTCTTCAGGTATTATGCTGTACATTATTGCGTGTGCTGTACCTTTCTGCAGACGGATTGCTAGAGGCGTGTTCACACCGTCATCATGACAAGCTTGTGAGTAATTCACTGTGATCAAGGTCTGACGCTATGGTGGCTATGACATCACTAGGCAATAAAAGCCTTTCCGATCTGCTCCACCCTCCTAGGACCAGCACCGCACATGCAGTCCCGCTGATTATCGATTGAAGCACCATGCACATGCTTCCCCAGGGAGACCTAACAGAAATCTTCCTGTGGTTCCCTTTCGACTTCTGGTTTGGAAAATAAATGACTTTCAGTTTTCAAGTTGACCCTTAGTGAATTTGAAAAGGGGGCATACCTTTGGGAAGTTCTTGTTAAATAAAATATTTTTAGTTGATATTCTCCTTTCTCAATTTATGAAATTTATGATTTCATGTGTGTGCAATGTCGGCTATAGAGGGTTGGTTTGTACAGGGTACATGTATGTGCTGTACAATGTGCATGCCAGACAGCTGTGAGGATGAATTAGGTAGCTTATCTAGCCCATGGGAATTTAAGACGGCTGGAAAATGTAAGCAGCTAGTTTAAAAAGTCTAGCGACTGCAATGGTAGGAATACATGTAAGAGAGGAGTGGGTGTGTTTCACACATGAAATATAAATAACTTCCTGCAGGTCAGATTGTGATTTTTGTGGATCCAGTTCCTCAATTTTTTTCTTGTGCTCAAATATTTTTGTTTATTGAATCAAGATTTTTTTCCTTTTAATTTTTAAAAAATCCTTCTCATTTTAACTGTTTGGAAAGGAATGTGCTACACATTTTTTTCCACTCCCCTTTCCTCCTCCCCTCTCATTTTCCACCCTCATCCCTGCCCCTCATGCTCCTAATACTCAGGAAATCTCATCTTTCTCCCTTTCTTAGGTGGATCCGTGTATGCCTCTCTTAAGGTGGTCTTTGCTACCTAGGTTCTCTGGGGTTTGGGCCTGTAGGCTGGTTGTCCTTTGCTTTATATCTAATATCTACTTATGAGGAGTACATATTTTTTTACACCTGAATCAGTGATTCCATTTAATAGAAGAGAAATATAAAATCTAAAATGGTTACATTACTGTTTAAATTCATAGTGCAAGGGGCTGGAGAGATGGCTCAGTGGTTAAGAGCATCGCCTGCTCTTCCAAAGGTCCTGAGTTCAATTCCCAGCAACCACATGGTGGCTCACAACCATCTGTAATGAGGTCTGGTGCCCTCTTCTGGCCTGGAGACATACACACAAACAGAATATTGTATACATAATAAATAAATAAATATTTAAAAAAAATAAAAAATAAACTCTTAAAAAAAATTCATAGTGCAAGTGTTATAGCTCTGGAGGGAAAGTTATCCTGACTGCCAGAAGTCAGGCTATACCTACAACTATAAAAGAAAGGTAGTCTGGATATCTGCAGCTGTGTAGAGAAAGATACCCTGATTTGATGTGGGAGTCCCTTCTGTGTGCTGTGATTATCATTATTGAATAAAGAAACTGCCTTGGCCTGTTGATAGGGCAGAAGTTAGGTAGGCAGGAAAAACTGAACTGAATGCTGGGAAGAAGAATGGCACAGTAAGAGAGATGCCATAGAGCCACCGGAGACAAATGCTGGAAATTTTACCCAGTAAGTCACAGCCATGTGGCCATACACAAATTAATAGAAATGGGTTAAATTAACATGTAAGAGTTAACCAGTAATAATCCAGAGCTAATGGGCTACAGAGTGATTTAATTAATACAGGATTTGTGTGGTTATTCCAATATGTAAGCTAGCCAGGCAGCTGGGAACCAAACAAGTGACCTCCCTACAACACTGATTGTCAGAAGTCTGGCTATACCTACAGCTGGGAAGGGAAGATATCCTGTGATGTGTGATGTGCCTTCTGTATGCTGTGAACATGTTTTCATGCAGTTTCCGGAGCCATCTAGACCCAAATAGTCACACAGAAAATATATTAATTACAACACTGTTTTACCTCAAGATGATTATTAACTAATTCTTACATCTTAAACCATTTCTATTAATGTCACCACAAGGCTGTGGGTTATCGGTAAGGTTCTGTTCTGGCATTTTTCTGCTTCAACAACTACATTGCATCTCTTTTACTCCACCTACTCCCTCTATATATCTCTTCCAGCCTGACTATTCTGCCCTGCTGTAGGCCAAAGCAATTTTTTTTATAAACCAATGGTAATAAAACATGTTCACAGAGTTAGTACATATTTGTCTTTCTGGTTCTGGGTTACCTCACTCAGGATGACTTTTTATAGTTCCATCCAATTGCCTGCAAATTTCAAGATGTCATGGATTTTTACCACTGAGTAGTACTCCATTGTGTAAATTTACCACATTTTCCTTATCCATTCTTCGGTTGAGGGACATCTAGTTTGTTTCCAGGTTCTGGTTATTATGAATAATGCTACTGTGACCATAGTTGAGCACATGTCCTTGTGGTATGAATATATACCCAAGCGTGGTATTGCTGGGTCTTGAGGTATAGTAATTTCCAATTTCTGAGAAATAGCCATACTGATTTCCAAAGCAGTTGTATACAAGTTGGCAATCCCATCAGCAATGGAGGACTGTTCCCTTTACCCCACATCCTCTCCAGCATAAGCTGTTATCAGAGGTCTTGATCTTGGACATTCTGACAGGTGTAAGATGGAATCTCAGAGTTGTTTTGATTTGCATTTCTATGATGACTAATGATGCTGAGCATTTCCTTAAGTGTCTTTCAGCCATTTGAGAGTCCTCTGTTAAGAGTTCTCTGTCTAGATTTGTAACGCATTTTTGTTATTGGATTATTTGGTCTCTTGATGTTTAGTTTCTTGAGTTCTCAGTATAATTTGGAGACCAGTTCTCTGTCAGATGTGTGGTTGGTAAAGATTTTTTTCCCAATCTGTAGTTTGCTGTTTTATCTTGTTGGTCATGTCCTTTGCTTTACAGAAGTGTCTCAGTTTCAGGAGGTTCCATTTATTAATTGTTGCTCTCAGTGTCTGTACTACTGGGATTATATTTAGGAAGTATATTTAGGTCTCCTGTACCAATGTGTCCAAGGCTATTTCTCACTTTCTCTTCTGTGAGGTTCAGTGTAGTTGGTTTTATATTGAGGTCTTTGATTAATTTGGACGTGAGTATTGTGCATGGGGATAGGTATAGATTTATTTGCATTCTTCTACATGTCGACATCCTATTATGCCAGCACCATTTGTTGAAGATGCTTTATTTTTTTCCATTGTATAGGTTTAGCTTCTTTGTTAAAAATCAGGTATTCATAGGTGTGTGGATTGATATCCGGGTCTTCGATTTGATTTCATTGGTCCACCTGTTTTTATGCCAATACCAAGCTGTTTTCATTAATATAGCTCTATAGTAGAGTTTGAAGTCAGGTATGGTAGCACCTCTAGAAATTCCTTTATTATACAGGATTGTTTTGACTATCCTGGGTTTTTTGTTTTCCCATACGTAGTTGAGTATCATCCTTTCGAGGTCTGTGAAGAATTTTGCTGGAATTTTGATGGGTATTGCATTGAATCTGTAGATTGATTTTTTTTTCAGTTCCTCGATTTTTTGGTACTTCCCCATAAAGATATATCTGTGTCCTTCGGCTTTGAACTTGGTCCCTGTAGCTTCATGATAGACCAGAGCAGAAGTGATGCCATGCACTTTCCAAGCCCAAGCCTTAAGGAGCTTGTAACCTCTACCTCTCATTTTTGAGGTCACTGGCTCTTAGAAACCACCACTACTGCTAAAGGAAGCAAAGAGTAAGTACCCCACCTTGGGATAACATGTAGTGACACTGAGCTTCACCAAGACAGGGCTCTTGGAAGCTCTCCCCCTGCCTCACCTCTCATTCCAGTTTCTACCAGGGTCTGCTGGATGCCACCAAGTTCTGCAGATCTCTCTGGGGTCTCATGAAAATGTACTCAGTAACTGCCTAGGACAGGAGTAAGGTGAAGGTTCAACTGGGACCAGGAGATAGTTTCCCTTTTACATATAGTCCAAGCTCATTTCCATGTGACCCCACCTTTCCTTTTTCACAACATGCTGCTATCAGAGTACTGGGTTCCTTACATGGCAACTCACTTCCCACAGCGTGGCTGTCCAGAAGAGCAAGACAGGAGCAGAAAAACTTCTCATCTCCTAGGTTTAAAAGACTTGCAACTGTCAGTCCAGATTTGACAAAGAACCAGCCAAGGGCATGGCTCACTGAAAGTTCATCTCCAAAGACCAGATGGTAGCTTGGTTATTATCTTACAG